>NC_136877.1:37919428-38359373 GCF_949152265.1 Phoxinus phoxinus | reverse complement strand
GACACATTTATTCTTATGATAGAGCTGGGTCATTTCCGGGATTCTGTGGCTTTTGTGTCCCCCGTAAAGAACATGATCTTACTGCCTTAAAATAATGAACAATATCAATTTGAAACCAGCCTTAGTCATAAATAACACCAATTGAACTCTTAGCACATTGAAGAAATAAAAAAAATTATTTGGTTTTACAGCATTTTGAACCAACACATATCACCATTTTTTCCTGTACCCCATTTTCATGATAAATACAACACACTTACTATACATGATTTTATTCCAGTTTTTTACTATATCGTTTGGGTATATCAGAAATGATTCTCTCTAATGCATATTATTTGATAATTTATTACATTTATTTTAAAAATAATCGATAAATCGGTCTTTAGCTTGTCCATCAATTCATTGTCCACCCTGTTATTTTTGACTAATTTCCCTTCAAATGAAAGTTGAAAAAAATTAAATTACATCATATCATAAAGCAGTCATCACTTCTTTAAATGGATAAAAACGTATCGATTATTTTAACTGTCTATTTTATCTTTCAAATTTGATGTGGTCAACTTTGGCACTGGCACCATGTTAAGGGAAATATTAAATAAAATATTAGAAAAATCATGTTTTTTTAAATTACACTTTTAAATACCATGTAGTTTTTTTTATTTGATAAACCTAGTATGTTAACTTGTTTTTGCTCAGACACTGTGCAATTAACTGATTTTAGATCACCCTATAATGACTACACAAAAATGTATTTTAAAAACTGAGTTTGATTTTCTACATTTTATGATGGCCAACAGGCACCGAAGAGACCACATATTAATTTACAGATATCAGTTTTGTATGATCAGACAAACATGTTGTACAATAAGAAAAAATATCTAAAACTAACGTTAAAGCCACAGGCCAGCCATTTCCTGGTGTAGGATCACAGACATCCCCCACATTCGCTATAGACTGTGGAAACTTATAAATGTGGAACACAGCCACTTTTGTAGGGCTACACTTCCTGCATTCCTTTCCCACTGACCTCTAGAGAAAATGTTTTCACCTTCAGTTTCACACCTTCATTGAAACAGCATAAATCACACTTGAGAGGAAAAATGTAAATAGATATATAGACAGTGTGGACAGTGTTCAGCACAATGATTGACAATGAATGAGTTACAGCAGGTGGGTACTGTAGGGCAGCTATTGCAAAACTCACAGGTTGTTTAAATCATTACATGCTGCATTTCCTAAACTACAAATCCACAAACATGCTGTTGCATTTCAAGGAAAATGCAAACAGATTATCATCATTACCTGGTCCAGACATGTTGAAGACAGATGTGTGATTTCCAGAGCCAACGCCTGTATAGCAGCACCACGATCACTAGGTGGGAGAAGAAAATGTAGGGAAGTTGTATTGTGAACAATACAATCGCTGGAAACAAGCTAAACGGGTCCGAAAGAACAGAAGCTCAACTTGAAATGAAAAGACTCAGGTTTACATGAAGAAATACGGAAAGCCAAACGGATCTTAAAGGAAATTCGTGGGAAAGATTCGTGCCAAACATTTAACCATAACTATCGTGTTTAGTAATTTTTTGGTTAGATGGGGAGAAACACACTGAAGCAATAACACTATGACGTCAGGTCAGGTGGGTGTGGCGACGGATATTAGATTTTGTTTATCGTATTAGTCAAGTAACGTTAGCCTACACAGTTTGTCAGTTTCCTCACAAAAGAAAGCATGGCGAAAAAAATTAAAAGGGAAATGAAATGTAGAAACTGATCCAAAACCCTTACCCCAAAGGTCTCTCGAAAAAATAGACTATTTAATCACAATTAATTAAGATCATTATTATAAACGTGTAGCCAATTAACAATTTAGCGAACAAAAATATTGCAAAAGGGTCTCCTTTAAACCGTAGCCTAACGTTACTCTGTATAGCCGAGGCTTCAAAAAGGGTATAAAAAATATATATATAACCCAAGATAAAAACTCTCACTTACATCTCAGCTCTTGGGGCAGGCTTGATACTCCTCAAACAAACCTTAGGGAAAAAAATCTCCACAGAGTAGTTTTGTTGTCGCAGTGATTATTCGGATTTATGGAAAGAAGACAGTTTTAAATACTTTTCTTCACTTTCGCTATACACTTTTGCTAAAAATAAAAAGACTGTTTGTATCGTTTTAACATTACGCCCAAACATGAAGCATTCGTTTTCTCTCAATCAGACTCCTCCCATTGTATGACGCATTCGATTAGAAACCTGAGAAACCCACGAGACTTCCATTAAGCAACTAAGTTAGATTAACTTTTAAAAGAAAAAGAGGATAATTCTGTTCAGTAAACGACAAAGAAATGGGAAGAACATGGGGATTTTTTTTAACATTTGTTCTTATATTTCATACCCCACATATAGCTTGTTTTAAACACTTGCGCAGCTTGAATTTATTTCCTGACAGACCCACGCGTGGAAACCACATAACACTCATAAATAACCATCAGCAACACCTCCAATCTGCTCCGAAATTAGATGCAATACTCATACCATGACCGTGTCTTAAAAAAGGTGTTTTGAGTAAAAGCTTTTCATAATTTAGGCTATATAAATGATATATGAAAAATATAATTGTTCACCAAACAAGACATTTTATTGGTCAAACGTGATAAATCCTTTGATCCCGTTGGCAAGTCGGAAAAACTTGAAGTTTTAGTCACAAACATGTGCTTTACCATGTTGTTTATATCCCCAAACTAGGAGGCACAACTGAGAAGATTCTGTGAAATATCTCACCCATTCTGACAATGATTACTAGCTGTTTTTAATCATATCACACATTATAGACCCCGCATTTATAAAAGGGCTGTGAATTTGTATATGTGATGTGAATGAATGTCAAGACTCAAAAGTATGCCCGGTCACACAGTTCACTTTAAACCAATACAAAAAATACAAAACATTAATAACAAATCATACAAATAATCAATTATATTTAGCAAAAAATTACAATAAAGTATGTTTTGGAAAATATATTTATTTTTGCTTGTTGAAGGGAGATTTCGAGACAATTAAGTACATTGCAGAGATAATGTCAAATGTTTGTAACAAGAATAATTTTTGTTATAGTACCACCTTGTGGAAATCCCTACTATACACATACATGCCAACTGAAATTACTTTTTTTTCCAGTTGACATTTGATAAAAAAAAAAAAAAAAAATCATGCACATTTTTGTACAAATTGCACTTACAAATAAGAACAAAGTTGGAAACATCTGAAAACAATGTAAAGAAAGATTTTACAAAAGAGACACTCACCATCAAATACTAAACACAGATAAACATTGTCTATCGAAGCATTACAAATAACTAGGCTATGCAGTAAAACAGCTTCAATCAGCTTTTAAACAGCTCCAAATTTTTCAACTTAAAAGACTGCATTTTTCACAGAGATTAACACTTTTGTTTCTATCTGTTATTCCCTGTCATGTCTGTGGTTTAAACTTTAAATTGAATGTTTGGTTTAATGTTCTGCATTTTGTTTTGTAATATAACTAGTGGACTGCATGTACACACAGTAGCCACTAAAAGAAAAAGAAAAAAGAGCATGCACTTTTCACCTACTCAACATCCATAAGACAAAGCTGAGAGAGGGCTGTAAACCAGCAGACAAATATATTTTCAATTTAATGAATTGCAAATGTAGTGAGCAGTACTGTAGAAAAAAAAACTGATCCATACCTTGGATGAAATCAGAGAAGTGCAATATGCCCTCTGCATATTACTCAAGATCTTATTGAATCGCCAAATGAAGTGCTGAAAATTAACCCATTCTATCATCTGAAAAGTTTTAGAAATTTTTTACTGCGTCTGCAATAAATGTTATATACAATGAAAATACGCAGCCTAAAATAACATGCATAGTAAAAAAAAAAATGTATTCTGCAAATCATTTTCACAAAAACGCTTATATTGGTGCTGGCACTGGGCTTTAGAATTGTATTGTTCTAAATTTGGACCTCTAGGTACTTATAGGGGAGAAATGAGAAGGCGGGATTGTCAAAAAAAGAGCACACACACTCATTTTACACTAATTAGAGTAATCAGTGGCAACAATTTGTTCCCAGTGTTTGTTGATAGACATCTTGGCGGATTGCAGCGGCCCTGTTTAGTAAAGGTAGTTTATTTTCACCATGGGTTGTCTGTCAACAGCTAGTCTATGTCAGTGGCCCCGGTTGCCCGGAATAGCGATAATTAGGATAGGGAGGAAAAGAGGAAAAGAGAAAACGTGTCAGACTGCTGGTAGGCCATCCACAGAGGCCTCTCCTCCTTTTTTTCGACTTGTTTCTGTGTGTGTGTTCCCTCTGTTAATACTACGACCATCCCTAATGAGACCGAGAGAGAGACCGTTCTGGTGTACGTGGATGAGAATCCAGTGTTTTGAAACTGAAATTGGGCGAGACAAGATTATCTGATACCTGAACAGGCCACACACAGTCTCCAAACGACTGAACATTCAGAATTTGTATGAATGTCAACCAGCTAAAATGCACAGGGTTGCATGGTGTCTCATAAAATTACTAGACATGCATAATATCAGAACCGTAACCATTATTAGCGGATATTAGAGATTAATTTTTATATCTGTTGACATGTTTAACTGTATATGTTAGTTTCTCTTTACTTATTAACACCCTTAAAAAACAATTAAACTGTACAATTTTACATTTTAAAATGACTAATAACATTCTTTTAAAAACACTAATTAATAACACTATTAAATGTAATCTTTGGAAAATCTCAAAATTAATGTCCACCCTGCCTAAATTCACTTGTAGCATATAATTAATTTAAATTTTTAATGTTCTATTTTTAATTCATTTCGAGAATATTTATTAATTCATTCCGAGAATATATGGTAGAATTTTAATATCAGCCATTTTTCAGTTTTTTTGTCATAACATAGATCTCTACAGTTCCTGACTCAATTTTGAAGAACCCTTTATGCCAAATAGGTTCAATGGAGAGATGTGTTAAATGAGTGAATAATACTTTCATGTTTAATGAGTTATTTTGATTACTATTGACATTTATTTATTTTTATTAGCTACTTCATAAAATTGACTTAAAATAAAGAAATGAATCACAACGAAATCCATCGTCTAAAGGTAATATGAAGTGCATGACAGAACCCTTTAAACGTTTTCTTTGTCAATCAGAATTTGAAAATCAGTGCAGAAATCACATCGTCACATTTACTTACAGAATTGTTTAATACGGAGTTAACACAAGCCTTACACGCCTTCCAGGGCAATATGTATATCAATTTGAAATCAAAAGTTTATGTATTGTTCATACTATGAAACATGTCATTATGAAATACTGACTTATAAGTCTCTTATAATATTATGTGGTTGCCCTCAAAGTATATTGTCTTGTCAACTTGTTAACCTGAGTTTGAACTAGAACATTTTAACAACAACCAAAAATGATGCTTTTATCATGTTCTAATCTTTTTGGAGGGTGGGTGAAGTCATGCTAGACACACCGACTCCCTTTATCCATAATCTCCTGGTCATCCTATATAAACCCACCCCAGCTTCAGGTCTACAAATACCCAAAACACACATGCCCTTGACAAAGAGGACGGCAAGGCAACATACACATACAAGACAGGACAGAGCAGCATTGTCAAACAACTCTTGAAGAACCTTCTAAAGGACAGACGAATTCACCAAGAAGGTAAATATCAGAAACACAATATACTTTGATTAGATTCTAAATTTTGTCTTAATAATTGAGTTGAATTTGCAACATTTTTGGTAACATGTGGCCAGTGAGAGCAAACAGAAACTCTGTGTGAACTAGAAGTTTGAAAAAACTTTCAATCAGAATGTGTTCACTGTGAACAGTTTATCGTCAAAGCAAATATTTGAAACAATTTTCCTCAATATAATATTTGGTGTGATGTTGTACCCTCAGATGATGTGCTCCAGGTGTTTGCTACTTATTCTGGTTGTCTACTTCTTGATGGACGAGCTTTATGCTTTCCTGATACCAGACAGACTGCGAATGAAAAGAGTAAATATCACATTACTTATACGCTTCATTTATCCTCTTCTCAACAGAATACACATTTATATACAGTTCTGATGCGTTTTAATATAGCATTGAAATGGACGCATTTTAAAATATATCAGATATATTAAAAATGCATCGAATTCCCTGCAGAGCAATCACAGGTCGGATCAGGAGATGTCACCACACATCTATGAGCTCTCTGATCTGGCAGACTTGTTCCCAGGAAATGAAGGTGAAATGACTCGGGACTGGGATCCCAATCCGGCTAAGTCTCCTGCCTTCTTTTCCCCTTTGGATCATATCAATGTGCCACCGGCAAACAGCAACCGCCGCAAAAATAAGGATAAGAGGTCAGTTGGAATCTTAACGCATTCATTTTAAGTATTTATTCCATTAAATATAACACTTTTAAGATCATTTTGTTATGTTTATATATATATCTTTTTTTCAATCTCTATTTATTTTACAATTTGTAAATTGAGTTCAAAATTAATAAGTTTTTTTTGGAACTCTGTAGCCGCTATTCTATGATGTTAAGATCAAATTCACACTTTTTCTACATTTGTTCCCGTTAGGAGGAGGATCACTGTTCCTCTGGACCCCATCGGCAGCTCCCACTTGTCTACTTGGAAAAGAAAGGTATTTTCAGACAAGAGAGAACCATGGTGGCTTGGCTGCATACATTTGAAATAAAGACTGCATAAACTATCAATGTTCAAATAATTTTTTTTCCCCCTTAGGAGGAACCTGGAGATTTCAAGGAGTATGACGCAAAGTGATCAAGCTGACAGATTCCATATACCGTTTAAAACGACAATTTATTATGTTGTGTAGTTTTAGTCCTTTTTTGGTTTCTATTAAGTCATTGCATCTCAAATTTATGAACTGTGACTTATTTATTTGTATTTATGTTTTATGAATATTAGCTTATCAGCTCCCTCTAGTGGGGTGCAAACTGACAGACACTGAACTGGTGTTGCTGCAAAATAAAACCCTCATGGATAAACTACTGAGTCTTGTATAATGTTCTTTCAACTTATGTAAACATGCATCATGTCTCTGTGAATGAAAATAAACTAGATTAGGAAAATAAGACATTCAAAGCCCAATAAAGAAAAGTTTTATTTCTTCAGGTAGTTAAAGAAAACGATATCAGATGCAAAAAATATACCTTTTGCTTTGCTTTTCTCTTCACTTTCACATATGTACACTTCTCAAAATCTGTGCTATTTACAGACTGAAACATTAAGCAAGAGATGTTCGGTTTATGGGGATTTCCAGTCCCCCTTGCTTCACAAACAAACAAACAAACAAAAAAATCCAATCAACAGTCTCCAAACTAATTCAAATGAAAGAGCTCTTAGCATAAATGAGTAATCTTCACCAGTTCTCAAACAATTCCTGAAAACAATTACAACCATTCCATTCGAGGACAGCTTCAGCAAAGCTCCTAAATCTAGCCTTCACATCTTATTAAACTGAAATCTTCCAAAAAATCTCTAACACATTGGAAAAAAAAAAAAACACTATGTTGTGCAAGTGATTAAAGACTGAACAGTTCTGATAGATTCTTCGACAAAGTACATGGGTTAACATACTGTACATTACCAGTAGAGTTAGAAGAAATTAATGTTTGATATATCAATAATTGCAACTGAAAGGATTCCCTGCTTAAATGACTTGTATAGCTCTTTATATTTGATCATCTAATATATGTTAGCTGACTGAAGTTCATTTGGGTGTGACAAACATCAATTAAAAGGGTGTATGATCACCAACAGGAAAAGGCATTCAGACTAACACAATACATCTACTGTTCTTCAAAAAAAAGCCATTTATCCAAATTAAACAAAAAATGATCAACTGGACAGTTCACTAAGAAATAATGAATTTTCTAATAGCAGTGGTGTCAACAATCTCTCATATCATATCTTTGGCAAATTCATGACAACATTTTCCTGTAATTTGTATAGTTTTATTTTATTTTAAGTAGACTTTTAAATTGTAGTATCAATACAACCAATATAGTATACATTTGTGGAAACTGTACGGGGGAAACGGTGCCCTCTAACTTTTCCCACAAAGGAAAATAGTGCCAATTACCCAATATGCAAGCCAATCATTTCAAACAAATGTCAATTTGATGTGACAAAAGGATAGTTCACAAATAATAGCCGTCACATTTGAGCCAAAAAGAATTCACACTACTCATGGTCAAATACCAACTCAGGAGGTAAGAGATTAATTCAAACATTATTTCTCCTCTGTATTTAAGACCCCTGACTGCAAAACGTAATGAGTAACTAGTTGCCAAAACTAGAAATGCAAAGAAAGTAGAAAAAAAAAGAAAAAAAGAAAAAAAAGAAGGATTTTGAAACTGAAAATGGTGTCGGATACAAAAACTGGAGAACCGGGAACATTCAGAGCTTGGAGGGAATGAACACCCTCATCTAAGTGTCTTTTTTCTGACTTGACCGCCGAGAGTCTCTGCATTTGTGGCAATTAAATATGTCAGGCACATTAGACTTCTTAATTTTGGCGCAAGAAAGGTGCACCCACACACTGCACTGACTACATTCAATCATGGGCCGTCCTGCAAAGGGTTTACCGCAGTAACAGGTGATTAAATCCCACGAATCGTCCCCTGTAAGGAAAAGATATATAAAATAAATAAAATATATATATAAAAAACAAAAGAAAAACTAAGTCCTACACATAAAAAATAAATTATATATGTGAGTGTGTATACTAATATATATATTAGGGCTGTCAAAAGATTAATCGTGATTAATCGCATCAAAAATAAAAGTTTGTTTACATAATATATGTGTGTGTACTGTGTATAATAATTTATATATAAAAACACACACAATCATGTATATATTTAAGAAAAATTGGTTATATTTATATATAAAATATTTATATATAATATAAATTATATAAATGTATATACAGTATATAAATGCAATTATTCCTTAAATATATACATGAATGTGTGTGTGTATTTATACATAATAATTCTACTCAGTATACACACATATATTATGTAAACACAAACTTTTATTTTGGATGCGATTAATCTTTTGACAGCCCTAATATATATATATATATATATATATATATATATTTATTACACACACAACCATACATACATATATACACACACACAAACAATTGATCTAAATCTTCCTCAGTCCCTAATAAACTAACCTGACTCCACCATTATGTCTTCATCTGCTATCCAAGTCTCGCCTTCACTGGAGCTCATATCTGCCTCTTGGGTGGCCTCCTCCTTCTCCTCTTTCACCTGTGCCTGTAGTCTGTGCTCAGTCATTGCTCCCGGGTCCGAATGCTCCTCTCCATGACCGAGACCATTCTCAGAGTCTGACTCACTGTGGGCCGAGCTCTTAAGCTTCTTAAGGGCTTTGGACTGTTTGGGGTTTTTACTGCGCTTGATCCTTGCACGTTTCTCGCCACCACTGCTACTGCTACTGCCAGCGCCTGAACCTAGAGAAAGACGCTTCAGCTTCTTGTCCTTTTTGCGTTCAGCTTTGCTGGCCACTTGGTCCTCATAGAAAGAGTCTTTTAAACGCATTTTGTCCATCAGGGAACTGTCAGATGAGAGCCGCCGCATACTCTTGTTGCTCTTATTGGCACGAGCCTTGCGAACGAAGGTGTGGATGGTGTGCAAGTCCGACGTGCCGTGACTCCAGCTGGGAGCCATGTTAGAACTCGCTCCACCTAAAGCACTGCCTTCTCCTGAAGCACCAGAGTTATTTGGAGAACTGGAGGATGCTGCCGACCAAGGCCTTTCCTGCCGACAGAAACAGGCACACAAATCTCAATTTGGATGGATCGGAGGATATTTGGTATTAAAACACCAAAGCCATCACTGACATCTAGAAATACAGGTTCAAAAGACCAGTCAAAAGTTTAAGAAGACATTCAAAGGAAAATGTACATTGACAGTACAGGTTAAACCAGGAGTGTCCAATCCTGATCCTGGAGGGTCAACATCCTGCAGAGTTTAGCTCCAACTTGTCCCAAAACACCTGCCCAGAGGATTCTAGCAATCCTGAAGACTTTAATTATCTTGGTGCAGATGTGTTTAATTAGGGTTGGAGCCAAATTCTGCAGGACAGTGGCCTTTCAAGAGCAGGACAGGACACCCCTGGGTTGCACGCTGTAAATCTGCAGGTTATCACGGTTATCATCTGCAGGTCATTATTGTTCACTTCATAAAAAATCAGCACTGCTTTTTTAAACTCATGACTTTAAAAACTATCAGCCAATTAATCAGTTATCTGCTAGATTTTCCAACTTAGTTATCTGAAAAAACAAGTATAGGTTGGTTGACCTCTACCAATCAAGGAGCTGGTTGCACCAACTGTGCACAAGTTACAACTGAGCCTAGTTTTGACAAGGAGGCACAAGGTTACAACTTACCCACAACTAAATATTTTTGCATTGTACCAAAAAACTTAGTTGAAGGAACTCTACATATAAACTAAAACTTTACAGAAGCCTTAGACCAGTAGTAACGGTTGGTATTAAATAACAGATTTACTGAATTGACCCAACAAGCTCTTGTTTTACCTAAGAGACTTATGAATGGCTGGTGCAACCCTACCTAGCACATTAGTACAGGCTCCATGCCCTGAAATGGATGTCAAAATGTTGCAGCACTTGGAGGTCTTCGGTAACATGAATTTGGCAAGGGGTTCAATACATAAAACCACACATAAATGTGAAAATGTTCCATTCTTACCTCCTTTGGAGAAGGGATGTAACCTGCATAAGCAAGAACAAAACTGCAAAACTTGTTGAAGTCCTCCACTGTCCTCTGTCTTCTCTCTGATGGCTGGACATGAACATCAATTATTAGCATTGGGACAAGCACTGCCATCTGTAGGGTGACATTTTTTATTTCCTTGTTCGACTTACCAGAGTCTCTGCTTTGCACTTCAGTAATGAATCTATGTAGCAAAAAGAAAGGGAAAGAATAACATTAATTCGAGGCTAAACAGCAGGTTTGACCGAAAGGACGTTGCACGGAGTCGATTCGTGCCGTTTTCAGTGGTACAAACCTGGTAAAAAAGTGCGTTTTCGACGGTA
The DNA here is from genome assembly GCF_949152265.1 of Phoxinus phoxinus. NCBI lineage: Eukaryota > Metazoa > Chordata > Actinopteri > Cypriniformes > Leuciscidae > Phoxinus > Phoxinus phoxinus. Next base: position 38,348,188 of record NC_136877.1, on the reverse strand, counting down.
AGCTAACTGGCTAACTGTGCTATTCCTCGCGACACCCTGTTGATCGAGGCGTAAAATTCAAGTGTCCAAAGCACCATTTTACATCCAAACACCCACACGGTTTGAGGGACTTAAACTGTGGAGAAAACTAGACTAATTTAGCGACATAAACAGTAAGCGGTGATAAAGGAACAAGGACGCAGCAGCATGTGGCTTAAGCCTTAATTCTCGACGTCGAAACAAGCCAAGACAACTTCACTGGTTTGGAAACTCTTATAAAATCATATATGGTTGATTATCGAGTATTTACAACAACCAAATAAATAAGTGTTAAGAGGAGATCCCACCATCAACAATACATTTACCGCGGCAAAACAATGGGTTACAGTCAGGCAGCGAAATGCTACAACGCGAAGCACAATACAGTGATCGGTTTTAAAAAGGCAACGTTTTTGTCTTAAATTATATAAAAATATCAGAGAAAACGCCGAACTGGGTATTAAGCAAAGGCCATTCAACTGGCATCGGGTTAAAAACGATCAACAGCAGCAACTACTTTAAAAACGGAGCTGGTTTACGTGTTATTGGCGAAGACAAAATGCGCAACGATGCGTAACTGCGGTTGGGGAAACGTGCACATTAAATCGTTTAAACAGAAAACAGTGGTTGGACATCAGGAATGGTTTTGGATCATACGACTTACTGCTTAACATCTAGCTACAATCAACTTGACTAATTTCACTCCATTGCACAAGATAGCAACTTGGCCAATCCCTGTATGAACCAGCTCGTCAGCGCAAGTAAAATGTCCACTACTACATTAGCACGATCATACACTACAAAGTGACTGGCTATGAATCAGGCTTACTGGAGAAATAAGACTTACAAACTAAAGAGTATGTTAAATTACTACAATATTAAAGCTGCTAACTGCTAAAGCTGCTAACGTTAGCTGACTCTGCTAAAACTGATCGTTAATGGGTGTTGCTTATCACAACATGGTTAAAGTTTAAATATTTAAAATCAAAGTCAAGATTTTTCTTTACCTTGGTGCTCGGACATTATTTCAAGCATTGTCGCCTAATAAACTCGATCCTCTTCAGTTGGATGACACCGAGCAGCGTCAATCTTCGCCCGGCTTGGGCGCAGCAAGCCCCGGCTGACCAGCTATCGCCTGGTTAGCTGGGCATCAGAATGACTTGTACGACGATTTTACTTCGTTTTACAAACAGATCCAATGGAATATCGCTGGATCTTGAGTCCCTGGAAGGATTAATTAACTTAATTTTGGTCAGCAAGTAGCGTTGCAAAAATAATCCAGCTTCTATTACCTAACGGACCACCAAGTGAAAAAGAACCAATAATAAAACCAGGGATCCAGCATTTTTTTCCCCCAACGAATTTTAGTAATACAAATAAACTCTGCGTTCGGGCTATTATCCTTTTTGGCGAAGGGGGAAAACGACCAAAGTTCCCCCAAAAAAATTACGTGTGCGTGTCGCCTTCGGCGCGCCTCACCAAAGTCGACGATGTCAACTGACTCAAGAAACCCCTTGCGGTGAAATTGCCGTTGCTGCGATGTAAAATTTGCCTTCTAAGTGTTAATGGGAAATGTAGTTCAACCAATGAGATTTTCTGAAAGACTGCACTGAATGCAATGACAAATACACAACAATACCCATGATTCATTGCGCTAGTCGCTGTATTTATGGGAAATTGAGTATATCTGTTGTAAATCTTAGGGTTTGTGTTTGCATTGTGCACATGATTAAATTAATTGTAATACATTTATAAACTATCTATGCAGATATGTGGACATTTCAATCAATAAGTAAGATAGTTAGACAGGCAGGCTTTACTTTCCTGTTCTTGTCGGTTGCCAATGACGTTTTACCATTAAACCTAATGCAGAGGAATGGCTAAGAAGCTGTGTGCTATGAAATAACCATTTTACATGGAAAGGGGGCGTTAGGGGGATTAGAAAGCATCGGTTCACATGAGACGCATCTTCTTCTACTGTTGATTAAATGGCGGTTGTACAGGAGATGCTGGTAAATAAAATTATTTAAATCTTGGAAATAACTAGTACTGGTTGGCAGCGTGACCGCTGGCATATTGGTAATAAAATATTAAAACTTAATAATGTCAAAAGGCCATAAAAAGTCTTTAATATCTTAAATAGCATAAAAGTCTCAAATGCTATAATTTGTGGAGCCATTCAATTTAAGAATGGAAAGAGTGACAAAAATACATATTCTGCTTAATTTCTTGAAAAGCTATGGAGCCCCTGAAGGGACATGGTGAAGGAATAAATATGGAACGGAGGAAAAAAACATCTGTCAATGCTTTTGCGTTCTCTCGCAAATGTTTTGAGTTCCCAGAAAAACGTTGGGTTCCCTCGCAAAAACTTTTTCATACCGCAGAGAAAACTTTTTATTTGCGCGCAAAGAGCTCAAAAGGTTTTTCAAATGAATGCAAAGTTTCTCGGGGGAACGCAAAACATTTGCCAGAGAACGCAAAAGCTCTGACTGCGTCTCAATAATTACTCCATGAGCGCTAAAAAAAGCATGTATGAGTGTGTGTAGTATGAATGTAATCTGGACGTGCTACATTCGCCATATTGTCATTGTCATGTGACCTACCAGCGTCACTGGCATTCATGAATCCTCTCCCGTGGCCACATGGGATAGTAAAGTGTCCATCGTATGCACACTTCAAAATCTTTTCTGAAGAAGTAGGTAATCTGGGTATTTTTAGCCTGCTCTTTTATGAGAACTGTAAATTTTTTCTGTCAAAAAAAAAAAAAAAAACGACCATAAAATATAATCAAAAGGCTGAAAATCAAGGTTTTATTAAGTTATTTGTAACTGTATCGCCAGCACTAATCACTATTAATTTCAGCTGCTCAGATTTATGTGACATAATATTCTTGTTTCTGCTGCAAAAAAAATATTTCTGACTTTCTGAGCCACCGAGCGCCCCCTGTAGGACACTTTCTGAGCCACCGAGCGCCCTCTTTAGGGAATAAAATGATCGCAGCTAAAATGCATAAACCGCTCTATTGATTTTAGTTCACTGACCAAACCCCTTAACAACGAAATCAGCTATTGCTTCCACGACAGTTTCCACCTCGAATGCTTCATACAGACAGTACTGTACTGCCTTGACAGGGCTCTTGATCACACGCAAAGGCACGAATAATTGTTGAAGAAGATAATGTCCGAGAAGGACCTTAAAACATCGCAGGACCTGACTGTTGTGGTGAGTGTTTGATTTTCACCGAGCTACAATGCTGGGTCGCGCACTTTTACAGCCGCCTAGTATTTTGTCACGCTTTCTCCACTAACCAAAGTATAGTTTAATTAGTGTAAGTTAACGTTATAATATTGAGAAGTGTTAAGTGTAGTGATTTGCCTGACTTCATTAATCGTTGTTTCTTAAACTCGTACTGACAGATATATCTAATGAGTTCCTAAAGGAAATGTTTTCTTTCTTCATCAATATCATTTATTTTCAGGAGGGTTATGAAATGAGAGCTTTCTTTATTTCACTGGCAGGTATCTTGAGTGTGATTACAGTTACACGATGATGTTGAGAGGTTTCCCTTGTTACTATGGTTTCAGTTCCACGCGTGGGCGGAGAGCATGCCCTTAAACTGCTGTTTTTACTCCTGTGTGGGAAGCCCACGCAAAACCCACACGATTCTAGATATTTCTTTTATGCTAGTTGTTCATTCACAATTTTAGTGAAGCTGCTTGTTTCGTTTTTACTTTAACATTTTTATTTTTTTCAATTCAGGTACAGACGTTGCTGCAGCAGATGCAGGACAAGTTCCAGACCATGTCAGACCAGATCATTGGGCGAAATATCCTTTTGCATATAATAATTGCTCAGACCCAATTGTAGCTGAGTTGAGTGGAATACACTAACTATGTTTTGTACACAGTTAAAACCTGATTCATGCTTCCTAGCTTGATTATGAGATGATCGGTTATTCAAAAACGATTTTGTCTTAATTTGAATACTTGATGAGATGAGTACGCGAATCGATGACCTGGAGAAGAACATCTCGGATCTCATGACTCAGGCAGGCGTGGATGAGTTAGAGGAGGAGATAAAAGTCTCTGAGACCTCTGGAACCGCTTGAAGGCAATGACCAACACCATTTTAGTAAGTGTAGGTGGTGCTATTGCCACTTTAAAGATGCCTTGTTACCATTTAGAGAACACTTGCATTCCATAAAGTGCAGTAGAACATGTATTTGAAATTACATTTGGATTCTTTTGCTTGTGACACGGTATATAAAGAAAGTCACATTTATAGTCATCTTTTTTTTTTTAAACAAAGTTATTTGTAAATTTATGTCTGGTTGTTGTTTTGTGATCTTGTTTCTGTTTTGTTTACGTTTGCTATCTTTTCCTTTTCAGACTGCCAAGGAACACAGTGAAGACCTTCTACTGCAGTATCAGAATTTTTAAATGAAATGTGAATTAATCCTTTTTTAAGCAATTCATTAAAAATGGTGCTTGCCTATGTGTATTACACATTATATTACATATTGTAAGGTTAATTGGATTACTGGTCAGAAGATTAAGATATTAAAATCTTCTTTTGTATTTATTCATTGTAATGGCAGGGGGAAATCATGTGGTTCCTGCATGTTTTGCTGATTATTAAAAACACCATAAAATTACTTGATGATCGCAGGTTTCTTTCCTATTAAAGTAGGGGTGTATTGAAGGACTTGTCCCATGTTATATAACCAACAGCATATAGCAACTTATTTAAATAATGCCATACAGTGTAAATGTATATATATATATATATGTTTTTTTTTTTTTTGCATTTCATAGACAAATAATTTAATCAGAATTCATGGCTACATTTAAATGGCCTTCAATTAAAAATGTATGCTGCCAGTCGGTGTGGTTATGGCATCAACCAGCAGGTTAACTGGGCCAAAGTCCCAAAAGTTTTTGGCCAAACCTTCACTAGCGACTAGGATCAATGGCAGCAGATCAGCTAAACCTCTGGAGATGTGGAAGTGATTTTTTTTAATCACTCTGTTTATCTGACTATATCTCTGGATTTGGCATCAACATTCAGAGGGAATGAGGTCTATTATGGGTTTGCCAATTACATTTTTGACCAAACAACGCCCAGTTAGAAATTAATGAATCGCAGGAAGAATGGCTTGATGACACATCATTTTTAAACCGGAAATATTAATTGATTAAAATAATTTATTTTATTACTTGCTGTTTACAAAAATTAAGATGGGTCTATACTTTACAGATTGTTCTACAGCTTTTAGGCACATATTTTAGATTTGGATAATATTCTACATCAGACTTGAATACGTTGATTTGAAACCTGCTTTAGAACATTTAAGTCCTTCTCTGAAGTTTATATATATAAATATATATATATATATAATTTTGATGAATTCAGGTACAATACATCAAGGTTTTTAAACTCTATTTCTAGAAAATTAAGAACAATGTGCATCAGGTGTGTTTAGATTTTTTGAATGGTTTTAATACATTTAAGAAGACACTGTTAACTTTATAGTTACATATTTTTATATTTCAATACTATTATATTTTGTGCAGACAATTTGCTTATTTTGTTGTAAATAAAACAGCCTGACAACAGCTAAATACCTAAACCGCCACGTTTCTCACGAACACGCCCCCAACTCGAGAAACTGGGGAAAGAAAATACAGAGCTTCTCACTCGTATTTATGACGTTTTTGGTGGCTAGGCTACATAAATCGTAAATACGATTCCGACAAGAATTGAATGCACCATTAGCATGCTAGTGTATAGTCTGCTAATGCTAACCCGAAATCACCACGTTAGCTCCCTTGCTAATAACTAGCTCACTGACTTCCCCCTGCTCAGCCACACAACATGCGCATCAGGACCTATTTTTTTACAGTCTATGATCAGGACACATGAATTTCGCACAGGTAAAAGCCTCATACAATAAGTTATTCATAATTCCACCACATTGCAAACACGAGTCGATAAAAGCTGTGAGATTTAACCCGAGACAACGGCTCTAGCTGCAGCCTACCGTAATTACTGGGTTTATTATTTGGACTCTTTCTGCGACAAAAGTACGACTTTCCTAACATAGTAAAATAGTACTCATCAGGTATGTATGCAATAATAGATAAGATAAGGTGTGCTAGCTCGAACATATTTTTGCATGGATAACTTAAATGAAAGTAAACTAAGCTTAGAGAACGTTGTCAAACCTTAAAATTAGAATATACTATAATACTGTGGTAACGTTACACATGGCATAGTTCTCAACTAAAAAAGTTAACCCAACTAGCAAAATAACTAGAGTTAGTACATGTACAGTATCTTATGAGATTGAGTCCAGGGCTGACAACTAGAGTTCAGCTTGGAATTATTACAAACACATTATTGTGAATGGTTGTCAAAACATTTGGTAGGCATACTGAACAGACCTTGTTTGTGAAATTATTAAATGAGAGAGAAGATTATCATCATTTAAAGTTATCAATGAAATGCATAAACCGGTCGTCTGGTCTGAGGATTGTATTTGTATTGGGTTCAATTTTTTTTGACATGTCCTCAGTTTTACACCAAGTGACAATATCAAACTTATACAGATCAATCACACAACAATGATTTCCTCTCTTCAAATAGCACATGATGCTGAATGTTGGCAGACAGTTGGAGACGAAAACATAATTTTTTTTCTAGTTACTATAATTATTCACATAGAAATTTTGGTAACACTTTAACATTAGTGTGTTAACTAACATGAATTAACCATGAGCAATACATTTGTTACTGTATCTGTTAATCTTTTTTAACTTTAATTAATAAAAATACAAATGTTCAACAATACAGTGTATATCATACAGTTATGGCAAGTCTTCACAAATAAAACATTATCAGTAATGTCCACTTGGTGGAGCTATTTTGTTATTGAACATTTTTTTCCAGTTTTTTTTCTTTCTCTACATACTGTAAAAAAATTGCTGCGATTATTTATCACAACTTAAAATCCAACATTGTTTCAACTTTAAAAAGTATGTGTTCATGCTTGACTTAAAATATTAAGTTTAGTTAACTTTAGTTTAGTTTGGTTAAGTTGGATATTTAAGTTATCTCAACAAATTTTAACTAATCGCAGCCACATTTTTTACAGTGAGTTATATCGATTTGAAATCTTGTTACAAGATGTATATATATTCTGTGACATTTTTGTTAGAATTGACCAGGCAGAATCAATTAGCTGTCAATAAGTGTTCACATTAAAGACAAAATTGCAAGATTCTGTCTGAATTATTCCTTTAGGGAGTAGGCCTAGTCCCAAATGTTTTTTTTTTCTTACAAAATTTCTTTCAGAAAATGATTGTGTTTTGGTGATAGTGACGTCTGAGACAAAAGATACTCATTGCCGATGTGTTATGATGTTTGTATGCATCTTTTATATATGTGTTTGTGCAACAGTAAGGGTTTATATATATATATATATATATATATATATATATATATATATATATATATATATATATATATATATATATATATATATATATATTCTTTTTCTTTTTTTCAAGAGTTGGAAATTAGATTCCCTTCTTTGTCTCGAAGCTGAAAGTCTCAACACACTCAATAGAGGTAATTTTATACATCAGCTGGGAGTACATTTTCCCTATGGAGTCTGGATTGTAACATAAAGTGGACCATTTTCTTTCTCTCTCTCTCTCTCTCTCTCTCTCTCTCTCTCTCTCTCTCTCTCTCTCTCTCTCTCTCTCTCTCTCTCTCTCTCTCTCTCTCTCTCTCTCTCTCTCTCTCTCTCTCTCTCTGAGCAGGATTTTGCCCTTCATTGTGTGAATTTATCACAACAACCCATATAACAAAACTCTTCAGCCTTTCGGATTTTGCAGTTTTTTTTTTTTTACACTTCATAAATCCTATGGCCTTACACATCCCTCAGATTTAAAGGGAATCTTTTTTTTACTCTTTGAGTACTCATGAGTGTTGATATGGACAAAAAGATGGAGCACCATGCATTTTGGCCTCAGATGTGGTATTTATTCAAATACCTGGAAGGGGAGATATAACAGCCCGATGGACAGAAATGTACGTTTTTAGAAATGTAGTGTTTTTGATGACAATAAATGAAAACAAATATTCAGTCTCTGATTCATTACTGCACTTAAATACATTAAACTGAACCCAATCAATTGTCACAAGTACAGGTAAGTCACAAGCAAAGCCAATATAAATTCACTGTGGATTCTGTATATTCTGTGTATGGACACCAGTATTGTTCCATCTATAAATTAGAACATAAATTATAATCTAAAATGTTAATGTAACAAGATGGGTTATACAGTTATAGCCTTTGTGATTCTTAAACCTGGTGGATTTAAGTTCACTTTGCTTAGATGTTGCAATAATCCTTTTTCACAAGTCATGTAGCAGTTATATTTTTTTTTACTGAGGTCTAAAGTGTACTTTCAACATGTTCATGTGGTGTTCTGGAGGAAGGTTTCTTGTTTTAAGTGGGACAGATTGTGTTTTCAAAAATTGCCTGACTGACAACTGCTTAAAAAAATAAAATAAATTAATTGTAACTTCTTGTCTGTGATGTCCATGAAAGGTCTCAGATAGAGCAAGTGTTGTACAAATTAATTTCAATTCAATCTTTTTTTCCCTCTTCAGATGAACAAGTTATAGTACACTTGGGTAGAAAAATAGATTGAATAGAAAGTAAATATTTTTCACATAATGTAAACAAGGTTTTAATGAAGGATAAATGGAAGACATGAATTTTGCAGTTTTATTTCATGGAAAATTTACAGAAAATACCATTCAAAACAAAATGACATAAAGCAGAGGAAATCAAACCAAAGCTAAAGCCTGTTAATATACTCTCTAAAGTGTCGTTACTACTCATTTAATTGTATTTTTTTTTTTTCCTTCCGTCAATTTCTTCTTTGCTCTCTTCTTTGCTATCATCTACTCATGCTTTGCAATTTAACGCATCTGCTGTTATAAACTGTGGTTCTCTTTCCCCTTCTGTGGCAGGATGCAGATTCTCTTCTGATCACTTTTACATCTCAAGTCATCATCACAATCCATTAGAAGTGTCACGGGAAGCATAATAACAGGGGAGTGGCTGAGCATTTTCCTCTTTGGGACTCCACTCTATTACTGAGGTCATAACACATTCAGTGATGTTACTTTTGTTGGTATTTTATATTTTCTGAAACAGATGAAACATTCGTTCAGACATATTCACATGTCATCAATGAGTTATTCCTCTTTCCTGAGAGTAAGTAGGCCATGCAGGCACGTTCTAGTGCATAAGACTGATTGCATACTGGTTACAGACTGTATTTGAGGGTCAGAGGTAATCAGGAGCGCAGCCAAAGCTGTTCTGTTTGAGAGCCTTTTATCAGAGGTGCATGTGATGTAATCCAAAACATAGCCCGCTTAACTACAATATTAAATTGCTTTTGTGATCTTGTGTAAGAGCAATGTAGTCTTTTATGCTGTTCAGAACTAGGGCACAGTGAGGTATACAATTTCTGATCAAATTTCTCAAAAGATTTGAGGAATAGATGGAGGAACTAACATTCGGTAATATGAAATGGACTTTCACTGGGGTGCTGGACATGCAACGATATTAGCTGTGACAGGAATCGACTGAGGATGCAAGTAATCTTATGTGAGAATATGATCGCCTCCAGTTCAACACCATTTTTGGGCTCTGCTGTAAAATCAAAGCGGGTTATTGGACTTGGTTTTCTTATTTGCAGAATGAACAATATGGATTTAAAGACCCTTCTGCATCTGGTTTGTTTTGGTATGTATTTGGTAGCCTATTTGGTATGTTCACCAGTTCATACTAAATTGGCTGTCCACATTTTTTGTCTTTAATTACAAGGAACATTCTGTCAGGTCATATGGGCTATATCATTAACTGGGACATTTTGAGTAAATTACACAAGCTAAAATTCCAATATTATATTTGTTTCTGATAGCTCTGGGGTAAAACAGTGAACATGAGTCATGACTAACATGAATCATGTGACTAGACCAGAAACCCAGGTTCCAAAAAACAGCTTTAAGGGATAATTCACCCCAAAATGAAAATTCTGCATTCATTTCTGTGTGTCATTCTCTGTGTTCTACAGAAGAAAGAAATGCATACAGGTTTGGAATAATATAGCCTATAACATCATTTTCGTTGTTTTGGGTGAACAATCCCTTTAAGCAGACATTACGGTAGTTTCCTGGCGTTGCGCGCGAATTCTCTTCTGTTGCTTACGGTAACTGAGTGCGTGTGCGTGTGGCTTGTGTTGGTTTTGCGATTGTCACAACTGTACCACGCGAGCGCACTGCATACAAGGCAGCAAACAGATTGTCTGCGATATAAGGTAAAACTGATCATCATTTCTTGGTCTTTTGAAATGTTAGCTGCAATTTTAGTTATTTTACATTAAACTCAAGCATTATAGATCGCTGTTGGTTTTATTCAAAAGGAGGAAAAGTGTTATTTAGGACTATTTTCTTTTTAAAGGCAGCAGGGACCGTAGTGTGTTCGTCACATTCTCTCTGTTTGGTTCGATTAATAAAACCGTGAAAACAACTTACGGTAATTAGCCTACACACTTACAATTTTAAAGTGTTTCTCTGCTTTAGCTCTAGAGTCTAGACTAAAAAGAACAACTGATTGTCATTGAAAAGTTAGCGAATAAATCAACTTTCTTCCAAACTCGGCGTGCTCCGTCCGTGCTATCTGTCATAATACAGCTTGTGTACTGGCTTTGGCCAGTTTTTCTGTCTTCGGGGCGAGCATTGTGCATTTGTAATAGCCTACAATCAATACATGGTCATATTAATGATGAGTAAAGAAGGTGGTGGAATTAAATAGTTGTGTAAACCAAGTAACGTTAGGCTACATAGAATAAGGACAGATGTCTGTTAAAGTCACTTTTTTAATTTAGTGACTAAGTTAATTTTTATAGTAGTCTCTAGCCTAGGCTATACAAAGTACCAGACATCGAAGAGACACTTGCAGTCACCACTTCCCCTTCGAGAGATATCATATCTTGTAAAAAAATATTGAAATCGTCATCTGATATGTAACGTTGCATACTTGATGTGCCTTTTAAATATTCTATAAACAATAGCATAATTTTTAGTGGTTTTGCTGTGTATTTATACAATTAAAATCTGTCAACCGTCCTTCACACTTGAGTAGGCTACACTCTTTTTGTTTGATGTATTTTGGGGTGTTTTAGGTTTGAGTATGTTTATATATTTCTGGTATGCAGGCAGAATTACTTTATGATCTGCAATTGATTTTGATTACAGACATGCTACGCTATCAATTTTTCAACATGAACTACTTTTATTGTTTTAAGAGTTTGGGGTGGTCAGTTACTGGGATGGACAGTAATGTTAATGTTGTTTTAAAATCCCTCTTGCTAGTCTTTGCTATCTTATAATCAGGTGTTGATGTGTTGGTTCTCATTTTTCAGTGGACTAAAATTGGATTCCAGTCTTACGGTTAGACTTAAGTATATGGCACCAGAAATCAGTGTAAACAGTCTTTATCTGTTTTTCAGTATAGCACAGAATCGTATTTAAAGCACTCAATGCATCAGTGTTTAGGGACAGTGTTTTAAAGGGTACAATAAGACAACAGTTGGTCACATTATTTTGCTTGCAGTGGTTTGGAATAATTGTGTAGTTATGTTCAAATAGACAGTGATGTGTGTGTGTGTGTGTGTGTGTGTATACATACATATACATACGGTATAAATACAGTATATATAAATATGTGTGTGTAAATATAAGTGTGTGTGTGTGTGTATAAAATAGCAAATAACTTTGATTTCCCTTTCAGTACCTTTAACAGTTTTACAGTATAGCTTCTTAAATGAAATTGGCACATAATGTGACGATTCTCACCATGTGGATTGGAAGTACATAACAGGAAACACTCTTAATTAGGCCAGCCCCCTGTGCTCTTTCTGACTTCTTTAACCTGCTTCAATTTTCTCTGTTCCTCAGATCTCTGTAGATGCATGTTGGAATGTGTATCTGAGTATTTACCGGAAGACGCTGGACCAGAGTGGGATTTTGATTTCTGCGTCCATCTCAATTGACTAGAAGTAAGTTGTTTACATTTGTGTTTGTTTCATATTTTGATATACTATTTTTAACAGCTTGTTTATAATCAAGGAAATAATTTGACTGCATAGCATTTTAAGTTTTTCATAAAATCTAAATTGTATACATTTACCATTAATATTTTTCTAAATACGATGCAATGTGTAACCCGAAACACGCAAAAACACGTAGGTGGTACTTCAAGCTTGAATTGCTCTGATGGAAAATCCCTTTTTATGGAATGTGCAGACATGTCAGGGGCCTGATTAATTGCGCTAATTGTTTTAGTTAATTAATTTCCTTATAATTAATTTCAGTTAACACATTCAATTGCCTACAGCCATAATTTTGGTTACATCATGGGTCAATAAAATCAGGACCCTTTAGACAGTATGGGATGAAATGCTTCCGAAAGCCTCTTCAGACATTGTGTCGTTTTGCTGTAGAAAAGCATTTATGTGAGTCCTTGTACTGAGTCACTGAGGAAGATGCATGCTGTGCTTCATGAAGTGAAACATTAACAGCTCTGATTGAGGTAATGGCTCTGTGCGTAGTCAAATGGCCGATCATCAGTAACCCAAGTCCAGAAAAGGGCCAGAAGGAAAATTTGTTCCCATCACCAGGTGATTTAAATTGTAAATTTGTAGGTATAATGTTAGGAGTGTGAGGGCTGTGTATTTCTATTAAAGTAGAGAAAGCACATTTTAATTTTTTTTTATCTACCATAGTGCTATATGCTAACAGTCTGTCATTTGATTTCGAGGTTTCTGCTGGTGAAGGAAATATGCAGCAGTTTTCAGGGTTATTAAACAATATGTATCCGAAGCTGCAAATGAAAAGTGGCCTTTTAGCTCCCTGTTGCTTTCAAAATCAGATTGAAGCTTAAAGCCAATGATTTTAGTCTTATCTTCTTCACACTTAACCACCCAACCGACCAAGCCATGTCACTCAGCTGCATCTGGCTGACTAACACTCCCATCTCTCACATAAAAGCCCTCGTCTGTCGCAATCCATGATTTCCTCTCACAGTTTTTGTTCAACCCTTGTACTTCAAGTCATGATACGGCACTACATGACCTTTCTTATAATACTTTTTGGTAAGAAGACATACAGACAATAAGTATAAGCAAAAAGAGAAAAGCTCCCAAACTTGTCCAGATGAAACGCATCTTGTTTATTGAACAAGTACTAAAAATGTGTTACATCATCTGTTTAAATCTGGTTTGTTACGGCCAGTATTGTAAAGTAATAGAGGTACAGATGTTGGATAGATTAAGGTTAATGATAGATGAGGTTTTTATGTAATGCTTAGTTTCTAATGTTTCCATTAACGTGGCCAGTGTTTACTTTTATTAAAGGCTTTTACAGTATTCACAGAAGGATTTTGGATTTTTTTTTTTACTTCCTGCTTTGCAATGAATATAATTTTGACTGTTTTGCAATAATTTTGACTGAAGTGGCAGATGATGGGGTTTCATTCAAAGGAGCACAGTGAAGTATTGCTCTCAATATAGGCTGATTGCCTGTCTGTCACATATTACAAAGGGTAATCATTTGATTTAATACATTTCCCTTGAGACCAATAAAGTATCTTCCTATAAATACCCATTTGACCCTCCACACATTTCCAGTGTATACGACATGAAGATTCCTCTATGCCACTTAACCAAATGAAAACGGGTTCAAAGCAGTCCTTTGTGAAACTAAGTGCAGAATGTCTGTAGCCTTTTTAATATAAACCAAATTGATTTTCCCTCACACATGGCCATGGAAAGAACATCCTCAACCCTTTCACTGTCCGACACAGATGACTGCACACCAGAAAAGAGGGCTTTTCATCCTCCAGCCTAATTAGCTTTGGGGGTCTTTGTCAGGAACCTCTTTGACAAGAGTATTTAAATATTTAGCTGTACTAATTTCTTTTTATAACCATAGCCTGTCTAAATGTGCAAATTTCGCAAGATGCTGAGCATTCTTCTACAGCTGCAAACTACGTTTCAAATGTGTATATCTTTTCCCACAAGGACCACACTGCTCACACAGAATCATTTTAAGATTATGAATGCCTGATGATTAGTTGCTTGTTGGCTGTGTGCAAAATTATTACTGTATAGGACAATTCTTTAGAAATACGAGTACTTGGATCATGGGCATTTACCTAGTTTTGGCCCTAGAGACTTAAGCCCAGACGTGTTGAATTTGGTAGGATGATTTGCTTTAAAATCACTACTTAAAAATTGTTAAACTTAAACTGATTTGATACTGATTTGTTGCTGTCAAAGTTTGATCGAGAAGCAGGCTTGTAATTTAATGATTAAACCGTTTATTATTTTGTTAACTCGGTGTCAATATTCACTATTCAGATATGAAAGTTAGTGTAAGCAAACGTTACAGTTTGTTATTGCTCCTTCAGAGAGGAAGACTGTGGGAGACTAATTTAATGTGGGTGAATCAAATAATGGCTGCGATAACTGAAAATTCTGGTTTGGTCAGCGTTTTTGCCAATATCATGAGACGTTACTCAATGTTCTTATATTTTCATCATGGCATGGGTCATTAATCTCATTTCACAGCTTTTGTATTTCTAACATATTTGATGTTGTTTTATTAATGCTGTTGTTACCCCACAATAATATCCATCACTTGCCTGACTTGCTGGCAGCTTTGTTGATTATAATGGGAACAATCTAATTTGGTCATGCCACATTTTACTTCTCGCTTATAGTGCAGACATAGCATTGGTCAGAAAATGTACTTTATGTCATATTACATTGTAAAGTGAAGTATCTGAAATTTACTCAAATCGGTATAAATAATAAAGATTTTTCTACTTCAGAATCATTAATACCAGTGTTATTTTAGTATCATTGGTATTATTCATAGTTTTATATTCACATTTTATTTTTAGTTATGTATTAGTAAAATTGGATTTGAACTAACATGTAGAATCAAAGTAGAACATGTACAACATGATTGTTCTATTTTTGTAGTAAATATAAACTTATGACAACTGAATGAATTTAGTACAGCAATATGAAGTAGCCTTCCTTTTTGCTTTTTGTTTAAGTGTTCTGGTGGAAAAATTGTTCATTGTTTATTCCTGTTGATGAATCACCTCTTAGTTTGGAATATGAGCATTATGTCAGCTCTGTCTGTTTTACTTCACCAGGATTGTACTGCTCGTTCACATTATTTTCACTGAGGTGACTCAGAGCAGCTCTTGAACTTTCCAAGCTTTCCCTCACATGCCAGCTGCCAGGAGGCACAATTCACAGAATTACTATAGTGTCTAGGGCGGCCCCCGGCCAACCATTTTTCTAGTTGACTATAGTAGTCATTCATAAGCTATTAGTCGACTAATTGCATTTTTATATGACAGCTTAAGGCATTGCATCATAATATGATAAAACTGCTTTTCTTCACAACTGAAATGGAACCTACGTACATTGAAGCTTTGACTAACAATAGATTAGATATTTAACAACTTCACCTCCATCTCATCATTTTCTGTGAGCTCTAGATGCGCTCGTTTCATTTTAAGGAACCTTTGCACTCCAAATATGTGCTTAGGATGAAATGTTTAATCTGTCAGATCCCAATTCATGTAATATGCATGACTATAAATCCCACCCAGATCTGCACTGACCTTTCTTTTCTGCTGAGTATGAGAGTGTGTTGTCATGGCGAAAGCTTGACTGATGTGTAGACATGAGATCAAGATGTTCATCTCTGCTGTTAGGGTTGTGAAATGTCTGTCGTGAAGGGTTCTCCACATTCAAACCCTGCTATTTTCGCAAACCTCTTTATACTTTGCATGGATGCAGTGTTTTCTTGAGCAGCAGGAAGCAGTTAATGACTAGATTACTGCCAAACTGTTTGTTTAGGGTCAAGAGGGCTGTCACAAGGTTACCGAGCAACAGGCCTAAAAAGCTACATGTTTTGTCATTGCTAGGTTGATGTGCATGTAAAATCTATTAGAATTAATTGAGTTGTTGAGAAATTTGTTATTGTAAGCCAGTTGAAGTTGATTTCAGCCAAATGTTTTTTGTAGCTTCAGACTATGAATCCATCCAGTTTGAGGATATCAAACACGTTTGATATTTTGAGCTGATTTTAGAACGCATATTGTTTTCAACAAGTCATGTTTCTTCATGTGTTTGTTAGTGTTTAAAACGACCTGAAAGTCAGTGTGTGATCCTCATTGGTTTAGTGTATGATGTATAGCTTTTCTCTGTGACCATTTTAGGGATGCACCGAAATTAAATTCTTGGCCGAAGCCGAATAATAATGAAATGCTTGGCCGAAGGCCGAATACCGAACGCGGTGTTTCGCATTTTTTTCATTTATTTTGCCAATTTTTTCCCCATTACAATAATTAAATAGTAAAAAATAGCTTTTTACTATTTTGTGTTGCTTTTCAGAGAAATAATTCAAATAACAAAAATACAATTTCAAAATATTTATTTAACACTGAGCGAAATCCAACATCCTCTACAACAGAGAATGGTTGATCATCCAATGCGATGAATTCCATTCCATTATCCTTTTAGTAATACCTTTAGCTTTGGCACTGTCATTGGCAAACTTTTTTGCCTTTTCTAAGAAGTCAGCCACAGATGGAGTGGGTGTCCTAAGAATGGGAGGAGCTACTTTCCTTTTCGCTGCTGCTGGTGTTGCCGTAGCTGCCGTGTCTTTCTCGTAGGCTACTCTGCATGATGTTCGTGGTGTCTTGATTTTAAGTGATAAATTAAACTCGAAGTGCTGTACGTTTTTGCAGATGCACCCCCTCTGACCAATTCAGCAGAACAGTGTCTGCAAACGGCCGTTTTTGCCTCTTTCTCGGACACTTTAAAGTGCTTCCACACTGCTGACATGTTTGCTGCATAAAGTGTGCGCCTCTCACTCTACGCGGGTTACTATTTGATCGCGTCATTAAAAACGTCATTGTTCGGCAAAATTTATTCGGCCTTTTTACTTATTTTACTTTTTACTTATTTAAATATATACTTATTTCTTATAATTTCGGTTGCCGAACATTCGGTGCATCCCTAGACCATTTACAAAGTCGGCTAGTGTATGATGCATTTTGTTGTTTAGATTTTAAAAGTTGTGTAGTGTATCCCAACCTTAAAGGGATAGTTCACTTTCACACTTTCTTAGTTCACAAATTCAGTCATCATATACTCACCCTCAAGTTGTTTCAAACCTGTATGAATGGCTTTCTTCTGCTGAACACAAAGGAAGATATTTTGAAGAATGTCAGTAACCAAACAGTTAACTGGTCCCATTGACTGCCATAGTATTTTTTTTTCCTACTATGGAAGTCAATGGGACCAGTTAACTGTTTGGTTACTGACATACTTCAAAATATCTTCCTTTGTGTTCAGCAGAAGAAAGAAATTCATACAGGTTTAAAACAACAACAGGAGGGTGAGTATATGATGACAGAATTTTCATTTTAAAGTGAACTATCCCTTTAAGCCACACATGTTTGGAACGACATAATCGTTTCAGTAAATGATGACAGAATTTGAATTATTTGGCAAATAATTGTTTTTTTACAGAAGGTTTTGTTTTATGTTAATGTTATGTTTATTATCATTTCATATTTACCCTTAAATCAGTAGACTGAATCATTTTAAAAGTTAAATGACTGCATCTCTGTGATAATTCCAGAAAGTGAAATATATAGAATGGACATAAATGTATATTTGGTCTGAGCATGTAGCTGAGTAGAATGTCTTTGCTAATGCAGTAATATAGAGTACAATGTTGCTGAGTTGTGCAGTAGCGATGTATGTGTAGGCAGGTTTTAGTTCAGATGGGGTCTCAAGTATTCCAGAGAGGCTAGTAATGGAAGCGGTAGAAGGCTTCTTGATAATGGTAGTAAGTTAAGAAGCCGCACACTGTCCTGGGGGGGGGAAGTGGAGGATCAGGGCTGAGATGAAGAGTTATTCAGTGACGTCCTGCAGCATCTTCTTGTCTGATAAATGTCCTGCGGTGATTCCAAAGCCTAGTTCACACTGTTGCAACAAACGCCTGGCAAACACAAATCATACAACTTGTGGGATCAATACATTAATACAGGTTGCCGTTTGTTGGTGTTTTGCACAGAATGTTCAATCAGTGTTTGTTTATAAATGTCTTCACTTTTGAGCAAATGCGTATTTGATAAATATGAATTTATTTCAAACAAAACACTTTTGTTCAGTTAATGTGAGAAATGTAAAGATGTTCACCTTTATCTTTAGGGAGAGGTGGTTGTTCTTGTACCAAATTACCATGCCATTTCTGTTATTCGGTGCTGTCAGCATAATAGATAATTAAATCGTTTTTTGTGGGTACATTTGAGTGTGTATTTCTCCCTCGTTCAGATCTGTTATTATAGACCATTATCTTACAAATCCATTTCCTTTCCCAGATGATTAGTGGGCCCATATTGTAAAAGGGAACAAGTCAAAATAGCTGTCATCTTTCAAACAAATGGATGAATTGGTAATCTGATTGATGTAACATCGTAGTGCTTTTTTCAGTTGTCAGTTTGTTTAAATGTGTTGGCAAACTGCCGTGATTAAGCAACACATTGTAAGCGCACGGCTAATGGAAAATTCAAATGTTTGCCCTCGGCGCGCCTCCTAAAACCCTCTTTGAACGTAAAGACAATGACATCGAGGAAATGATATGCTTAACATTTCAATAGAGGGCACATCATTAATAACAGCCAGCCTCAAATAGCTGATTAATGATTAGAGAGGCATGATCCCTGAATATATATGATCATATGAAAGGCACAAAGTTTTGTGTTACTAGGCAACTGAAGCAACTTAATGTTTGTTGTGAAGATAATGATATGAGATTGAAGAACAATTGGATGAGCTGTCATGGATGGCAGACTGTGAATAAAAACGGATGGAGCAGACAGTTTACGTTTTGCATTCATAATCGTGCTGTATTTTACAGCCTGGAGGGTTTTTGAGTTTATCTAGGTCGAAATGTCAAAATTATAACTGTAGTGAAAAACGGGGTGAAATTTAGTTGTAATTTCAGTTTTCCTGTGCAGCTGGGATTGTAATGTATACTGATTCAGTATGGGTACCGATAAAAATGATGAATAGGCTATATCAAATAAATATTGTTTTTCCCTCATTGTCACATTTTGTGTGTAATAAGAAGCATGATGACAGCTAGATAAACGGATATTAATCTGCATAGTGTCTAGCTCAGTGTCAATTTGTGAAAATATTTAGTGGATTGATTTCTGCATGTGCATATGCTTCGTCTCCATACTGGCGTGATGAATTTGATCTTCAAGCAAAAGGAACTGGGTGAAATAGTTTAATGCTATCGATCCACAATCTGATTTCTGACTTGTGATGCAACTTAAATCATAATCGCACTGTATTCGTTCGTTGGCCAGAGGAGAACTGGCCCCCGACTGAGCCTGGTTTCTCTCAAGTTTTTTTTTTCTCTTCTCCATTCTTTCACCTTATGGAATTTGGGTTCCTTGCCACTGATGCCTCTGGTTTGCTTATTTGGGGAAAGTTAGGGTGTGTTCTGTCCACTTAGTTCAAAATTTAGTCCTGGTCCGCTTAGCGTTCACATTGGCATTTTAAAGGAACACTCCGACTTTTTGGGACTTTAGCCTATTCAACAAGTCCATACATACACTTTTCATCTCCGTGCGTGCTATAAGTTTGTTTGACGCACCCACCGCTAGCCTAGCTTAGCACAAAGACTGGATGTAAATGGTTGCAGCTAGCATACTAATCCAACTAAGTGACAAAACAACGCAAACATTTTCCTATTTACATGTTGTGATTTGTATAGTCACAGAGTGTACAAAAAACATCGTGACTATGACAAGAGAAAACAGGTATACTTGAGCAATCTGTCCTTTTTAGGATCGTATCTTGTGACATCATGTACCGCTGTTTTTTTGGTTCGATTACATGTCTTTGGTCCGTGTTGCGCTCAGATTTCATTCGAACCGCACTAGAGTTTGTTTGGTGTTCACCAGGTTTCGGATGGCAGCATTCACACTTATTCAAATAAACCTCACTAACAGAGCAATTGCACCAGGTTTCATTATAATCAAACCAAACATGCCAAGCGTGAACACGCCCTTAATGAACTAATTAATAATTGATGATCTTTACATCATAACTGAATCAACACTTAACTAACTTCAGCTGAACAATGACACGGTTTTCTTTTAGAGCTGTACGTCTGGAATGAACTGTTTGCATCATTGAATCATTTTATCACTAATGCTGCTTTGAAACAATCTGTATTGAATAAAGCGCTAGGCTATATAAATAAAGGTGACTTGACATTGTAAAAAATCTAATTTTAGAAGAAAATAAAAATGAGTTACCTGATTATTATTTTTGGGTTTATTTAATATCATCACATCATAATGCAGATTTGCTATCACGATATAGGCCCTACACTGAAAAATACTTGTGATTCAGTCACATCTGCATTTTTCCCAGCATGCACCGGGACATGAATAATTAATATGGTTGCATTTATGTGTATCTCACTGAACATGATTTAATATTTAGATATGAGATATGTAATTCTATGTGAAAGACCGTAACAGACTTATACTAGAGCTGTTTATGTGAAAGTATAAATGTTCTTATAGAGTTAAAGCCAAAAGCCTGTTTAACTTTCATGATGTCAGTGGATTTTAAAGGGTTTGTATCTCTTTAGAGCATTAATAAAATGTTTAGATTTTAGCATTTAGTTTTTATTATTTTGTAAAAAGAAAAAAAATAAAGAAGCCATTTAGTACTGGCAGCTGTTGTTTAAATGCCTCAATAAAGTAAATTTGTGGTCCATTTTGGCAAGTGCCTGCAGTTTTTCTCTCTCTCTTTTTATTAGCTGCCTTACTCAGTTGTCTAATGGGAATGAGTTGAGTAATGGAGTAGAACATCAGTTCCAACCCTACAGACTCTTTGAGGCTGCTCTCTTTCGGCAACATCAGTTCATCTTTTTGCAGTAAGCAGTATCTAGTGTCTCACAATAAGTTGAGCAGCCTTAGTTTGTGCTTTTCTGTCCTCACTAGACTGAGGGCTAAAGAGCTAGGATCAACATGAGGCAGCTGCTGTCATGAATCAAGCTCTATTCATTAACACCAAGCTAATCAATTAGATTAGACTTTGGGTTGTTCAATAAGCAGTCTGCACAAGATATCAGAGAAACATGTCCTGTTCCCTTCTGTGCAGCAGAAATTAGCTGTCTTTGAACCTATTTCAAAGTGTATTCCGTGCCCTGAGGCATGTCAGGTAATTTCATGTCTAAATTATCCACACAGAAGGATAATAACATACACATAAAACCATTTCCTGTTACTGATGAGATATTATGTGTTGTTCTGCTCACCTAAAAATGTTATTCATTTAGGCTGTTCAAAGCTCATTGACAGTAAACATTCATGCAGTCATGTCACAAGGTCATCGCTGTCTCCTTTTGAGTTTGCTTCTAAAAATAACCCAATATTTATGTCCATTTTTTGTGATAAAATTACGTGTTAAATGGAGTTTATTTATTCAGGACACATTACATTTTTTCAAATAAATGCTGTTCTTTTGAACTTTCTATTCATCAACGAATCCCAAAAATGTATCACAGTTGTCACAATTTTTTTTAACAATTAATTTTCAAATATTGATAATATTAAGAAATGTTGCTTGAGCACCAAATCAGCATATCAGAATGAAGTGACACAAGCTACATTTATATGGACACTTTTTTTTCAAGCGAAATGAATGAATCCAAACATAGTGTTTACATGAACGCTAAATAAAGTGATCGAGTTGATGTTCGCGTTTATGTGTCACAACTTCACAAGCTTTTTATTTATTATTATTATTTTATTTTTTACATGAGCACAGTGCATGTAACCTTACTGATAGCTATGATTATTCGTAGTCACAGTTGTGAAACAGAATGACATGCTATTGTTAAATTTTACAAACAATGCATATAACTAGTTGTGAATTTTTATCTCCATAACTGGGCACAAAAAATTCTGAGAAAGTGTTCCTACTGATGTTATCTTTTTTTTAGTCCCTTTGACAGCTCATATAAGTGCCTGCTTTCCTCTGCTGCCATGACCTCCACACCACCACCTCTTATGAAGAAGCACAGTCAGACTGATCTTGTGAGTCGCCTCAAGTCCCGCAAGGTTCTGGGTGTCGGCGGGGAGGATGATGATGGAGAGGTGCACAGATCAAAGGTAACATCCCATCGTCATGCATCAGTCTTTTTCATAATTTACCTCAATAGCAGCTGTTCATGTAAGAAAGCTTATTTTTTAAAATTACTAGTTTTCTATATTTAATGATCTCCGGGCAGTGTTTCCCAGATTTGTTTGTTGCTTATTTATGTTGTCTAAGTCATATGCCTTTTAGGAGTTTTCAAATTATTAGTGCAACTTGAAGTGTGTGTGTGTGTATATGTATGTATATTTTAATATATGCAGTTCAAAATTATTCAATTATTCAGGTTTCAGGTTTATTGGTGAAATTTACAGACTTTCAGCTGTTTGCAATGACCAAATCAAACAAAAGTAATTGAAATAGCTCAACACAACAAATATTTCAAGTGGTTTCCCCAAATTCAACTGAAAATGCAACTTTTAATGACTTCTGCCGTCTCAAAATTATCCAACCCATTTATAGCAAGCATCTTTAGTACTTAGTAGACCATCCTTTTGCTGTTATGACCTGCTGCAAACAAGATGTATAACCAGACACCCGTTTCTGGCAGTGTTTCTGAGAAATCTTAGCCCATTGCTCATGAGCAATGGGCTCCAGTTCAGTAATATTCTTGGGTTTTGCGTGCTGCAATCTCCTTCAAATCCCACCAGAGATTTTCTATAGGGTTCAAGCCAGGTGACTGATGGCCACTGTACAATCTTCCAGGACTTCTTCTGAAACCAAGCCTTGGTGGAATTTGAGGTATGCTTGGGATCATTTTCCTGTTGGAAGGTCCAATGACGCCCAAGCTTCAGCTTCCTCACTGGCGGCATGACATTTTCTCCTAGGATTTCCTGATACTTCAATGAATCCATCTTGCTTTCCACACACTGCAGGTTTCCAGTGCCAGAGCATGCAAAACAGCCCCAGAGCATCACCGAGCACCACCATGCTTAACTGTAGGCAGAGTGTTCTTTTCAACATACGCTTCATTCTTCTTCCTCCAGACATACCGCTGATCCATAGGGCCGAAAAGTTCCAGTTTTGTTTCATCGCTCCACAGAACAGAATCCCTAAACTTCTGTCTCTTATTTATATGATTCTGTTCAATTTTCTTGTGCTTTTAGGTCAGTAGTGGTGTACGTCTTGGAGTTCTGGCGTGGAAACCACATGCACTTAGTACTCGCCTTACTGTGCAAGCTGAAACCTCAGTGCCTGTTGCCACCAAGTCTTGCAGCAGGTCTTTTGCAGCCACTTAAGTTTTTTTTTTTTTAAACCTCCCTTCTCAGAAATCTGGTTGCAGCCGTTGATAGCTGTCCTTTTTCTGCCCCGTCCAGGTAGTGCAACCACTGTTCTTTTAACTTGCTAACTATGTGTAATTAAATAAATGAAATAAACTAAACTTAACCAAACTAAATAAAATAAACAAATTTTTTGGAGCATTATTTTGACTTAGCCATGTTACTAACATGCAGACAAACGTGACACTCAACAAACCTAGCCAGTTCAGATATTTCATGTGTTCTAGCTCAAGCAAACCTGGTGCAACTAATAAAGCCCTTGATTAATTGCATCAGGTGTGCTTGAGACAACACCTGTTTTGCAGATTTGGGCTGTTATGGGGATTCTATTAAGGGGGTTGAATAATTTTGAGACTGCAGAAGTCATTAAAAGTTGCATTTTCAGTTGAATTTGGGGAAACCACTTGAAACATTTGTTGTGTTGAGCTATTTCAATTACTTTTGTTTGATTTGTTCATTGCAAACAGCTGGAAGTCTTTACATTTTGCCAATAAACCTTGGCATAGAAATAGGGGTTGAATAATTTCAATTACATCTGTATGTTTATATCTTATTCATATATTCTTTCATTCATCAACAACAACCACATTCAAAAAATATTTAATTTATTGATTTATTTATTAATTGAAAAATAAACATTTTGTTATTATTAATAATTATATTAATAAATAATGTAGTATTATGTTAAGCAAAATATTATTATTATTAAATAATTATTTATAATTATATTATTATAAATAAATATACTGTAAATAAATATACTGTAAATAAATATACAATTATTATTGTTGGATTCTAGCTGACTGTTTTCTGCTCTCTGTTTTCTGAGATGCTGCTGTTTATCATTTACCGTATGTATTTCTGTTGAAAGGAATATATAAATTATATAATATATTGCGTACAGAGCTCTCTTGCTTTATGGGAGGTAGGAATACATCACACACAAACCACAAATTTATTGTGCATTAGGAACACACCTGCTATGGGGGAGGTGGCTGACTAGATGAGTTGTGGCACAGTGTGGAACGCCAGCTCTGCTTTAGGACACTAATTGTCCCCACACACTCATCCTGATGCCAGTGTGCAGTCATTTTGCACGACTATTAATAAGGGTTGTGCTCAACGACTAATTTCATTAACGTTTAAACTCAAATTTTGCAACCGACTAGTCGACTTTTAAGAGTTTTCTCTTTCTTAGGTTGTTGATAAGTGCCAAGTAATTTTCCTTCGTAATCTTTCTCTTTCAATCTGATATAAAATTTCATATCGTATTATTGTCGGTCTTAACCAGTAGTATAACAAGCCTATAAGCATGCTTAATGGTTATACACTAGTTTGACATGACATGTGTAGGCTTACAAAATACTCCCTCTCTTTGCTCATCTTCCGAGTGGACATTTCTCTGAAACTTCCGCGAGTTCCACAGAGAAAACGAACACATGCAAAATCAGAGGTAAAATTAAATGATTTCTTTGCGCTCCAGAAATACACTATTCAAAAGAATATATACATTTTAAAATGTAACATTAACATGACGGTAATTTAAACGTAGCCTAAAAATAAAAAGGAAAACATTAAATGTGCAAAACACAATGAAACCGACTCGCATTCCAAATATGAATACCCCACAATGAGAGCTTATTGGCACCACTACCCATCTCACGCTCAGCACTATTAAAATATATTGGGCTTTGAGGTAGTCCACATGAAACATGGGCGGCACTCAGACACAGCTGCCCTTTCCGTCCCATGTGCATCAATCCACGGGTATAGGGTCACAGAGAAAGATCTAAGAGAACATCCATTAAGGGGCAGTCGCCCATCACCCTCTGTTTCAACAGGGATGGCTCAGCTAGCACCATAATGGCTGGAGATGTATGCATGAATCCAGCTCCACATGAGCTTTCAAGAGATGCTATATTAATAAATCAGAAGTTTCACCAGTCAAAGTAGATCTTTTGGGTGCAAAATATTTCTGAGTAACTTGAACATTCATTTGTGGTTGAAGTAGTTCATTACTATTTGAAGACTTGCACACTCATGATCATGATCTTCTGTTTATCATACCTAAAATGGGGCGTGATGTGTTCGAAGAACTCGGTTTAATTTCTCCATTAGTTTGTCACTTAAATAAGCAGTTGCTGCGATCCTGTGGTCAGATGAACATACTGTGTAGAAGGGGTGCAACGGATCACAGCACTCAGATCATATTACTGCTTTTGAGTCATGGATCGGATCTATCAGGGAGAGGCAATCGGTATCTTCCGATCATTCGTTTTTTGTTTTACAGCTTTCCGGAATTGCTAAAACAAAACTCTGTTCTCTGAACCAAATTCTCAATGGCCTAAACCAAATACATGCTGTGGATGCATGCTACATGCCATTTTTCTTATGTAGTGTCTTTTTTTTTTGAGAGACTACATAAGACATTTTTTTGCCAGAAGAGTCAGGGGTTTTGTGAATGTAGTTTGAAGATTTGGCTTTGTGTTTATTGTTGTGAGAAAATGGGTCAAGGTATCAAAACATTTTTTAATAAAAACGAAATAAGAATATAGCTTGATTGTTTTGTTTTTACGTTCAGGGGTAGAAGCTTAAAGCTTTTATTGCAACTACATTTCATCTCATTCTCATCAAACAACTGGACTAACACTTGAACGGTTTGAAATCCCTTGAATGTTTAAATTGGCATGACTTAAAATGTGCAAATGCTAAACTTATAATTTACATTTAATCCACGTCAGATGCATGGCAAACCGTTTGGCATGGTCTGGATCGATACGATCCATTACACCCATACTGTTGTATCATCTGCCATTACAGGTCTTATGAGAAAACAGAGTACTCCCTGTTCCCAGCAGTTGTTGAGATGTGTTAATCCCCCCCAGAGCGAGGTGTCGATTGAGTAGTGGTCTCCATAGAACATGACATGCTCTTGTTTCTCGGTGCGACATGCTTTCTGAACGCCATATCTCTGCGAACACTTTTCTCCTGAGAGGATTCAATGACCTGCCGTACTAGCTGTTTTCTAAATACAGCAGCATTTGTTCATAGTATACATTTTTGCGGGATTTCATTTGAATGAACTGCAGTAAATGTTCATGGTCTAATATTACATTAAACGAAACCTATAGAACGTAACCTTTACAAAACAAAACCAGCTGATGTCAGCTCGTCTGTGACATCAGTTTTACTCTAAGCCTATTACTATTTAGGCACTCCTGAGAGGCTAAAACAGACGCTGTGAGTCATGCCCCTATACAAGCACACACCATGTACTAGGGCACACAGATAGTTTTTCCTTAAAGAGGCCTACCACAGCAAGAAACATGCATTAGGACTAAAGAAAGTACAATTACATGCAGTCCACATGTTTGCACTGATCAGGGCCACATTCTGCAGGCCACAGCAGTCCCTCGATCACATTCTTGCTTCCGCCTATGAAATGACCTTAGACCAAGAGTTCAGCATCCCATCAGAAACGGATCAGGTTTTCATCAACACTAAATTACCCATGCTGCGGAGGCTTTTAGTGCAGCATGGTGGAGAGGGAGACAGATAGATCCCTCTCTCTTAGGGTGGGAGAAGAAAGAGAGAGCTTGCATGTTTAATGGCCATTAGGGTGTATTGGGGTTTTTTTAGGCCTGGAAGCCACGCACATCATTTTGAGATGGAAATGGAAAGGAGCGAGGTACCAATAATTGTGCTAATTTCTTATAGAGCACATCAAAGTAAGGGAAGGGAAATGCCTGTTTATGTGTTTCAAAGATAAGTAAATGGACATTGCTACTGTAAAATTAGCCTACTACTGCACATTATAGACCCTTCGCTAAGCCTGCACCCATGGTTAGTATTGCTGGATCTGACAAGCTTTCCTGTTAGTACTTTCACTGCTGTTGATAACATCTAGATTAGCTATGAATTTAAATATACAATTATATATAGTTACCAAAAAGTTTCCAGTATGCTTTCGGGTTTCATCATCTGGCATATGCTGCTAACTATCAAGATATACTGAACTAACGCTGGACTAGCACAAGTTTGTTAAAAAATATGGCAGATGGCTACAGTTTTCCCGGGGAAGGATTGGCCAGTGAACATTTTTAAGACCAGGCTTAGCGAAAGGTCCACTGCCCTTCTTATCTTAACCACCTGTTTCCTTTTGCCCACAAAATGTACACTACTGTTTGGGTCAGAAAGATTTTTTTATATTAAATTAGTACTTTTATTCAGTAAGGATGCATTAAACTGATCAAAAGTTACACTAAAGTAACATTTTATGATGTTACTAAAGATTTCAATTTCAAATGCTGTTCTTAATCTTAATAAAAAAAAATAAAAAAATCCTGGATTTTTTTAAATCATGGTTTAGCACTCTTTTAAACAGCATTCTCCTACAAAGTCCTCTGTCACTTAAAGAATGATAAGAGGCTACCCAAACAAAGCATTATATTGTACCACCTTCCACATCCTTATCTGCATTTGTCTGAAGGAGCTGTGCTCCCCTGTGGCCCACAGCATGGATTACGAACACATAGCCATCATTGTGAAACCACCTAGCCTGCTGTCAAAATACACATATTAAATCAGAAAAAAAACTCAAACTTTCCTATCAGTCCCTCCAGATGCTATCCCAAAGTTTCCTTATTTACAAAATAAATCTGCGTCCCTCTGCATGGACCATTCAGTCTTGGTAGGCTTGTGCTATCAGCAAATCTGATAATCCAACTTTCTGAGTTCGGCCTGTTTTCCTAAATTTGACATTTCCCTTCTATGGGCCTGTATTTTAGTGCGCCTTGCTACTTAGTATATTATAGTAGTATATGACTGAATAGTATATTAATGTGTCTTATTAATTATTACATTTCTAAAAAGAAGTTAGTAAACTGACTAAATTTTACATTCTAATATTGATAAATTCTCATTTTGCAGATCAGTCAGATGTTGGGTAATGAGATGAAGTTTGCTGTACGTGAGCCCATTGGTCTCCGGTAAGACTTTAAACATGATCTGTCTCTTCACATCAGAACACTGACTTCAAGCTTGTCTCTGTCTTTACGTGTGACATCAGACACCCTACTAATTTAATTGCTCCAATTTGCAAAATTCAATTATTATTATTTTTATCGGTTTTGATTGTGGCTCATTTGTGTCTTATTAGAGGCCAGTTGGTTTGATGTGTAATGTCTTTCATTTTCTCATTACAGGATTTGGCTCCTCATCTCTGCAGTGCTGTTCACATCAACATCCTTAATGGTGAGCAGTTACTTCAAAATAGTTCATGCTCAGTTTGTAATGCTCATTGTGTTTTGTGTAATTATTTACGTACTGTACAATAGATTTCTTTTAAAAGAAATGAATACTTTTATTCAGCAAGAATGACATTTCTTATTTTGCTGTCATCTTGAAGGGATTTTTGCAGCTTTAATGCCTCTCCCTAGAGGTCCAATAACATTACAGTCATTATGTGACCACGTTCTCTGTGTTGTAGGCCCTGGCTTTCCCCAACCAGCTCTACGAGATAATATTTGAGCTCACCACCACCAGGATCTCCATCAGGCTCTTCGGCGGAGCCCTTCTATGTAGGTTCAATTTTTTAAATAACATTTGAACTATACATATACATTTTCATGTAACAGAGAAACGAACACAACAAACAAAAAATACTTTACAGTATTGATATTCAGTACCACCTCTTTTCTTAGTCTTCTATGAACACCTTTCCAACTCCAACAAGTTTTAAGAACAATCTGAAAGGTCTCCAAACTCTATCAAAACCGGTATATTTATCCTTTAAAATATAAGTTATCTTTTCCATTGACATATTTGACATACCATTTCTTTTAGCCAACGTACTATATTTGGTGCTCAAATACTTTTCCAATTTAAAGAAATAAGCTGTATTGGTTGAAGAATACATACATTTATATACTCTTTCTTTTTTAACTTGATCTCCTTAGGATAAAAATAAAATAAAAAAGTAAAGGTGACAGCAGAATGTTAACAATCAAGGATGTTCTCTATCATTTCTTTCACACATTTCCAGAAATAACACTTCACACTCCATATGCAGTGATACAGTGTACCTTAAACTCACTGCATCTTAAGCAAGTGTCAGGGACATTTTCATTATGTATGCAATACAACTGTAGTTATATAAATCTGCATATATTATTCAGGTTTAATTGGATAAGTTTAAAGATAACATCTCCTAATTATAGACTATAAGTCTATAATGAGAAGAAATTAATTGTAAAAACAAACATTTACAAATACTATAAGTTCCACAAGGGCTGAAAAAGTATGCAGTCTGTAAAACCATTGTGGATACCATGAAAATTAAATGAATGTAAAAGTATTGGACCAGTTAGGACACTTTGTAAAATGGGCCACTATTTTGTAAAGGTCTCACGGGTGGTTGCTGGTAGACAGATGAGGAAGACGTGATATCCAATTCAAAGGTTACAACAGACAGGCGAACTAAGGGGGCTTTCACACTGGGCGTGTTTGCTGCGTTCCGAGCCTGAGCACAATTGTTTCTCACTCAACCCTGGTGATCGAACCCTGGTGCGTTTGCGTGCATTACGTCATGATAGAAAACAGAACTCGGGTCAATGTATTGTGTTTTTTATTAATTCGGTGCTATTATCCGCAGCTGAGTGAACAACACAGGTTTACTGTGCGTGTGTTGTATAAGGTGGCCTTCTGCTGCTTGCAAGCGGACTCTTTTGAGGAGACCGTGGATTTCGTTGTCCTGATTCCACATGTTATGCGCGAATACACTGCAGGCTCACTCTCGCTCGTCGTATCCAAGGTAAATCATGAACACTATCATCCCTTGCATGCGTTTTATTTAACTAAATACACAATAATCAGCTAAAACGCATGCGCAGGTCGTTTTACTTCCGGAACAAGAGCGCACCCGAGTCCGTGTTGCTTTCACATTCACGCGAACCGCGGCATGGTTTGGGAGCAACCGAACTCAGACCATCTCCTTTAGGTAGTCTCGGGTTCGGTACCCCAGTGCGCACCTAGGTCCACATGACAGCGTTCACATTAGCTATTTTTCATGCGAACCGTGCCCCGTTCCGAACTGAACGTGTAGTGTAGCTGAACGTGATTAGTGTCCGTGACAACAAATGAGTGACGTAGGCAGGTGATGACAAAACATAATGAGTCCAAACTATAGTGAATGTGACAGAACGCCCCCTCACGTTAGGCGCCATCTCCATAAAGAGAAGATGAAGAGGATGAGGGGCTGGCAAAGGGATCGCAAAGACTTCTTTTGGTTCTGAGGCTGGACAGACGACCGTGAGGAGGACGAACAACAAAGTCCAGGGTGGTGATGAAGGTGGAGTGAGCTAAGGGGTAGCCTTAAGCAGGGGATGATGGCTGTTCATCCAGGCCACAGCCAGAGTGCCCAACGGCGGCGTTGGGAGGAGCCATGGAGGAATACTGATGAGGGCTGCCATGGTGCTGACCGGAGATGACGACGGCAAGGATGGAGCCCACCGCGCAGCCGATGAGCCGAGGTAGTGGAGAGATGGTGAAGATCTTGGAGGCCGCGACAGAGCCGCAGCTACAACCTCCCGAGAACGAGGTGGGGATCCGGAGGTCTGAGAGCAAGTTGAAGTGACCGAGGGCGGAGGTGGAGTCTGAGGTAGGGCGGAGCAAGCCGTAGCAGAAGGGGTGGAGGACCAGAGAGCAGTTGTCGGTCCGCAAGTCCGCAGCAGAGGTGAAGCGATGTCTGACCTCGGTGGAGCCGACGTGTCGAGGGAGTCCGACAAGTCCGAATGGCCGATGGTCCACGCTGAGGTCAAGGGTGCAAGGTTGAGGCAGAGCGTAGCGCACCGAGGCTCCAGGTGGAGCCTCAAGCTTCTCATGCCCAGGAGGAGATGGCTCCCCGACAGGTTCGAGGTGGTACCATGCTACTGAGAGGCAGAGATGGTGCCGTGAAGGGTGACAGAGATGACTGGGTGGCACAGATGGCTGGAGACTGGGGGAAAGAAGTCCAATGCAGAAACCAAAATAAAAAAGTGTTGAAGATAGTTTGGAGAGGGAGGCTGGGCGGGGCTAACGAGACAGGTAGATGACTGACAGATTTGGGCAACAAAACAGGGGTTAGACAAATCTCCTCTCCAAACTCAAAATCAAAAAGTGTTCTTGCCAGTAACGCGCTGTCAGTAGAGGTGGGTGGGTGGTTGGGGGCTCACTTCCGAACCCTCGATGTCCAGCAGCACTCCCTCGGCGATGGATGGCTCGGCCGGCTCACACACCCGGTCAGACGCGCGTTACGGTCCTCGGTCGCTCTTGTGGGCACGGGCTCATTCATCGCAGCGGTCTCCAACGCGCTACCTGCGGTGGGCTCAGATCGACGATACTCGCCTTCTGGATGGTTCTGGCTGGGCATTGGATGGGGAGTGAGGCTGGCGACATCCTTGATGGTGAATGTAGATCCGCAGGACGACAGCACCCACTCCTCAAATGTTGCGAAGCTCGCTCAGGGAACCTCCCCGGATAACTGCACGTGTGGCGGTGTGGAGTCCGACATCCAGGAACGTGCTGAGACAGTTATCGAGGAAGGTGGTCTGATAGGCCAGATCCAAAAACGTTTCTTAAATGTTCCTCAGGAGAGCATTCTCCCTGCTCAAGGCACATGAGTTTAACTGCTGGAAAGTCCATGGTGCAAGCAGGGGTGAAAACAACAAAAACACTGAACACGAAAAATGGAAAAGAAAATAATCCTCTTTCACTTGTTTGTTCCGGTGTTCTGTCACGGGCTGGAGAAGACAGGTGAGGAAGACGTGATATCCAATTCAAAGGTTTATTTACAACAGACAGGCAAACAGAGAGCAACACGCACTTAACATTGATGATACTGGACACTGAACTGAAACAGAACTGAACATAAATACAGGTGTTAATGATGGTGACTGATGAGTAGAAAGCTGAACGTGATTATTGTCTGTGACAATGAGTGACGTAGGCAGATGATGACAAAACATAATGAGTCCAAACTATAGTGAATGTGACAAAAGGGATATTTAAATGCGCTTTTCTCCACATATTATTGTCAATGTAGCATTATGTGCACTTCTTTACACTTAAGCTTTTTCCACTCTCAATTTACACATAGCAAATGCATAATGTAAACACATTTGTGCAAGTCTGTCTCCCACTCACAGAAAATATTCATGACTAGATGAGCTGTTCACTGCCAGATTAGTATTATTTCTCGAGATATTAATATTTTACGCCACGGTTTTAAAAATGGATGAGTCCATACAATTCCATTTAGCCACATATAGGCCAGGGCTTTCAGAGTGCTGTGTAGTGCTTTTGCACTAGAACTAGTAATGACCCCCTGCTGGTCCCAGGATGCTTCACAACAACAGCACATGCCAGGCACACCCCGTGCTTGAGCTTACAGTCAGCCGTAGGAGGTCCTGTATTATAAAAGATCGCAGGGGTGGCTTATGGGTATGTGAAAGAGTTTTGTGGAAATAAAATCCCTTCCCTCCCATGCCCTTATTTCATAATAAACAGCAGCCTATTTGTCTTTTCTCCATAATAGCATAACACAGCCTCTAATTCAGCATAAATAAGTTTCTCTCCCCAATTTGTTTAGATTCCAGCCCTAACCAGTGGGTGATAAAATAGTATGCTAATATAATTATTACATACATTATCTATCTATGAATACTCAGTGCTGCAGCAGAGCCCTGAAGGCTTTGCTGTATGCACACATGATGTTAGTATGCAAATTTCAAAAGGGCTGTATTTTGCGGTCAGACCCCTCACTGAGCTCCAGTGGTCTTTATACAGTGTGACACCTGGTTAAGCTCACCAACAATTCATACCCCTGTGGTGCTGCAAGGTGTGAGTGTTCTTCTGTCAGATCAATGGCCAGTTGAGTGGTGGGAATTACTCGAGCAAGGCTGGAAAATAGTGCTGGCAGATGGCACTTGGCAGGGTTGAAGAAACAGCTACCCTCCTTGTCATCCATATCTGCAGTGTGGGAGGAGATCAGAAGGACTCTCTGCGCTTTTCCCTGAACAGAATCAGAACCCACACCAGCATCGGTCCTCTGATCTTGGGCCAGATTTCAAGCTTTTTAATTCCGAGCATAAGTGCTTGGGTTTGAGGAGATTCCGCATTATATTTAATAGATGAGCCCCTTTTATTGTTTCTACCTGACTTAGTGTGAACTGACTCTTGAGTGTTTCCTCTTCCCAACAGGTATCTCATTAATCCTGTGGAATGGCTTGTACACAGCGGAAAAGGTCATCATTCAATGGACGCTACTCACAGAAGCGTGTTACTTCGGGGTGCAATTTCTAGGTGAGAGAGGGATTTTTTTCTTTCTGAGAACAGTGGGCAGACCGTGCTAAGGGAGCAGACCCATAATTAAGGGACATTTAGACTGGAATTTTTTACTTAGGCCACTTCAAAATGATTAGCAGGGCTCAATGATGAGATTTTTTTAAATGGTATATTTTATATAATATATATATTTTTGTCTTTTTTTAATTTGCCAGATTTTTTTTTTTCTTAATATTTACTTAATATGTTATGTTTTATTTATTTGTATTCATATTATATTTACTAGCAAGGACTTTCATTAGCATTCATAATATTAAATTAAACAGCAATTATGTGGCTACATAAGCTGTACATTTATAAACACTTACTGGAAAACAATGCAAAGCATTACAGATTGGTTCATAATTGTAACCCATTCTCCAGATGCTTCCAAGCCTATCAGAAGTTGATCAAATCTGGCTTGAAACACTAGGCCATTCTTATTGTTGAGTCCTGGTTAGCAGAGAAGGTCTGGGATACTCTTATTAGTTCTTAAGGCTGTACTGCCCTCTTATGGCAACCAGCTCTCTTAAAAATCCAATCCAAGCATAGGGCTCAAATTAACCAATAAACTCCTTACTTTGTGCTAAGTATAAGTTGAGGAGAGTGATCACACTTTCTGTATTTAAGACCGTCACATAATAAAAGCCAATGGGTTGAAGGTGATGCTTGTTTTTTGTCATTTTTTTTGTCTGGAAGCTGTAATTAAGTCTGACTGTAATTCTTTTTTTGCCTTTAAAAGGCGAAAAAAATTCTTTACATTTCTTTAAAAACAAAACAAAAAGGCCAAATGACAAAAGAACTGATTCCAATGTTTGTGACATAGCTTATGGTACATTCATCTACTGGTACAATCATCTAGTGGTAAATTCAGATTTTTTGATTGATTTTTTTTAGTCCATTCCATTCTAACCTTTATGGCATTGTTTTACCAATGCTAAAGCATGTATTTCCATAAGAGGGCAGTGTATCATTGTCTCTGCACATCTTTTTACGAGTTAAATAGGGTTGTGAATTCTGCTTGGCACCCGTTTGCTAGATAAGACTACCGTACTTCTTTGTCTGACTTTGCCAATTAGTGTCTATACACATTTTTTCCCCAGTGACATCCATCACTCTCTTGGAGATGGGCACAATGTGCAACGGTGCAATCATTCTTCTTGTTAGTGAAGCCTTCTTCCTCTCCATCACCTTGTGTTACTATCATCACCTGGGCCGGCGCTCCAAAAAGATGTGAGGGAGGCCAGTTACCATGTGTTCACCAAAATATTGCGTTAGATGGGTGGGTTTGAATAGCACTATTGCCTGGACCAAATGAATTTACACTTGACTGAAAATCAACCTCTGTTTGTGGGAAATTTCCATTTTATGTAAGCACAGTATCAGGGTTATTAATCTCATTAGATCCAGAGGGCCTTAGATCTTTTCTTTTGTTACATTAAGTTCACTACAGTGGCTATAATTATCTGACAGCTTACCTGTTTGTAAAAGCTTTTTTGTATGTTGTATGGTATATTGTACCCTCCATACAATATAAAAGTATATTGTATGGAGGGTTGATGTATGGTACATACCGTGTGTGTGTGTGTGTGTGTGTGTGTTGTATGGAGGGTTGATGTATGGCACATACCGTGTGTGTGTGTGTGTGTCAGGAAATTTAGTCTCCCAAATGTTCAAATTGTTTTGGCAAGGTGACCACAATTCAGGTCATATTATGTAAGAGTTTAATGAAATTCCTTGGTGTGGTGTGTTATTCTATGCTAAGAATGCGTACAACAACACCACAGTACAACCTCTAATAATGTAAGACCAATGGTAAAACAAGGAATAGCATACATACTAAATTAAAACAGGCCTACATTAAAATTTGAATGTATTGAAGAACTAGAATTGTTACATTTACATGTAGTTACTAACATTTCTAATTAATTTACTTTTCAATTTACCTCCATAATTCATATAATTTTTTAAGTTTTAAAATTACAAAGTGATAAATATTACAAAGTAAAGCCTTTGCGAATACATTCCTTTTTGAATTTGGACTCCCAACAGTACATTTGTGATATGGTAAAAAGATAATGGATGTAGTATTAAATGGTATTTAAAGTGTGTATTTCAGAAAATACCTTATTAACTTTGCAGTTGTATTTATTACTGTCTTTGTTTGAAGCCACAAATAGCTGGATTTGTCAAAGAAATTCTGCTAATTCAGGCGTAATTAGTTCGCTTTACATAAACCTAACGGACATTTTCACAACAGGTACTAAAGTAAATAGTGTAATTTATTAATTTAGCACATCTCTTAATCTGTAATCTCTTAATCTTGATTACAGAGAATATTTTTTTTCTCATGTTCGGACTCGTTGTATGATCTGCATGTTACTCATGGTTTAACTTTCACAAATGTAACTATATGTATTAAAGGGACAGTTCACCCCAAAATTTAAGTGCACTATCTACTCTCATTTTTTTCTAAAATGTATGATTATCTATCATCTGTGGAGTAGAAAAGGAGTATTCAAGTCTGAATTCATATGATGGTTCCTGTGTGACTCGTCATCGACAGCAAACTTCAGAGAATTTACTTTGTTTGAACTCTTTATAAAAACTATCATTATGCACAACAATAGTACATTTTAGAATTGTATTTACCGTTAGTAAGATATACTTTATGCCTTTAGTGATCCTTGCATGAA
Organism: Phoxinus phoxinus; assembly: GCF_949152265.1. NCBI lineage: Eukaryota > Metazoa > Chordata > Actinopteri > Cypriniformes > Leuciscidae > Phoxinus > Phoxinus phoxinus. The sequence continues at coordinate 38,311,468 of NC_136877.1, read as the reverse complement.
GTCAACAATGCAGATCAGCAGTAGCTTTAAAATGTAGCACTTTTATAAATATAAAATATAAATCTTCTGTTCAACTTCCACATAAAGTGTTTATTTAAAAAAATGTTAGCATGTTGAAATTCTATTCTATTTATTCACCTCTTATAGTCACTATAATGTAGCCATAATGGAGAATGTTGCAGCTCTTTTATCACACCACCAACATCTGGGCCAACATCAGCAACATTTAATTGCGATTAATAATAGTATAAATGATTATTGTATAATTAGATATAGCAGGCTTCATTCCTAATAGTATGCTTCCATCAATGAACTGTCATTTGAGATGTGAACAGTCACGTTACCCTTCCATAGATCTCAGATGCTGCTTCCAATAAAACACAAATGGCTTTGTTCCAAAGGGAAATCAAAGGATTATATATATATAGCTTTGGAGATAGCAAGTTAGTGTTTTAGGTGTTTGTTAAGAGGTGGTCTGATTAACCCATTTCATAATTTGATATTAACTGCATTACTTCAGAACTAAACTGCTGTTTGTTTATTTGTACTGTGCTTCTCTCTTTTAATGAACTGTTAATTAGCAAGACAATGGACCATAATTCGATTGTCAAGTCAAAGCAGTTAATGATTATACAGTAGATTTAGCTCACTTTTTGCTCTGTAAATATTTGAATGATTAAGGAATGTGTAACACTTCTTAAAGTCTGTAAATGTGCAACTTTTTTTGTATTTTGTTTTTGTTATGGACAAAGATGATTACTGTCAGTTTTACAATCTTTGCTTAAGTTTCTTATAAACACGTTTGGTTTGACAGTTACTTTTTGTACAGTGAATGTGCTTAATTAATAAATCTGTAAAGTTTTTCAAATGCAAAAAGTATTCTGGAATCCTGGTCTTATTTCTACCCATATAAAGGTGTTAAAAGCTTCGATCGAAGCAGTTTGAAAGTTTTAAAATCCGGTGAGGGTCTAGTAGTATGTATTATTACACACATACTCTAAAAGCATATTGAGGCCACTGAACTTTTGCTGAACATGTGGTAGAATATATGTCCACTGGCCACACGGAAGTGCAGTCCTGCAAAGCCTTGGTCATGAAAAATTGATAAGCAATGACGATTTTAATAACAGGACTATACTGAAAATGATCCATCAACCCTCAAAGCGAATGCTATTTTCTCTTCAATATTTAGTGTTATAATGACTTTGAGTGAGGAGCAGTTTTAGGTGTTGCTCAATAACTCTGGGCTTCCCCTTGATGCTTTAACTTTAGCCTACATGCTGTTAGTCTATTTATCCCCAGCAGATGACATTCCCGCTTTCACTTTCCCATTGACGATTGGTGGTAACTTAAGATTTAGGAGCAGATTTGTTAGGTATTTTTGCAGCTTAAAGGTGCAGTAAGCGATTTTTGAAAAACGCTGTTGAAAAGTGGATACACGTATGTAGCCAATCAGCAGTAAAGGCCGTATACACTCATAATGGGGAGGAGAGAGCTCAGTGCACAAAATTAGCAGAATGACTATAGAAAGAGAGAACTACTGCTTGTTTCTGGCTCAGTTCCAAAAACTATGGATCATTACATGCGGTTTTCACTTTTCTTTTGCCTCCATGCGGTCATATATTTTGTATCCAAAAGGTTATACTTGCATTTTAGCGGGTGGCATTACTCAAAGTGAATGCATCTTTTACTTTCAGTATTCATTGTTAATGACCGCTTTGAATGAGTCAATATGTATTATGTGTCCTGAATGTACTGCTTGCTTATCTCAAGTGGTCTGGATTTTCCCTGGGTTGGGGTTTTCACTTTTCTTTTCACTTGGGGTTTTCCTTCCCCTATATGCTTTAATTTATGCTTATACGTGCAAAGTTTGTGTCCTCCATTTCAGGAGCTTTCTCATTGACGACTTCAAGCGAGAAGCAGGTTTATAACTAGGTAGGTAAACAGCTACTTTTTGTATTTTCTCTCTCTTCAACTTCTGCTGAACAAACACACAAAGTTGTTTTCAATCTCATATACTGATCCTAACATGATGAGCTCAAGCAGCTTAACATCCAGAGGAGAAAGCGATTTTGCTAGCGTTTTTATACACACACACACACACACACACACACACACACACACACACACACACACACACACACACACACACACACACACACACACACACACACACATATATATATATATATATATATTTTTTTTTTTTATATAATAACACGTTTAGAAATGCTGTCATATAATGAATATGCCTATATACTTACTTTAAATGGGTTCTTAAAAATATTTATTCGCATAGGATCAGTTGAGTAATTTTTATGGGTCAGTGTTTTTTTATTATTATAAAAAATGGTCAATTTCGTTTGTTAAACGTTTAAATGTAACGTGATGCTTTTTAATATGTGCATTTCTTATGAGGCCCCCAAGTGGACAGCGTCTCTGGTTGAGAAGCACTGTTGTAAGCTCAATAACATCCACACGGGGGAGAATGTGAGCAGCTTTTCTTCTTCTCTAACTCCAGCCTGCTCACTCGCACTAGACTCATTAACGCTGGAGGAGACGCGCAGCTGACATCGATTGTACTTTTCTCATTTTCTCATCCCGACACTATACGTGAGTATGCTTTCAGAGCTTGACATTTAAAGTAGCCTACCTAATAAATGTTTTGTACCTCATACTGAATAGTTCTTTACATCTCTAACTGAAATTGAACTCACGACTGAAATGAAAAGTTTAAATAGAAAGTGGTCATCATGAGTTGGTAAATTAGATTTCTTTTCAAGTGTTTTAATAGCACAGGGAGTTTTAATGTGTTGGCGTGTCATGTATAGGCTAATATATATTCTGTCAGCTATTAGCCTACTACAGTATAATAGTGAACGGAGTTAACACATCGCATGTTCAATGTTTTGTCCGTTCTCTATTTCAGTTTTCTACTTTGTATCTAGGCTAATTCATTTCTGTTCACAGTTTACTTCTATAAAACATTTATGAAAAGTTGTCAAGGGTTGTTTCTCGCACTCATTGTCATGATTTCGCTTTCAGTTTATAATAATTTGATCCTTCTGGGAAGAGCTATTATCAGCCAAGATAAAGTAGCAAGTAGCCTATGTATTCTTCACAGTCCTCAAAATAATTTGCTGGAATAATTTTTGTTCAGGGTTATTAAAAAGCCCGTTTCCCCCGCCAGCGCAAAGTCTCTATTTTTCCCACTTTAGTATTTTTAGGGAGCTCTCTTTGTGAGGATGTTTAATGCACTGGTTATGAACTGTAATATGAGACCTGTCGTATGTAGGTCAGGTCGGTTTACAACTGTAAGTGATTTGGCACGTCAGTTGAAATAGACTTTTTCTGTTGGAGGCGAATAGGAATTTGATTAACATTAAGTGAACTAGACCTATAAGTAAATTGAGTCTATGTCTGCCTACAAATTAGGTGTAAGATGTTGATGTGTGGATTAAGTTGAACTAGACTTACTTACAAAATAATGCATTAATAGCCTAATAACAGGAATATGTTACACACTTATACTTTACCAGCTCAAGTTCAATTTATAGTCTGTTGTCTTTGTGTAAAAGCAAAGTGCGTGCATCCATTATATTTGATTTGATTTATTTTACTGTTTAGAATTAGCTGGTTACAAACGTACCAATAGGAAAGAAATATAACAATTGAAATCTTTACTATCTCAGTTGTATTTCCTAGACAACAATGAGAAAATATGGAGCACAAATGGAGACCTGTTGTTAATAATCTTGAGAAAAATACCTCGGTAATCTTACGTGTCTCCTCTAAGAGATCTCAGCATTTCAACACATTATATTAAAATCAGGCCTAAATGAAAACACTTTGCATCAAATTGTCCTAAAACCAAATTAATATTGATATCCACTTTATTTTTTTATTGGTCCTTTGGTCTATATGTCAACAATTGTCTCATTTAAGTCTACCTTCATTTCTCAGAATTGTTGGACAAGCATCTGAGACAGAGTTGAGTTAAGTTGTAGTTGATACAATAACAACTCTAAACAATAACACCTTCTTTCGAGTAAACTCTTCTAGTTTGCTTGCATTCCATTGATAGGTAATGATTCAGACCGAAACATCTGTCCCTCCCTGTTGTTGCTTTTTTAAACCATAGTCGTCATTCATCATAAAACGTTTAATAACTTCTCTGGGCCATTTTAGTAGCTACCCGCACAGCCCATTTTAACATGACTGGTGGCATCAAGTTGGTCTTTGTGTTCAGGTGTAGAGAGATTAACCGTCCTAATGAATGCACGCCTTGTTTCTGGCTGCAGTAACTGTGGAGAGACAAGGCCAGTGGCCCCTGTGGGCTTCCCCTTTTTCGGGATTTCACTTTTCGGCATGCTGTGTGGAGTGCGAGACTGTTTAGTCCCTCAAGAGTGGTTTCTCTGCACCCCTTTACGCCAGCCTGCATCATGTTTGCAGTAACAACCTGTTTGGCATGTGCAAGTTCAAATAAAGTTCTCATGGAAACGACAAAGCCTAGAAGGCGTTTAGACAGGGGTTAAATTATCAGCTATAGACTTAATTGTGTTGCTTAGTCACTTGCAAGTAAGCTCAGTCACTTTATATAAAGCACACTTGCTCAATCAGCATTTGTTAATAGATTCCACAACAGTTGTGCACTTGTAAGTTTTCTTTGGATGTTAAAGTTGAGGATGTCATCAGTTTTGTGGTAACTTTAAGGCTACAGTGGGCTCCTGAGTGTGTGGAGTTTCTCCTTTTGTTCGATTTGAAAAGCGTGGCTGAAAGCTGCCATTGTGGTTGTGGGAAATTTAAAGCTGGTCCTATCGCTGTGAGTGTGGGGGAGGGTGGTTGGAGAGTGGAGTGTGAACTAGACGAGAGCCTCAGTGTACACTGTGTAGATGAGCTGAATGCTGATGAACCTCAAAGGATACTTGCTCGCTGTGGCTGTACTCATTTTGCAAGCATTTCATTGCTTTTCAGCTTATAAACCCCTTTGATGAGGTTTAAGACTAGTCCCAGACTAAAAAGCATGTTTTAACTGAGAGCAACTTGCACTGGCATATCTTAAAATATGTCAGTGCCATTGTTTTGCCTCAAGAGGCACACCAGTAATGTTTTGTTTTTCTAAGGCACGTTTATAAAAGCTACTTAAATGTCCTAATTAAACTATGGCCTAATCCAGGCTTAATCTAAGCCCTGTCTGTGAAACCAGGCCCTAAGGTTATTTTGCAATGACCGAGATAGATAAGATAAACTTCTACTGATAAACTGTTTCGGGTAATATATATGGTCAGATTTCTCCCTGTGGTGATGTGCTGGCCTGATTCAAATGTTAGTGCGTTGTGACACACTTTTTATCTGTCTGACTGAGATTGGATAAGTTACATGTGTGTTGGCACTCTTTTAAGTAGTCATAACAGCTCTGTGACCTTCATATGTGGTATATCAGCTCAATGCTGACCTTGATCAGAAGCACAACAGTGCTCTTATCAAGGTTGAATTTGTTTAAAACCTCTTTTTGTTTATGTCTCGTGTAAGACCTTGTGCAGACATTAGGAAATTCACTTAAGGTAAAAATAAAGCCTGGTTTCTTCACTCTGCAGAAAGAGGAGGAAGTGCAGGTAATTTGATTCCACAGACTTTGTCGCACGGGACATATCAAAAAACCTTACGATCTCTCCCATGGTGGAAAAATTTGAGAGATTTTTAATTGAGCTGGTTGGCCTCAGCTCAGCAGCACTGTGATTCCTCTCTTCAAAACTAAATTAAAGCAAGCAAGTTAAACAAATGTTCAGGTTTATTCCAGGCTATTCCTCACACGGTTTGTTTCCCATGAACTGATTAAAAACTATAGAAGTTAATGTAAGTTTGCTTGTGAAGTGTTTTTTCCCCCCCTGTAAGATAACTTTCTAAAAAGTAAAAGACACTCTGCGGACAGATATTGGCTTATGGGATCTTTTAGATTTTTGCTCCATTTTTTTTATTTCTATTTTAGACACTTTAATCCAAAGCAGTATTTTACCATTGTATTTGAGTGTATTTATATATACATTTAAACACACTTTTTTGAAAGAATACAGAATACAAAAATACAGTAAAAAAAACTGCTATATTGTGAAATAATATTAGAATTTAAAATAATTGTTTGCTATGTTAACATTTAAACAGCAATGTATTCCTGTGATGGCAAAGCTGAATTTTGGGCATCATTACTCCAGCCTTCAGTGTCACATGATCCTTCAGAAATCATTCTAATATGCTGATAAATTCAAAATAACAAATGTAACTGAATAAAAATATTATTATAAAAAAAAAAAATCTTATACTGCCCCCGAACATGCTCTGCTCAATATATATTGACACTCCCATTCAAAGGTGTTGTTGGGTGGTTTAGTTTACATCACTGTAAAACAAGGGCTGAAGTGGTTCTTCAGATGTAGTATCTCTGAGTGGTGGGATGAAAGTCCATCCATTCATCTCCACTGCAAGAATGCTTTGAATGAGCTCCTGTGTTTGTCTATAAATGGCTCCAGCAATGCTGTTTTCTCCATCTGTGGCCTGATCTGCTTTGTGTTGTTGCTCTATATCTGCTTATCATTACTCACAATTCTTTCGCCCACTCTGAGGTCATTGGACGTGCCAAAGTGTGCCACGCAGCACACAGGCCCACAAATAGCACGAGAAGTATAATACTAACCTATTAATGACAGCCAGAATGTGGGTCATTATCTAAAAAGAGTGCCAACAGCCATCACACAGTCCAGAGGAGAGTATTGACCTGTCCTGTGGATTTTAGTTCTGTGTGCTTCATATTGATCTGATGATGACCGCATGCTGTGTCTGAAAGCAAGGGGATGCTGTATTGAATTTTTAAACTCTAGCAATCATATAGGATGATGAAAGTGTATGTTTGCTTAGAGATTTTATTTAGCTCGCATCACTAATCCTGCGAAAAAAGTAATTGTAATCCTTACAGCCATGTTTATCTGTTATGTCCTGTCGCTCGTTTCCCATTTCTCTTAATCTGTGAAATGTATTATATAAACTGGTCCTTAATTATACTTCTGTTTTCTTGTTTTTGGTTTGTACAGGTCAGCAAAATGGGGAAAGGGTGCATCGCTGCCACCAAGTACTTCCTGTTTTTCTTCAACTTAATATTCTTTGTAAGTCTCACTTTCTAATTAAAGAACAAGTAAAAGTTCAGTTAGTTGAATCATTTGAATGTCAACTGCTTTGTGCTTTGTTCCTTGAATAGAACTAATAAAAGTAAGATCACTAATAGAATATGTTAGCATTAGATGTAACACTTTTCAATCAGGTTCAATTTGTTAACAAACATTGTTTAATGCATTATGTATCATGAACTAACAATGAACAGTCATTTTTGACAAGAATTAGGTTGATGTGAATTTATAACTATAGCCTATACTTTTCATTAATTTGTTAGTTTCTAACACACTAATGTAAAAATTAACTTTGCCGAAGATTAGTAAATGCTGTAAAATGATTGTTCATTGTTAGTGCTTTCCTGTAGCTCAGTGGTAAGAGCATTGCGCTAACAACGCAAGGTTGTGGGTTCGATCCCAGGGGATTGCACATACCTATGTATAAATGTATAGGATAATGCAATGTAAGTCGCTTTGGATAAAAGCGTCTGCCAAATGCATAAATGTAAATGTAAATGTAGTTCATAATACCTTATAGATTAACAAAAGTAATCAAATTGAACCTTATTATTAAGTGTTACTGCATTAGGCATGTGTGAACTGTTCTGAGGACAACTTTCCCCCAGCTTGTTTCTTTTTATAAATTATGATTTTTTAGCTCACTGCTAAAAGCTGTCCCAGTTTTCTTAACATAAGTTTGACTGACATTCACTGAACCAGTGATATCTTCGCTGTATTATAAATAAGTAATTACTGTTGAAGGTCTTTCTGTTCATGGAAAAAGCCATATGTTTATTAGTTATAGGTGCTTCATAGCAGCCTTGTATCTCTCTGTCGCAGGAATGCACTCTAGTTAACATCCAGATGAAGTGTTTGCCATTTGTTACCCAGACAGTTTACTCTTCTTGATCTCAGAGAGAGAAACAGCCTGCTCTCCTTTGTCATCCTTGGGCTTGTTCCATGTAGGAAAAAAAGAAATCTCTGATCCAAGTTTATTCTCTGCAGGCCAGGGTGCTCAGGCTTAAAGGGTACAGGAAGAGACAAAGGATTAATTCCAACCATTTGGAACGCAACCAGTATGTTTAAATGAGCCAAGCAAAATGGTTTAAGAAAGTCAAAAATATGACAACAACATTATAAGAGGAAGGGCTCAGATTGGTGGTGTTGGTATGTTCTGATTGGCATTTACATATTTCTATTTTATTATTATTTGCAAGATGCTTTCATCTAAAGTGACTTAAAAATTAGGAACATCACAAGCAATTTATTGTAAGAGCCAACAAAGTTTTAAATATACGATTAGATGTAGTACACAGACAAAAAAAAGGAATTTTTAGGAATTTTCTTGAATTATTTTGTTTTTATATATGTTAATATTTTATTTTTTATATACATTTATAAATTATTTTTTATATACATTTTATTTAAAATATTAATTTTAAATAATATATAAAATATTATTCTTTAATTTATAGCATTGTTAACTATTTAACTATTTTTGTCTGTTCTTTTTTTTTCTATTAAAAAAAAAACTCTTCAGTTGTTTTCTTTAAACCCTAATGAAGATCTGTGTAATGAAATGCATTGATTTTTTAAAATAGTTAAACAAGTGTTGCTGGATTTGTCTTTGTCACTTCCCATTCCCAATTTTCCTGTTTCCATGCACCTTATTGTGAAGTTGCACCATAGTAACTAAAGAATCGGTACACAGAAGGAAATACACCTTAGTCAAAATTGGTTAAAAAAGCATTTTGACAAATGATAGCGCACCAGCATGTGCCCTGGTGTTATAAATGAGGAGAGTAGATGGAGCGCTTGTTAGCGAAGACTGTGTTGCTGTTGAACTCCTGCAACATCCGCTGCGCTCCCCTCCCCTCCAGCCACTGCCACGCAGAAGCACAGCCCAATCAGTCCCAGATGTGAGAACGAGTCTGGAACCCCACAGTTAGAGATCAGGGAACAGTTCATAGCTTCCTACGGGCCAGGATTAGTGCGTTTCGTTTGTTACATACTCTCACACACATGCACACAACCTTCCTGTGTTTCAGGGAACGCTTTAATACTAGAGTTTCCATCTTTAGCTCTGTCCAAGAGATTTGGAGTGAACAAGTTGCAGCTTGTAAACTGAAATGCGGGGCCCCTAGTTCCCCTCCTGTCCTGGACTATATGATTGATTCTCTCATTCCTTTTTTCTTTCCTCTGCCCCCCCCCCACCCTTTATTCTTTTTTGTCTCTCTTCAGATCTTCGGAGCTACGATTATGGGATTTGGACTGTGGATCCTCCTAGACAATCAGAGCCTCATTGCAGTGTTGCGTAAGTTTCTGCATAAAATGTGTGCAACGAAGAGAAAACCATAAAATGTCATGTACTTAAAGTAGCAGGGAAATGATGCTCCTAATAACCTAAATCTACTCTCACAGTCATTTTCTCTAGGATGGTTTGAAAATGCGTTCACATTAATCTAAAAGGCTAATTTAATGCCCCATGGGAGAGTTCCTTTGCTTTTAGTTGGTTGTAGTAAAATCCAGCGGAAGTGGTGATAAGAGTTGGTCGTTGATCTTGTCTTTTTATGCTCTCATTAGTGAAGTTTTATCCCGTTGTACTTTTGAATGAAACCTTCTGGGCTTGTGCACCAGTGACTCAGACCCACTTTTACAGGGGCCATCTGTCTCTCGTTTTGCTCTTGTTTGATGATAACCATTAGTCTCATCTTAAAGCATATTATTCAGGCTTTTGGACAGATTGTTCACGATGGGCTCTGTATTTTTCATCACCTCTCCCCCTGCACACTTCTGATCTATTTTCCATCCCAGAGGCCATTGCAGGGAGCTCTGGGTCACTAGGTCTGGTTTTACAGACACTGCCAAGCAGGCTGGAGCTACATGTTCACAGCTGGCTCCGGATCAGCCATTGAGTTCACGGCTCTGTGCGCGAGCCAGGCAGGGCCTGTGTGTGACATAGCACGTCTGAGGCAGTCTGCAGGTGCTCCCTCGCTGCCACACAGGGCTCTTTTAGCGGCTGACTCATTAGCATGCATCACGTCAATGCTCAGATCAGGCCTCTTGTTGCATTAGACATTGGAAAGAACAAATTAACACTGGTGAGCAAGTATGTCCAAGTAGGGAAAAGAATGAGCCTCTATCTGCCTCCGGTCTTAATCAGTTCAAAAGTTTGGTTTTTGAAAGAAGTCAAAAATGCTTACCAAGGCTGCATTTATTTAATCAAAAATATAGTAATACTGTGAAATATTATTACAATTTAAAATAACTGTTTTCTATTTCAATATAGATTTTAAAATGTTAACTATTCCTGTGATGGTAAAGCTGAATTTTCAGCAACATTACTCCAGTCTTCAGTGTCACACGATCCTTCAGAAATCATTCTAATATGCTGATTCGGTGCTCTTTGTGTCAACAAAATTACTGACAAATGTGGTCAATACCAAAGGGTTTTTGATTTTATCAACACACAAAAAAAAGCATTGTAAGGAAGTTGGATTGACTTCCTTACAAGGAAGCTGAAACGGAACAGTGAATGTGTGCTGGTTTAAATTGGCTCTTTTTCGTCAACTAAATTTAGAGGCCATTTCAGTTCAAGTAAAATGGACTGAAATAAATGAATATAACAAAAGAATGTGTGCAAATGAACAATGCTCAAAGCACATTGACAGTCCCTAAATTTACAAAATGATTACAGTAGTTGACTTGGGAAAAGTTTTCAAATGTTGTCTTGTAAAATGTAGTGTGCCTGACCCAAGACTTGAACCCAGTCTGAGTGGCTGTGCTATAAAATGTTTTTTGTTTGATTGATTGTTCAGAGCAGAAAACTGATTTTAAGAAAGCCCAGGCTCACGCCATAGCATGATACCAACAGCAGTGATTCTGTCAACCTTTCGTACTCTTCCTTTTCACGTCATAATTCATCTGACAGACACATTCCTGCAGTGCACAGCGGTCGCTGGCTGTTTGTTGGGACCCCTAGCCATGCATGCAAACAGTGAGCCCTTCTACCCATCGTAAAAAAAAAAGTTTTCTGAACATCATTGTTTTTCTAATCCAGATGCCAGTGGCCTTCACCGGCTCACTGATCCCTAGAGGATTTTCCTGTTTCCGTTAGACACCATTAGGCACTTCAACAGCATGGGGTTGTTGAGATTTACAGTGCTGAAGTTAGAAAGGCCCACACATTTGAAGCTGAATTGCAGACACACGTTTAATGCTTTTATTTGTAATGCCAATGCCCATTCTTGGGGTTTTGGAATCAGATGGATTAATTGAAACCGAATTGTTGCGTTCATTGCAACTGGTTTCCTCAGCCAAATGCTTTGAACTTGGTTGTTGCTGAGCACAGTGGTCGAACTTACAAAGGCTTTTGCTTTGTTAAAGGAAAAATGCCTTGTTCTTTATTCTACTATTGTTTATGGCGCCAGAGAATTTTGATAATATTTACCACATGGCACAAAAGAGCCTTGTCTCACTGTTTCCCATTTAAAACTCTATTTAACTCTATTTAAAAAATAGTTAATTCAAACATTTCAGAACAACCACCTGCTGTGAATCTTGTGACAATTTCTCCACAACGAACAGAATGGGCTGAGATGATTCCCAAAAAGATAACTCACTTCACATTGTTCCTTAGGATGCTAGATTTGTTTGCTTGCTTGTGACTAATTGCAATCCGCTGCTTCACAGTTCACAGTTTCCAGCGTCTAGGTTTCCCAGTATCTAATTCTCTCTTAATCATTCATTATTAAACAGCCTGAATTATGTAAGATTTAGATCGTGCCTTCTCAACCGTGTGAAAAGATGAACTCATTGTGTTATTTGTGCTTTGACGAATGCTGTAATCATCAGGGTTGAGCTGGTCATCTCATCTAAGTGCTGGGTTTCGTAATGATGATTACATCAGGTCACATGATAGGCCATTGTATGCTCTGCGCCCACAGTCACACAACGCTCTGCTCCACACTGTGGTATTGTTTGTAAGGCTGTCTGTGGTAATGTTGTTTTTGCTGGGGAGCCACTGAGGTATTTTGAGGCTGGATGATATGACAGAGGCTTCTCAGTATGGCGTTCTGACAATACGCATGAAAGCCTGACTGAAGCAGGACCAGTGCACAGTTGGAGAATGTGCTGCTTCTTTGAGGTAAAGCCACAGAATGTCTGACTCAACTGTTCAATGGTGTACAGTGAGCATCACACTGTACTATAGCCCGTCACGACTCAGTCAAGATTGCAAGGGAGACCTGCCAAACCCATCTCGACGTTACACAGTGCATATTCATGAGGACAACCCGAGACTGTATTTACTGGCTTGGAGTATTTGACACCAAAATGAGTTTGTAATGTGCAACAAACCATATAAAAAGTGTTGATGACACTTTAGCATAAGGCTTAATAAGTTTAAGGCATTTACCTATCTAGATTAATGCTAATTTATAACTATATTGTTCATCATAATTTATTTTCTAATTTGTACAACTTTAAATGTTAAAAATGTAAACTACCCTTTAAAAGGTTTGGGTGGGTAACATTTTTTTTTAAAGTCTCTAATGCTCACCAAGAACTGATTTATTTGATCATAAATATAAACAAAACAGTAATGTTGTGAACTATTGTTGCAATTTGAAATGCTAATGTATTTTAAAATGTAATTTTTTACTTGTGATGGCATCTTCAGGGTCACATGATCCTTCAGAAATCATTCTGATTTGGTGCTCAAGAAAATGTATTATTATTAATGTTAAAAACATGATTAAGTGTATTTTTGTGGAAACAGTAATACTTTTTTTCAGGATTCTTTGATGAAAAAAACATTCAAAATAACAGCATTTATATGAAAATAGATTGTTTTGTAAGACTGTAAAATCTTTACTGTCACTTTTCATCAATTAAATCTGTCTTTGTTGAATAAAAGTATTAGTTTCTTTAAAAATTTTTTTTTTTTTACTGACCCCAGACTGTTTAATATGTAGAAATTTACATTAACCAAGATTAATAAATGCTGTAACCGTATTTTTCATCGCTATTTCATGTTAACTTATGCATTAACCAATGTTAATGTTTAGAAAGTGTTACCAAAGTGTAGAAAATAAGGGCTGTTTACTTCTAACTTCTAATTAGGGCTGTAACGATTAATCGCGATTAATCGAAATCCAAAATAAAAGTTTGTGTTTACATAATATATGTGTGTGTATTGTGTATAATTATTTTGTATATATAAATACACATACATGCATGTATATATTTAATAAAAATTTGTTATTTATATATAAAATAGTTCTATTTATATATAATATAAATCATATAAAAATATATATGCAGTATATAAATGCAAATAATTCTCAAATATATACATGCATGTGTGTGTATTTATATATACAAAATAATTATACACAATACACACACATATACTATGTAAACACAAACTTTTATTTTGGATTTCGATTAATCGCGATTAATCGTTACAGCCCTACTTCTAATCAACATAATTATGTAATGATTAGTTTGTAACCAGGATTGTGTTTGTTTCTCTCACTAACAGAGGATTCATCCATGGTCCTGAAGGCGGTCTCCTATATTCTGATTGGCGTGGGCTCATTCTCCATGATTCTGGGATTTCTGGGCTGTCTGGGGGCCATATATGAGATCCGCTGTTTGCTCGGATTGGTAAGACACAAAAATGAACCAGCCCTAAATGTTCTGCACTATTTTAATCTATCCTAATTGTGTGTGTGTGTGTGTGTGTGTGTGTGTGTGTGTGTGTGTGTGTGTGTGTGTGTGTGTGTGTGTGTGTGTGTGTGTGTGTGTGTGTGTGTGTGTGTGTGTGTGTGTGTGTGTGTGTGTGTGTGTGTGTGTGAATCATGGTTTTTTTGTAAACTCAAAGTGAAACTTCTGCTGTCATGGGTAAATTTGCCTTGCTGAGCAGTTTCATGTCACACGATCCGAGTATACTGGACAGAGCCAGCTGTTGCGTTTCTGTTGCACATATATGCGGACTGTGCAGTACATCTGTGAGACCGACATATGTGGTGGGGGTGCACATAGATATGTGATATCTGTCTTTCTCTTTCTCTACAGTACTTCACCTGTCTGTTGCTCATCCTCCTTGGTCAAGTGGCTGCTGCCGTTCTCATCTACTTCCAGCGTGATTCAGTGAGTTAGCGAACGCCCTAATGTGGCTGCCGTAGAGGGTTTGCTCATGAGAAAATTAGAATTTTGTCATCATTTACTCACCTTCATGTCATTCCAAACCCATATGACCATATTTCTTCTTTGGAATGCAGAATAAGATGTTTTGAAGAATCAAACAATTGTGAATCCTTTTGACTTCCATTGTATGGTCAGAAAATATAGTGAAAGTCAATGGGAACCAAAAGAGTTTTGTCTTCTCAAAATGTCTTCTTTCGTGTTCCATAGAAAAAAGAAAAAAAGAGTCAAACAGGTTGTGAACTAGATAAGAGTGAGTAAATGATGTCAGATTTTTTATTTTTGGGTGATCTCTTAAAGCCTGTCATCAAAATGTTTTTTTTGGAGTGCAAGACACTTACGGCTTGCATGTTCTGTGCCGTTAAACACTTCGGAAAAGTTGAAGCCAAAACATGTGTTCCATTTTCCAGCTAGATTTCATTGTGAAGGTTTTGTTTAGAACAGCTGGAAAAGAGGTCAAGAGAATCAGTGGCTGAAAATGAAATGATATCGCCCCCTATCGCACATACCAAAAAATACACTTGGAGTCTTTGCAGGGCATTTCCATTCACCACAATGGAAAAAAAAAGTCACACAGGAGGAAGATGAGCAAAGGGTTGACCACACACAAACACTTCACTCACACCTCCACCTAGTTCAGTCAGCAGCAAGCGTCTCTGAGGACACTATAGGAAGCATCTGAGCAGGATATGCAGTAAATCATAAAGTATGTGGAGCAGGTAGATGATAGACGTTGTCCTTTTTTTGCTCAATCTTCATTTTGGACATAAATGCAAACCGGTTTGGAGGCTAATACAGAAAATTAGCTTCCAATACAAATGCAACACGTGCTTTTCTCATGGGAAAAGGAGACACCGTTCCATTTTTGTAGCTTAGTAACTTTTTCCTCAAGTCAGCAATGTGAATCTCATGTCAAATACCTGGGGCTTGAAAAATAAACCACTGACCCTTTTAACTTTCATTGCAGCTGAGGACGGAGACAATCGAAATTGTGTCCCAAGTCATAGAAACCTACACCGGACAGAACAAAACCGCAGAGCAGGCCTGGGACTACCTACAGAGAACAGTGAGTTGAGAATGGGCGAAACTCATGTGTTGTCTTTAATTCAAGCTTGAGACGTGTATTAAATGTCATTCGAATGTATTGCCATGAAAAACACTCGGTTTCTGTGGGAGGTTCAAGCTTTGGAATGTAGAAATGCTTGTTGGGTTGACCGAGTTTAACCTTTCACAACATTATTACCGTTCCCTGTTCATTTTCTTGTATGATGGATAGATTTTAGTGGGTTGAATAATCCTGGTTTATCATCAAGCCAACATTATAAAATGCTTCATGCCCTGTCGTTTCTTGTTTGTGTGTCTCAGATGCAGTGTTGTGGCTGGCTTGGAAGTGAGGACTGGGATGTAAACCATATGATAAAGAACAGTTCAGAGAGTTTGTACTCATGCTCCTGCCACAATGCTTCCCTCCAACCATTTAATGTCACAGATAGCGGCTTCTGTTCGGACGCATCTAGTAAATTGCCCATCTATGAGACGGTATGGGAAATCTTAGTTATCACTTAGTCATTTTAGCGTGTTAAGTGAATCTATCCACGTTTCCCTATTTTTTTTCATGTAATTCTGTGTTGTTAAAAGTGATAGTCCAACCCAACATAAAAATGTGGTTCTAAAGCTGTATGACTTAGTTTCTTCTGTGGAACACAAGAGGATATTTTGAAGAATGTTGGTAACCAGTTTTGGGCACCATTGACATTCTTCAAAACATCATCTTTTGTGTTCAACAGAAGAATGAAAATCATACAGGTTTGGAACGAGTAACGATGGCGAGTAAATTACAGAATTTTAATTCTTGGGTGAACTATCCCTTTAAGGTTGTTTGAAATGGTAGATAAATAAGATATACTTTTGCTGAACACTGAGGGCAAAGTTATTACACGTGCCTGGGAGGATTAATGGCTAACCAATTGCAACTTAAGATACCCGTTTCTTTAATGATTTTCTGAAATTTGAGGTGGATGATTTCAATAACAGGTTAGTTCAGGTGAATAATGTTATGACAGAGTGTTTTTCTGTCTTCATCAGGGCTGCATGGATAAGGTGGGGAGCTGGCTCTTCACAAATTATGGCATTATTTTGGGAATCTGCCTTGGTGTGGCTGTCATTGAGGTATGTTGTATGTCCTCCGGCCCAGGCGTCATGAACAATTTATGTAGCATGATCATTTTCTGTAGAACAGATTACACATTTCCCTTTTGATCTCAGTGTTGTGATTTTTTCCCTCCCCTACAGCTCCTTGGTATGATACTTTCTATGGGCCTTTGCAAGACTGTACACCAAGAAGACTACACCAAAGTGCCAAAGTACTGAGGAGGAAACACGGACACTTGCACACAAATGTATTCAGTCCTTCCTTTTTTTGCTTGGAACAACAGATCTCCCTCTTTTTCTACAGTATATACAGTGTTTCCAAAAGACAAACTATAGGTTTGTGTTTAGTCATGAGATTTCACTCTTTGTCAGTAACACTATCGCCTGATATATATATATATATATATATATATATATATATATATATATATATATATATATATATATATATATATATATATAAAATCAAATCTTTTAGTCCAGTTTGAATAGCCCATTGTAATGACAGTCTGAATTGCAGAACATGAAAGCTGCCCACGTAAATGAATGAAACGTGTATGATGAGTCCTGGTGCCCCTCAAATGTCTATTTATACAACAACACTTCTTAACAGCCAGGCTGGCCGACAACGTATTTGCTTTGATATTTCTTCATTATAGTGACCCAAACTATGAGTTAATAGCCTATTAAACTTCGGTTTATGCTTTATAGACAACGGAAAAACCACAAAGGCCTGCTTTTGTTAAAACAAGGGACTTTTCTTTAGATATTTAGCATGTGTTTGTTTTGTGTATACATAGACTGACACAATCTCCACCCTGCCCCAGTGGCATGTCCCAAATAACAAAGTTGGCTGTGTTATAGTCTGTCATTTATGTTTGTACATCAGTGTTGTTGACTTTGTTTATATTTTTTAGTGTGTATATATTTTTAGCTTTCATTTGCATGTTGATTTTGACAAGTCTTGGGAGTCAAAATGTTCCCTTTTTTTGTACAGATGATAAATTTGTATCTTTTTCTACATGCTTAAGTTGAGCATATCTGTATGAGCATATTTGTAAGGAAGTACAATATAAAGCTATTCCTTGATGATGTGAACCAAAATGAAGATTAGCCCCCAAAGTTGACTGCAGACTTGATTTTATTTTTGATTGCATTGATCCTAATTTAACTGATTTACTCTGGCACCTCTATGAATTTAATTGTATACTTGTTATGACAAGTATAAATGGAAAAATGCTAACAGTGTTTTCTTTGTCATCTTTAATAGTTCTGTTAAATACGTAAAACTTTGAGTTCTTAATAAAAGGTAAAAACTTATTTTACTGTTTTAATGTAAAAAAAAATCGTTTTTTTTAATACAGGGAATACAGTCCCCAATCAAGTAATTATAAAATGATAAAAGTATTGTAACTACATGTACCTTTCTTAAGCTGAATGTGTTACAATAAATGACTCACCACACCTATTTGTGCTCAGTGTGTTTATTTACTATGTACTTCTGCCAGATCTTCACTAGGTGGCAGTAGCACATCTGTTCTACTCTATACTTAATAAAGTGAACTGGGAAGGTGGTGGTCAAAATCTCACATTTGCATTATAGGCAAGTAAATAAAAATACACCTTGTATTACTAAAGCACCACAAACAAAGCTTTAAGTAAACCGCATTACAAAAATCTACTTATAAAATATATGATTTTTGTTCACTTCTGCAGCAGATGGTGGTCTTCCTCAATGGTCATGGTGGTCTGTGTTTCTCCTCAGTGTTTATGTGAGGTGTTAAATGACATGACCCACCCTTCTTTCTCTCAACAATAGAGGGTTCATTGCCACCTGTCGCCCCCTTCATATCCGGCCTGCCCTGCCATCCTGTTTTCAGAAGACCATGTCCATGACTTTCCAGTCTTGCCCAAGCTTCACACACATGGATACTCATGATCAACTTCTCTTTTTTAGAAACATGTCAAGTGCTCTGAATGTAATAATAATAATAATACATACATGCAGCATACTATGGATTTGCATGCTGTAAATAGGCTACAGTGTGTTCTCTCTCTTTCTCTCTCTCTTTTTTTTTACCTGAGCATTTAGGGTCTTCATTGATCTATGGTAATGCAGCTCAAAGAGGATGTCGGTTTCCTCTCCCATCCTTCCGGTAATGTTCTGTTCCAGGTCTCCAGAGCTACACTTGTAATTATAATGCTGTAGGGATGACATAATTTGGAGCTGAGCTGTCTTTTGTCAGAAAGCAGTCTGGAATATCGCTCTGATCATGTACTGCTAGTCTGCCAAACAACAACAGCTGCTGCTCTTTGCTGTAATAGCTTTCATAGGTCTACAGCAGAATTATTTCATCATGTAGCTGTAGCCTATACAGCTGTAGAATGCTGACGGTTTTATGAAGTATTTTGAAACTGCATTTTATAAGCAATATTTACAGTCAAACATGGTCACTATGAGAAAAAGCAGCTGACAGGAAGCCACAGAGACATTCACGAGACAGAGCTGTCACACACACACACACACACACACACACTCTCTCTCTCTCTCTCTCTCTTGTGACCGAGTCATACTCTGCTCACCCTCATTGAATTTAATCTAATTTCACTTCACAGAGATGGCTAATGAAGGGGAGGAGGAAGTCCACTAATAAAATGAGAACCAAAGGGAAGTTCAAAAAGTCAAATCAGTTCTGATCTGAATTCCTACTAGTAATTCCTACATTATGTTCTTAAAAATGTATTTTTTTACATAATCCATGGTATTTTCTTCTGCTGAGTATCAGCCCGCATTATTTTAGCTCATTAAAAAAGAAAATCGTGTTCACTTTATTACCCATGATGCTAATTAAAATTACAACTACCAGAGAGTCGAAAAAGGCAAAACACGGCCAAATAGCTCTTTAGCTCCGCCCAATCCCACGAGGCACTGAATGACGATCTCTCTCAAGGGGGTAATCCAGCACCCGGAAAGCGTACCTTCCACGGGGGCAACCATTGGCTAGCAAGCCATCCCCTGTTGTTCCTTTTCCTCTGACTCCCATTCATTTTGGCGTCACTTTGACAGCAAATAACATGGAGGCATTTAAAGACTCAATTTGTCCATTATTTATTTCTATAGAAACATGACAATGTATAAAAGGCTCCATTACCTTGTATCTTTCGTTATGAAGATACAAGGATACTATTCGTAGAAGCCGTTTTTTTTTTGTAAAAATAGGCTAACGATTGCGTCATAACCACGCGACTCTCTGTCACACAGTCGAGAAATTACCGTATAGACAGGAGGAGAAGCTCGCAGGCAATCGCGGGAACGTGGAGGCATAAAGTCAAGGGAGAAACCCATAGAGAGTGATAAAGTTGATCCTGCTTCTAGCTCATGGACAGCTCCTACTCACGCTCTCCGTCTCTGCAAGATTCGGAAGGGAATGATTCAGATTTCTCTCGGCACAGCTACTAGAAGACTTACAACTGGTAGACAGGTTGCTCACATCACATCTACGTCATCAAGCTCAGTTTGAGGCTGTGCAGTACGCTCAGCCATCAGGAAGTGAGTGCTTCTAATTGACTTAGAGGGGGCTGGTTTCAGGTGTGTTTAGCAGTGTACCAGGTGTGTCGGTCAGAACACGACAGCGATGCAAGTAATCAACTTGAACTGGTATATTATTGCAAGTATGTGAAGATGAACATCAGAGGGGGGAGCCAACCACTAACATACACCTTAATCAATAACTTCCAGGGACGGAGAAGGAGGCTTGTGGACTGCAATGGGCTTTTAGGAGCGTTATGGGTGACAGTGAGTCATTTAGGCCTCCTCTGGCGAGTTCAGAGGAAATAATAGTTGGCATGAGTCCTTGGAATAGTGTCAAGCGAGCAAGCGATCATTGAGCACAAGAGGCACATGTGGTCGAAGAAATTGAGTAATGTCATTGCTTGTATGAGTTGGTGTCAAGTCTTGATCTGATGGGAGTGTAACATAAGAATTGGGCTGGTATTTTGATGTGGTTTCCCCTTATAAGACACAGTACAGAAGCATAATATACGCTTGATCCAAGGCTGATAATAACCAATGTTATTTGTCTTCTCTAGTGCCCGTGGATGAGATAACTACTATCTGAGGCGATATATGCGTTGCTCTGTGAGGAATTGTTTGATTCCGAGCTCGTGAGCACGTTGGAGTTTCATAATATAAGTCCCCAATAATGTTTTCTCAAATGGCCTCTTGCACACTATGGGGTCGTTGTGTCCATTTCTTTTACTGTCTATCTCATGCATTCAAAATACTGAAATGTTTGTTAAATATATAGTTTTTAATACATAATCAACATTTATAAATGAGCAGTTTCTGTAATTAATTCAAGTAATTTCCCTATTGTTTTTTATTTGAGTATGCTTTTCACAATTCTTCATGGGATTGTAGTTATTTTCCTCACGAAAGCTGAAGTAGCCTACACAGTCTTGTACCTTTGTTTTTTTGTCTGATTTTCAAAAAATGTTATGCTTCCATTCAAAGTTTGTAGTGTGATCATTCACCTCGCAGCTGATTGGATAGCACTGCTGAAAAACGGGAAGGCACTGTTAAAAGAGCAAAAAGAGCACATCGCTGATTGGTAAAGTAATCGTGTAACTGCTGCAGCGACTGGCAGAAGTTCCGGATGCTATAGAAATGGTCAGTGTTTTTTACCGCTATTTGAGCATTAGAAACAAACATTTATAAGACAGTTGTCAGATTTCATTGGTGATTTCAGATAAAAAAAATTGAATCTTAGTGAACAGCTTTGGAGATTTTGATGTTTCAGAGATTTTGATGTTCTCTCCTAATCAAAGAGATAGGAGCTGCACTTGTATGAATGAAACAGTTGCCCGAGTGGGGTTTCAAAGATGGCCGCCGAGTCAAATGACTTGCATTAAAGGGACTTTGATGACGCTGAAAGAGGGAGGGGAAGTTTTAAAATTTAAGAAATAAAAAAATAATGAGGATGCACATGAATAAATCGATTATAATAAATAGTGCAATATTCCTTAAAAAATAGGAATGGTCAGTTTTGATTTCATGGTGACTTTAAGCCTCTAAAGATATTCATGTTATTCATGTAAAATTATAATATATTAATATGGGATGTTCTTCAGACGGTGTAAGGTCGGATCAGAGAACGATATTTTTCATTTTTGCGCTTGACGAACATCTCTGACTGTTACGCTGCATATTGCTGCTTTTCAGAGTGTCACTCATTGACGCTGTGTTTTTACGATGCCATGAAGTTCAGCTTTTACAAGTTTTTACAACTTGCACTTTTTCTCATGCTTTTTAAGCTTTCAGAATGGTGGTGGTTCATGAACGAAATGTTTTTTTAATGAATCTTTTAAGTGAACGAACACAGACTCATATATTTGTCTCCGCTAAAGCCTTGTTCACATAGCTCTAATTTGAATTCTGTCATTATTTGTCTCATTTATATTTTACATTTTTTATTTCACTGCTAACAGAGTTTAATTCTGATAACAATAGCTATAGGCCTATTAGCTGGGTGACCTATTGGGACAGCACTCTAAAAAAATGCTGGGTTGTTTCAACCCATGTTCAACACAACCCATATTTTACAGTGAGTAGTGATTTTTGTAGCCACACAGTACATTTAGGCTACTCATTGCCGTTTCATTGTAGTGACTCATGCTGTACATCTGGTCCTTGGCAGAGGGCCATACATTGACCTGCAGGAGAACAATTTTCTACAGTTGCTACAGTTGTTTTCATGGAGGCACAAGGTGAGATGTGAGGTGAACATGAATAAGGCTAAAAAAGGCTTACCTGGTAACAGGTCTGGGACACTCATCTAGGTGGACATGTAATAAAGCTAGGCTGGCCCAAGGCCAGTGTATGGTTCCCCTCCTCCAGGCCAGATGGACTCCTTTCTCCTGTTAACCTCTTCAGGACTCTTGTCTTTAGCTGGACATATCAGATAAGAGCAAAGAAACACCGCTGAGACAGTCTAGACAATGGCTCTCTTTGTATACTGTAGAGCTAAGCAGACTTCTGTTTGAACTTTATATATATAGATTTTTAAATCAATATAATCCATACACAAATACAAACATTTACAAATGTTCTATTAACTTTACTGGATGACTTTGAGAGAACTTTGATAGAACATTAGCCAAAGTTCTGTGAACGTTCCCTGTTATACTCTTGAAGTGTAATGAATATAGGCTACCATGTGCTTATTCCTTTGTTTATGTTACTTAATAAACGCAATTCATTTCGCACATGGCTCTTTTGTCTGAGTTATGCTGCGTAAGACTGCTCTTATGGTATGTTTTTACTAACAGACCCCGTAGAGAAAATGTGTGGAGGTTTGATGGAACTAAATGGTCTGTGGAAAGGAAATGTGATGTACCATAGGTTCAAGTTATTTTCCCCTCACATTGCCAGTCAGAACACAGTATGTTCATACATGTTCATACTCTCCCAAAAGTTCCTAATTTTTGATTTTTTTTTACCTACCAGTTACTTTGATAGTGCAGCTTCCTTCAAAGAATAGAATACTGAACCCGTGAGACAGGCCACTTACCACGTATAACCTCCTCCTCTCTGCATGTATGGAATACGAATAATATCTTGTCTGGAAATAATTTGGTCCTAGTAAAGCAGCATAACATATCCGGCAATGAGATCAGCAGCAAAGATGCCCCGCCACTCCTTTGCACTCTGGATGAGGTCACATAAAGGCCATGCAGGGTTTTTTTCTGGCTCAAAACGAGGCGGAGGTGGTAAAACCCTGATCATTTAATAAAATAATTAAATTTGTATTTTTCGTAGACCATCATATAGCCTACTGTGTTTCCCTTAGTATTTTTTGTGGGATGGCCCCCTGGAAGAAAATTTTGGGGAAGAAAAAAGTGTATCTGAGAATGTGACTGTCCGAGTTTTGTCG
This sequence comes from Phoxinus phoxinus, assembly GCF_949152265.1. Taxonomy (NCBI): domain Eukaryota; kingdom Metazoa; phylum Chordata; class Actinopteri; order Cypriniformes; family Leuciscidae; genus Phoxinus; species Phoxinus phoxinus. The sequence goes on along the minus strand of NC_136877.1, from coordinate 38,288,016 downwards.
AGAGCCGGAGGCGGCACGAAATTTGACGGAGGCGGCTCATAATTCATAATAAAGGAAAAACCCTGCCATGACCCTTTTTCCTGCATTTGTCAGCTGCTGGAGACTGACAGACTGCTGATTTACGCATATTATTATTTCTGCTGTATATTACTGTAGAGTTTTATAGCTTCCAGAAGAAACTGAATAATCACAATACTGACAGGATGGTACATCATTATTTGATCATGAATATGATTGTAGATTTTCAGTTAACTTTTGCCGTGACATCTCTCCAGTTTGGCAGGTATTTGTGGTTTTATGAGGCCTGTAGAGAAGATTACAGAACTTTTCATGATTGTCAGTATGCTGGGCTCTCTGAATCTTCCAGAGATTCCAAGATTCCAGGGAATTCTGTTGCCTATTGTTTAAAGCCAGATGTTTGGGTTTGGGTCTTAAAGGAATGTACTGGATCTTAACAAGCCGAAGACTTCCTGGAACTCAGACATTTATGGTGGAAAAGACACTAGTCCAGCTAAACAGATTAGCCTAATAGAGACAAAGTCATTTTACATCTTATGTAGTACATTATTTACATACGCAAAGATCTGAACAGACCTGTATTTATATATTTACAATGTAATAAATTTATAATTACAGTGTGATAAATGTATAATTAGTGTGATGTATATAATTACACTGTAATAAACATATAATTACACTGTAATAAACATAATTACACTGTAATAAATGTATAATTACAGTTTTATAAATGTATAATAACACTGTAATAAATATAATGCTATGTTATAAATTAATAATTACACTGTAATAATTGAATAATTACACTGTAAAAATGTATAATAACATTGTAATAAATGTATTATTACACTGTAATAAATGTATAATTACAATCTCTACAATCGCTACATTTATTACAAAGAATTGCTATATTTCTCGAAAAAAATCACTACATTTCTTAAAAAGAATCTTTACATTTCTCCAAATTAATTGCTAAATTTCTCCAAAAGAATCACTACATTTCTTGAAAAGAATCGCTATATTTCTTGAAAAGAATCGCTATATTTCTCGAAAAGAATCGCTACATTTATAAAAAAGAATCGCTATATTTTTTTCAAAAGAAATGCTACATTTCTCGAAAAGAATCGCTACATTTCTCAAAAAGAATCGCTACATTTCTCAAAAAGAATCTCTAATTTTTTTTTAAAAGAATCGCTACATTTTTTCAAAAGGATCACTACATTTCTAAAAAAGAATCGCTACATTTTTCAAAAAAATTGCAACATTTCGAGAAAATAATCGATACATTTCTCAAAAAGAATCGCTACATTTTTTCAAAAGGATTGCTACATTTCTCAAAAATAATCGCTACATTTAACAAAAAGAATCGCTACATTTCTCTCAAAGAATCGCTTGAATTTTCTTCAAGAAGAATCGCTACATTTTCTTCAAGAATAATCGCTACATTTCTTTAAAAAATCGCTACATTTCTCAAAAAGAATCACAACATTTTCCCCCCCAAATAATCACTACTTTTCTAAAAAAAGAATTGGTACATTTTCTCAAAAGAGTCGCTACCACTCTTGAAAAGAATTGCTACATTTCCTCAAAAGAATTGCTACATTTCTTCAAAATAATTGCTACATTTCCACAAAAGAATCGCTACATTTTTGAAAAGAATCGCTACTTTTCTCGAAAAGAATAGCTACTTTTCTCGAAAAGAATCGCTACTTTTCTAAAAAAGAAAAGCTAAATTTTTTCAAAAGAATCGCGTGTTGTGGAGCACACGTGTGTTGTGAAACTGATGAAGATGTTTTCTTAATTTGCGGGTGTTTTTCTATTTGTGTTTTCTTCAGTTGCAGCGCGTTGAGCTCTCTCGGCCACCGTAGTTTTTGTTCAGATTGTCCACATTATCTCTCAACAACCATGCCAAACCCTGCATTATAATAAAATGTCTTTCAAATATCGTACTACTTATTTTCATATGTTCATCGAAGTCCATTTTTGACTCTTCCTGTTTATAGCTTATTTTTGTAGTCTAAATAAATACTGTATTATCTATATCTTTGCATAGTCTTTTTATATGAACAAAGTAATTCATTACAGCGCAGCTATGACTGTTCCAGTGATAATCTGAACTGGGTGACAGCTGTGCAGTGCCGCTCAATTAGTTCAGGCAAAAGATTGCACATCCAGTAAATAATGTCCTGAACAAGTGTGCAGTGAGGTGCAGGAGTGTGATGTTTACTCTGGAGATACACAATATACTACAGAACATAATGAAAACATTGAGGTGCTGGTTTAGTATTAATGCAAAGGTTTATGCATTGCAGAGGGTTTTGTATTTTATTTTTATGAGACGTGAAGAGCTATGAATATCCCTTACGACAGCTGTTTTTTTCACTCTATTTTGATCAAATCAATACCGACACATATGCAACGCTGTATGACTGTTATTTGTTGATTTAAATGGACTGCTTACAAATGACTCAGATTGTATTACTAAATATTTTTAAAGGCTATTACTTTAACCCATCTGGCATGACATCACTCCAAATCACTCCTCAAAAATGCATGAAAGGCGACTCAGTCTGGGCCGTTCTTTCATCTACTCTCTGTCAAGAATCTGATGTTCGACTTGATGAGGCTGAAACTCCAATGACAGTTGGGAGAAAAACACAGTCCCAGAAGACCCAGGCTGTCACTCTATCTTTATGTAATGTGGAGATGAGTGTGTCAAGACAAGTCTTGACCTAAAATTTACTTGGACAGCAGCGAGCTCTGCACTGAAAGAAAACACATATACCATTTAAGGTGTTTCTGCTTTAAACTGTATCAATTTGAATGGTATATCTGCTGAATGGTAAAATTTCAGCTTTTTATTTTTGTTATGTGAAGATCACATTTATAATACACATATATACATCATATAGAAAAGGAGACAACAGTGTTGTTGCTAAATTACCCATAGCAAGAAAAGGGAGTCTGCTATTTTCTTCCCAATATGTTTAAATGTCATTTGTTTAGCAAAGGGCATCGGCCACTGGACCTGTCCTCTGCATACCTACAGTATATCTGGACAGTTGACAGCTTACTATCAGAAGGTATTTGGACATGACACATGAAAATTTATCTTCACCTAACACCTTCACCTTCTTTCATCTGGTTTACATAACTGAATGCCAGTGGACACATTTTAAGAGTTGGCTCGATCCCTGTGGTCAGACTGAGGAGGAGAGGCAGAAAGAGATAAAGAAAGCTTACAAAAACGAGGCAGGGTTAAAGTTTACAATGTGGAGTGTGGCTTGCCAAAAGCTATTGGCTTGATGAATGCCCTGCAGCGCTCATATGCAAGACGGTACCTGTCTCCTCCAAGCACTGCACATGTTGTGTCTTTATAAATCGTGACGGACAACCTCGACACGTGATGATGCACTGCTCGAATCTATGATTTACTATCAGTATCAGCTTTCCAACACACTTTACCTGTCTCGCCCTCAGGGTGGAGAAGGTAGCTCTATACCTGGTTGTATTCACAGCATGTGGATGTCAATTAATAATGTCTGTTAACATTTTCATTCCCTGCTCCCCACCCTCAGTGTTTGACCTTTCCTGAAGCCCTTTACTTTGTTGCCTTTTTAATAGCTCCTGCCAGGAATGATATCAGAGCTGGAGGGTCAGAACCGCAAATGCAATACAAAGGAAAGGAGCAACAAAAGACAGGAAGAAGAGAGGAGCTGATAACCAAGAGGTCTACAAAGAGGTAAATGCGGCCACACACACACGCACACGCACACGCACACGCACACACACACACACACACACACACACACACACACACACACACACACACACACACACACACACACACACACACACACACACACACACACACACACACACACACACACACACACACACACACACACACACACACACACACACACAAATCTTTGCTTAAATCTTTTGATGGAAATATTCTGAAAACTTTTGCAATCCTTCTGAAATTTCAACCAACAAACATAATTCCTAAGACCATGAGTAATTGTTCTACAAAACTTTCCAGTTATTGCTCATCATGGAGTAAAGCGGCTTAAATTTTGATGTTGCTCATCTGTATTAAGGTCTATCACAGATTATTGGAATTGTGAAAGATCATTTCTGACTCACTGAACCTGATGAATGCAGACTCACCTCATTTTCGCAAATGCTCTCTACTTTATACCGAATAAAAATGCCTTTTATGAGTAAAAACCCCAGCACTAGGGATAATGTAGAAGTCTAAAGTTATCTAAACGTACTGAAGTTTGAGCCACATGGTTGTAACTTGTGTTGTGCCCTTCAGCCATATTACAGTTTTTCTCGATTGTTTACACACATTTTCTAAAAAGCATGCCTCATACTCTCAGAACTCTACACACAAATAAAAAACACACACACACAATGGGCAAAACCCCTCAATTCTCCTGCAAAATGAAACTTTACATTCAAAACAATGTTATTTCTTCTCAAAATGGTATTTTGTTTTCAAATGACACACACAAACCATCATATGAATGGACATTTATAAGAACCAGTTGAACACTGATGTGCTCAATGCAAAACACTATGATGAATGGAAAACACTTCTTCTCCATTCATCATAATGATTTAGGCCTTTTTTTGTTCAGTGTTACATTTACTACAGACAGTACATAAGTGTGTTGTACAATATTTGAGAGTATTGTTTTTATACTCAGAACACACAAATACACAGTAACAAATATATTTTATCTTTCCCACAAAAATAATGTACACAATGTACATCCCAACCAACACAAAGTTGTACATACTGTGGTCTACATACAAAACAACAGAAGAATTTACTGTATACAGTAAAAAAACAAACATCTGCCTCTGTTTCCAATGTTGGCATCCATTGCTCCATTGAAGAGCTCACCTGTTGCCCTTTTATATGCTAAAGCTCTGATTGCTAATTGTAAAACTGTGTGACAAGTGTTTGCCCATGTGACGAGTCAGTGTGCATATTTGAATGGCAGTGTGTTCCTTGTGAAAACAAGAGCTTTTCTGCATGAAAATTGTGTGTGTTTTGAAAAAAAGGTGTGTTTTAGAACTGCAATTTGAGTGTAAAGCAGGAATTGTGCTTGTAATTTAGCAGAATTGGTTCAGGGGGTTGGTGCATGAGCTACATGTTGTGGTCATTGTGTCTCAAGTACCAGTATTTGTGTGTAAACAATTGAGAAAAACTGTAATAAATTGAATTGACTAAATTGGCTATGTTGCTGACGTGTTTGCAGAAGAATCACCATGCCTTGTCTTGTGATGACGTCAGGAGCTGTAAATAACTTGAATTCTCTCACTGTGATCTGCCATTCTCCCCACAGGCGACAGGGAGAATTGTACATTATTTAATAGTGACCTCTGGCTTCAGTCACAGCAGCTCTGAAATTCATGTTTTTTTTTTTATTTCCCACTGAGTAAATAGTTTCTAATCAAGCCTGGCAGCATGATGATGAGGTTCTTCGCATGTTTGCATTGTGTGATGGATTTATTAGTCATCTCTTTTAAAACATAATGAGCTTTATTGTTAATCAGCTTTAAAGCTTTATTGTTGTCTAGAAATGTCATGATTTAGAAAATGTCATCTGCAGACCTATAGCGACATCCAAAATACTAAGACCACATTGGAAAACTGGGATTTGAAAACAGCCTTTTAAACCTGGGAAAAAAGACTTTTGACTATTTTTAAAAAAGTAAATAAAAAGTAAATAAACATTATGATGTAATTTGAATAATACATATTTATTATTCAGCATTATTTCTTCTGATAATCAATCAGTGATTAGTCACTAATTAGCCTAAGAAAACGTGTGATTCGTAAACTCTGTTCAAAAGGTCAGATGTTCTTGCTTACATTGAAGCTCAAGATGCTCTTGGATCCTATTTAGATCATGCTGGAGAGCATGAACATCAGAGTTTTAAACAGTTCATGTCAGTTTGAGTGCAATAAACATCCCCCTTTCATTAGTGGTCTCTGACTTTTCGGACCCCACTGTATGTTTTGCAGTTGAGGTGTTGTTGGCTTTGAGCTCTGTCCCACCTCTGGTGAGGACGTCCTGTTTCACAACAAGCGGAGAGCTGATCGCTCCCTGAGCCTATACACTCCTTATGGTTTATTGTGCTTGACCGGATGTTTAAACCGTTATAGCTGGATCTTACAGATTTCTCTACCAATCTAGGTGGTTTTCACATATGGTGCAGTCTAAAATGTGATGGTCTAGTCTTGTTGAAACTAGCCTGAGTCTTATCCCCATAACAACTGGCAACACATTATAGACGAGTCACTGCACAGAACTAGACCGCTCAGCATCGGAAGCATAAGTCATGGTTTGTCAAGTGATTCACTGAGGCCCTAGAGGGAAAAAAAACACTCCTTTTCACACAAGTCCACAACTGCTGACATATATTGGGATTTTATTTTTGACTCTGTAACTTTATTTCTGAATGGATTTACTTAGAAAAACAGTATAGCACCTTGCTAATATAAGATATCAATGTGGGCCGGCCATCTTGGTAGATCTTATTATGTTGGTCTACAAGTCAATTAAATCTGAACATAATGACCAAAGATGGGTCACATTACTGGGATCTTCCTGTTATGAATGACCTCCCACTTCCTTGCGTGCGACTGTCGCAACAGGACGTGAGTGGTCATTGACAGAATAGAAGGAAACGCAGACTGAGTGAACTTGAGAGTGTGGGGGAATAGAAGAAAGACATTTGGAAAACTATTTAAATGCCTGTTCTGGGATTCTAGAGAGGCAACATTTGACCCACATTTCCCTTATTACCAGTTTATCTAAGCCAAATTCCCGTAACCTGAAAACTGCAGATAGTAAGCTGATAAAACTTTAATCATACAATATACAGAGACTGATGCACTTCAAAAATATCAGAAAACATCAGTCAGTTTCGTGTTGCTTTAAATATACATCCACCAAACGTCTTGCCAAAATAGTGTGCTTTTATTTTTACATGCTGCTTCACTTTCAGAAGTTTATAATTTATTTTTTTATATATGGACCTTTGTAATGAACAGTGTGAAGCATTTTAGATGGTCAATGGACACAATGGGATTCCAAAACAGAAAATAATGAAATACTAGCAAATTGGCGTGCAGAATTTACAACACGTTGGGCTTGAGAGCTATGGCTTATTAGACAACATTACTCATTAAAAATCATTCCTAGTAAAATGAAATTGAATCACTGTTAGATCATAAGTGATAATAGAACCTGCTCATACAGAACGGTTATACAAGCAAGGGTTACATACAAGCAAGAAATCCCTGAGATACACTGTTCTGTGATTAAGGATTAAAAAAATAAAATAAAAAACGATATTACGCCATTGCATTCACATTCCTTTAGAGTACGCTTACTACTGTACCTCATGCAATGCTGTAGTGATCAGCTTTGATATGGTTAAGTTTTCAGTCCATAAAGAGAGATGGGAAAAGTGAGCTTTTACTTTTGCTGTGAAGTGAATAAAAAGTTTACATGTTCCATGATTTAAAAAAATGTTCCTGCAGCTCAAACGTTTTCCTATAGCTCAAGCAGTAGAGTTTGTTTTTCTTGGTCAATGCAACTGGAAAATAATTGTACCTTGAATGCTGATTCCTTGCTTTGGTTAAAATGTGTCTGCCAAAAGTGTAAATGTAAAGACATGCCCAGCTATCTAACAGGAGCAAAACCTTGAATTATAGGTCCTAGATTATATCAAAATATACAGAATATACAGAATAGACTTTGGTTTACCATTAGTAGTGATAATTGAAAAACTGAAAACAGAGGGAGAGGTCACCAGTCACCTTAAATCAATATAAAATGATCCTGCAGAATACCAAAATTTGCTGTATGTGATAAAACTGCATTACATTTATAGAAATGATAGCCTATATAGCTTAGTTAAGTACTGTGACCATTTGTTTAATTAAATCTTTAAAATCCTCCCGAAAAAAATGCTTGCGCTCGTGCCCCTGAGCACAAAATCCCTCTGAAATGTGTGTGCCATCACTGACTGAAAAAAGGCTGAAATTGTCTGACAGGAAAGAATAAAGTAAAGAGTGCAACAGAGCCTTGTACATGTCTCTGTCTATAAATATTAGCCTCAGGGCTCAAGCGGAGCGTGTAATGATCTAGGTTGGGTCACCTTGCCTTGAAGCATTATTTATGCGGTTCTCTCAGGACCTCACAGAGCCCAGATCAGTCAGTTCGTACAGGTAGCACCGAGCCTTCACTTGAACGTCTCAATCCATAGTCTGACTAGTCAAGAGTGATGCCACAGACTCATGTTCATTTTTATTTTCAGAAGAGAACACATTATTTGTCTTTATTAAATTACAATTTAATAAAATGTATAAAATATTGTATTATATTGAAATACTTTGTACAATTCAATGCATCATATAATGCAAAGGTCATGGGTTCAGTTCTCAGGGAATGCATGAAATTATAAAATACTTTAAAAACTGTAAATTGCTTTGGATTAAAAGCATACATGAAAATAGTTTAAACATTATAGTTTGAATATTAATTAATTATATGTTGGTTATTACTGTATATTTACTAATGATCATAAGTAATCACAATGCATCAGTTTACTTAGTAGATATTTTTAGGATTTTAAACTGCTGCTGGCTGCAAGAATGTTAAAAAAACGAACTTTTTTTGATTACTGATGCTGAGGTAGGCTATATGCGCTAGTAGGCTATGTTTTATATTTGGGGATGAGGAGCTGAGAACCAATATAAAAGTGCAATTGCAGAGATTGTACATTCTTTATTAAGGAGAGACAATTTGGTCTCTCGTCTTTTCTGGACTTTATGATTTGCAGCACCAAATCTCACCTGCTGTTCATGTAATATGTGACTCATCTGTCAACAAGTTCATAAAATAAAATCAACAGTGTGAATCTTTACTCTGAGAAAAAGACCATACGTATGCTGAGTTTTTTCACAAATCATGTACAAATATGCCTTAAGAGTAAGACACCTGCTAAGGTGGTGCAGGGGGTTGGTCTATCTGGAGATTTGAATGACTTGATTTAGAGACCACATAAAATAGGCTATAGCTGCACGTTAAATCACTGTCAGTGATTTCCAGCTGTGTCAATTTATATAGGCCTATATCATGATAGGATATAGGTAAAGTCTATATAGCCCCGTGATTTTGTGTGATTTACAGGGCAATTCGTCACCATTATGTGGAATATGAAGAATTAATGACAGGAGGCGTGAAGGTCTAGTAGCCGCCCCTGGCCAATGTGTGTCTGAGCAGAATCACACAGCGAGCAGCAGTGAAGTGTTGAGTGGAGTCATGATTCAGTGCTGTCGAAAGGAATGAATAAACGGGGCGACACATTCACTGAGCAATTGAATGAATCCTAAGGACATTTTCACCCTCTTGGATAGCGGAGTTTGATTTAAGTTCGCCTGTACTTAAACGCGAGGATACCACAAATCACGGTAGGTGTTCAAACTGGACGCTGAGAGCATCAGATCACTGTGGAGACGCGTGTGTATTTCTGAGGATCCGAAAGTTAATAGCGGCAGGATGTTTTGCGATTTTTTATTTTATTTTTTAAGTTGTGTTGCTTTTGGCTGCCTTGCAGCGAGTTGTATCTGCCAAATTTCACTCTAATACCGTGAGAGAGAAGATCGTTTGAAGAAACCAATTATTAGAAGGATTTTTCATTGGAGGTGAAGTTTTACTGTAGTTTAAATCGATGAGCTTACTGTTAGGGAACATTTCACGTTGCCCCATAAGTGTATGCATATTGTTTGGAGAAGAATTACAGTAGGATTGTTTACATGTTTAATCACCTGGTAAATATTACAGATATCTGTTTGCATCGAACAAGGTGGGAGTGGTCACGTGATGTTTGGGTGTAACTAACCAAGTCATTTGCAATCTTGTAGATGGAGCTATTTTGTTCTTTGGAAGGAAGGATGTGTTTGAGGCTGGAATGACTTGCAATCATAGCGGGAGCGAAGCTTTACTTCTGCCTTTAGCTTGTATAATCACATTTGGCACTGGCAGCTGCCAAACCTAATTTCATGTTGTGCATTTGAATTCAAACCAGCCATGTTTCACCTTTTTTTTAATACTATTCCCATTGCTCATTTTCAGGAAAAGTGGGACAGATAATATACAAAATCAGCAGGGATTTTAAGTTTATACCAAGTTTGTTCACTTCAATTTTAGAAGTGAAATGTTTATTATATTATACAAATTTCTTATATAATAAATGACAAAAGTGAGATTGAATAGATACTGTATGGTTATATGCCAAAAGAAAATAATAATAATAATAAATAATGTCTTAGCTGGCATACTGTATGTGATCTCATATCTGTACAGCTCAGCTACATTAGACTATTATGAAATATTAAAGCATTAACTGTTGTATGATCATAAATAATCATATGATCAATTTTATTTATACAATTTACAATAATCCTTTGTGATTGTTGCTTGACAGATTCTTCAGACATGCTGTAAGCCATGTCACACTGTAGGATCTCAGTTGTCTTTAATGTCAGACTATATGACAATCAACATTAGTTAAAAATGGATACACGCAAGAAGACTCGTCCAGAGTTTTATATTGTCAATCCGTGACACGTTCAGTGACATTGAGATAGGTGCGGGATAGAAATGGTGGCTAGCAAGGCAAAATGATCTCTAGCATTAATTTTGATCATGGCTTGTCTTGAAAAGTAAAATAGAAAAGACAATGTGTGTGGAGTTTGTTGTCACACTAATTGTGTCTTCAGGTTCTGTGCTCCTATTATTTTATTTATTTTATTTGATGGTTGTCGAAGGAGAAGCCACTACAGGACTGTGCCTCAACTTCTGACATGGCAGCATTTCATCACAGGTCAAATTTTCGCAAAGGTCATTAATCAGCTGTCAGCGAACATGTCAAACTAGCGATCAAAGACTACAGATTTTAGCCTACGATCAGAGGAATCGTTTAGGATTTGCAAAACTAGTCTCAGATGGCAAATTCGTGGCCAAAATCGTACAGTGTGCACCCGGCTTGCATGTTAAGGCACAGTACTTATGTAATTGACCATTAAATCATAATTTAAAACCCATCATAAAAGATGATGTCCCATTTCTGCTGAACACCCTACACAATTTCAGACATACATTTCTTCAGTACTCTTAATACCTCCACAATATGTTGTCATTCATGACACTTCTGTCACAAATCCCTGCTTCCAGAGATTCAGTGGCCATTTAAACTTAAGGTAGATGTCAGAAAAAAAAATCAATTTTACAGCAGCAAGAGCCGTCATCCCCTTGATATCTATTGCTATTCATCCTCTGGCTTTAGTTAAGTCAGGGAAAGCCACTTTAAAGAAGCAGTCGCACTGGGGAGGAGCTGATTGGCAGGTGAGGGGCTGATTTGGAGGCAGCGGGATTAGAGAAGTGTCTGAAAGAGAGGAGACGAGAAGCTCGGTCAGGACCTGATTCCCCTTCAGTGATTAAACCGATTAAATGCGGAGAAAAAGAGGGGTGTGGAAGGGTTGACGTGCCAACACAAAGACTTTTCTTGCTGTTTACAGCATAAAACCTAATTCACGTATTTCCATCAGAAACAATGGCGCTTTAAAAGGGGCTCAGACAGTTTAAGGCAATTATATTATAAACTGTCAGTGTCGAAAGCTGTTGGGTTTAGTCTTGGGCTTCATGGCTGGCAGGGGGCGAAGAAGAGCAGATCAGCACTGCAGGCGTAGCTCTTGAGTGACAGCCTATATCAGTATATCTGTGATGCTAGTTACTGTACGGGAATAGGCTATAATGCCTATGTCTTCTTTCTTTATCTTGTTTGCAAACATTCTGTTAATGCTAGTTTTCCTCTTTGTCATATACTTGTGGTTAAATATCTGACTAAAAAGAACATCATTACTGAACTATATTGGTAGGGTCTGCTATTTTGTATTCAAGATGATAAATAAAATATTTGGTAACTCATAAAATATGTATTAAGGGATTATTAAGCATGATGGGTGATACTGAGGAAGCATTTCTGACCACATAAAGTCAGCAGAAGTGTACTTTTTATAAATGAAGAATTTTTTTAGAAATAATTCCTTTTTTTCTGGACCACTTAAATAGGGACAATCTGTAATTTACTCAGCTTAATGTTGTTTTAAACCCGTGTGACTTGAAAGAAAGTTGACATCAGGCAGAATTAGAGCCTCAATCACCATTCATTTTCATTGGATCTGCATTAATGAAAGTGAATGGTGACTGAAGCTGTCATTCTATCTGACGTCTCCTTTTGTGTTTCATTCAAGTCCATGTTTGGAACAATATAAGTGTCACATTGTTAATGTGTTTTCTGTTGTTTCCATGGACTTTTAGGTTGTTTTTCTCATTTAGTGTTTTTCTTCATCTCTGTCGTCATTTTCATTAGTTCATTTTCATCACCTGTCTAGTTAATCAGTTAATCACCCTTCATTGTCTTCACCTGTTGTACCCTCGTCATCCTCTGTATTTAAGTTCCTGTCTTTCTCCCTTCAGTTGTCGGTCAATGTTTGCTAATGCTTATGCTTATGTTTGTATATGTTACGTTGTATGGAGAGTGTTACCCTTGCCTGTACCAGTTTTGTTTAAGTTTGATTCTAGTAAAAGTTTGAATTGGAACTTTGGGCCTCAGCCTGTCTTCTTCCGCACCATACCCGTGACAGATTGACCGACCAAAAACGCTATGGAGGCATTTCTGTTTAATCAGAATGGGAGTTCTTTGGAGGAGTTTGTGGAAGTTTACCTTCATCTTCATCTGGATGTTTACTGGGAAGAGGAGTTTTTGAAGCAACGGTTCTGGAGAGGACTTGATGATCCACTAGCCCAGATATTGCTGCTCAGGGACTTAGATAGACCGTTTATTGAGTTTATGGACAGAGCACTTTGGGTGTGTGGTTCCTCACTCACTGTGGGAGACGTCCAGCCAGATCTTGAGCCCGCTGACCCTGCGCCAGAGCCCTCGTCGCTGCCCAGCACAGAGCCCTCATCGCTGCCCAGCACAGAGCCCTCATCGCTGCCCAGCACAGAGCCCTCATCGCTGCCCAGCACAGAGCCCTCATCGCTGCCCAGCACAGAGCCCTCATCGCTGCCCAGCACAGAGCCCTCATCGCTGCCCAGCACAGAGCCCTCATCGCTGCCCAGCACAGAGCCCTCATCGCTGCCCAGCACAGAGCCCTCATCGCTGCCCAGCACAGAGCCCTCATCGCTGCCCAGCACAGAGCCCTCATCGCTGCCCAGCACAGAGCCCTCATCGCTGCCCAGCACAGAGCCCTCATCGCTGCCCAGCACAGAGCCCTCATCGCTGCCCAGCACAGAGCCCTCATCGCTGCCCAGCACAGAGCCCTCATCGCTGCCCAGCACAGAGCCCTCATCGCTGCCCAGCACAGAGCCCTCATCGCTGCCCAGCACAGAGCCCTCATCGCTGCCCAGCACAGAGCCCTCATCGCTGCCCAGCACAGAGCCCTCATCGCTGCCCAGCACAGAGCCCTCATCGCTGCCCAGCACAGAGCCCTCATCGCTGCCCAGCACAGAGCCCTCATCGCTGCCCAGCACAGAGCCCTCATCGCTGCCCAGCACAGAGCCCTCATCGCTGCCCAGCACAGAGCCCTCATCGCTGCCCAGCACAGAGCCCTCATCGCTGCCCAGCACAGAGCCCTCATCGCTGCCCAGCACAGAGCCCTCATCGCTGCCCAGCACAGAGCCCTCATCGCTGCCCAGCACAGAGCCCTCATCGCTGCCCAGCACAGAGCCCTCATCGCTGCCCAGCACAGAGCCCTCATCGCTGCCCAGCACAGAGCCCTCATCGCTGCCCAGCACAGAGCCCTCATCGCTGCCCAGCACAGAGCCCTCATCGCTGCCCAGCACAGAGCCCTCATCGCTGCCCAGCACAGAGCCCTCATCGCTGCCCAGCACAGAGCCCTCATCGCTGCCCAGCACAGAGCCCTCATCGCTGCCCAGCACAGAGCCCTCATCGCTGCCCAGCACAGAGCCCTCATCGCTGCCCAGCACAGAGCCCTCATCGCTGCCCAGCACAGAGCCCTCATCGCTGCCCAGCACAGAGCCCTCATCGCTGCCCAGCACAGAGCCCTCATCGCTGCCCAGCACAGAGCCCTCATCGCTGCCCAGCACAGAGCCCTCATCGCTGCCCAGCACAGAGCCCTCATCGCTGCCCAGCACAGAGCCCTCATCGCTGCCCAGCACAGAGCCCTCATCGCTGCCCAGCACAGAGCCCTCATCGCTGCCCAGCACAGAGCCCTCATCGCTGCCCAGCACAGAGCCCTCATCGCTGCCCAGCACAGAGCCCTCATCGCTGCCCAGCACAGAGCCCTCATCGCTGCCCAGCACAGAGCCCTCATCGCTGCCCAGCACAGAGCCCTCATCGCTGCCCAGCACAGAGCCCTCATCGCTGCCCAGCACAGAGCCCTCATCGCTGCCCAGCACAGAGCCCTCATCGCTGCCCAGCACAGAGCCCTCATCGCTGCCCAGCACAGAGCCCTCATCGCTGCCCAGCACAGAGCCCTCATCGCTGCCCAGCACAGAGCCCTCATCGCTGCCCAGCACAGAGCCCTCATCGCTGCCCAGCACAGAGCCCTCATCGCTGCCCAGCACAGAGCCCTCATCGCTGCCCAGCACAGAGCCCTCTGCACCGCTGGTCCCGTCCAGCCCAGAGCTTCCTGCACCGCTGGTCCCGTCCAGCCCAGAGCTTCCTGCACCGCTGGTCCCGTCCAGCCCAGAGCTTCCTGCACCGCTGGTCCCGTCCAGCCCAGAGCTTCCTGCACCGCTGGTCCCGTCCAGCCCAGAGCTTCCTGCACCGCTGGTCCCGTCCAGCCCAGAGCTTCCTGCACCGCTGGTCCCGTCCAGCCCAGAGCTTCCTGCACCGCTGGTCCCGTCCAGCCCAGAGCTTCCTGCACCGCTGGTCCCGTCCAGCCCAGAGCCTTCGCCGCTGGTCCCGTCCAGCCCAGAGCCTTCGCCGCTGGTCCCGTCCAGCCCAGAGCCTTCGCCGCTGGTCCCGTCCAGCCCAGAGCCTTCGCCGCTGGTCCCGGTCAGCTCAGAGCCCTCTTCGCCGCTGGTCCAGTCCAGTGCTGACCTCCCCAAGAAAATTTTGGGGGGGGGCAATAAGTCCTCTGAGGGGATCGTGGAGGCCCTTCCGACACGGTCGCCATGGCCGCCCGAAGGGTCCTCACCGCCATGGCCGCCCGAAGGGTCCTCACCGCCATGGCCGCCCGAAGGGTCCTCACCGCCATGGCCGCCCGAAGGGTCCTCACCGCCATGGCCGCCCGAAGGGTCCTCACCGCCATGGCCGCCCGAAGGGTCCTCACCGCCATGGCCGCCCGAAGGGTCCTCACCGCCATGGCCGCCCGAAGGGTCCTCACCGCCATGGCCGCCCGAAGGGTCGTCTCCGCCGTGGCCGCCCGAAGGGTCCTCACCGCCATGGCCGCCCGAAGGGTCCTCACCGCCGTGGCCGCCCGAAGGGTCCTCACCGCCATGGCCGCCCGAAGGGTCCTCACCGCCATGGCCGCCCGAAGGGTCCTCACCGCCATGGACGCCTGAGGGTCCGTCTGCTCCGTCATGGCCACGCCCTCATCCTGCTCCGCCCTGGCCACCTGCACGTCCTGCTCCGCCCTGGAGGCTTCCTGCTCCAGATCGGCCACCTGTTCATCAGCCTCCAGGGCGCCCACCCTCCCACCCCTTTGGATGTTTTACGGCGCGAGGACGCGCCTGGGGGGAGGGGGGGGTTCTGTCACATTGTTAATGTGTTTTCTGTTGTTTCCATGGACTTTTAGGTTGTTTTTCTCATTTAGTGTTTTTCTTCATCTCTGTCGTCATTTTCATTAGTTCATTTTCATCACCTGTCTAGTTAATCAGTTAATCACCCTTCATTGTCTTCACCTGTTGTACCCTCGTCATCCTCTGTATTTAAGTTCCTGTCTTTCTCCCTTCAGTTGTCGGTCAATGTTTGCTAATGCTTATGCTTATGTTTGTATATGTTACGTTGTATGGAGAGTGTTACCCTTGCCTGTACCAGTTTTGTTTAAGTTTGATTCTAGTAAAAGTTTGAATTGGAACTTTGGGCCTCAGCCTGTCTTCTTCCGCACCATACCCGTGACAATAAGGATGTGTAAATGACAGATTTGTCATTTTCAAACATTAAAATGCTGGCCACCACGCTATAGGGTTGAGCAAAATTCAGAATTTAAGAATTGGAAGTGGAATTTAATGAACTACAATTCAACAGAAATGTAACAGGTTATGTCATTGGCAACTGTTTTTCCACCCTGGTCCATAAATGTGTCTAAAATAGTTGTGTATTTGAAAAATCCTTTCTTACTATTCAAAGATCAATTCTGCATCCTGTTTGCTTCCTCAATTCAAATTCAGGAATTTAATTGGAAGTTAAAAACATTCTCAACCGCTAACCCAGCACCATGCAACATGTCAGAGCACATGCCCTTCCCACCAGGCCACGTCTCCAACAAAAAAAGAGTTCCTTTGTCCGGGACTCCACTTGTGAGCATTTGTGATGTTTCTTCCCCTGCCATGATCAATGGCGACCCAGGAGATCCCAGATTTCAGCTTGTAAAGGCTGTGCATTGAGGCCTCGTCTGGGCCCATCTGAAAAGCTTTTGAAGCTTCTGTATGTGGTTGAGAATGTGGATAAAGCGCACAGGTGTCTGTGTTCAATTCTACTTTCTGATGCGAGTCAGGGACCAGCACCATGCAGCGCAATGGCTAATTAGAAAGCAAAAGAGAGACAAACTTTTATTTCACAATGAGGCAGTTCTATCATTCCACGTTGCATGTATGTGTAGACTGGTGTCTTTGTGGGGAGTCATGATGAAATGTCCAGGGACAAACAGAAGTCCCATCTGTTCCTGTTTTTCATCTGCAGTCAAAGCCTTGCTGCTTTCTCTAAAAGCTTAACAGAGGCAAGTATTTGACTTCATTCAGTTCACACACACACATTTTACATCTGCTGTAAACTCTTCTGCTTGTCAATGTGGCTGGGCTAAAAGTCTTGTTTTATTTAAAAAAGGAAAAGGACCATTAACTGCCCATTCTGAAGTCAGTTGTTATGGTTCTTTGTCGATGTCTGCGGCATAATGAACAATGGCCAGGTGGTGCCAGAAAACCTTCTTTCAAAAACACGTTGATACGGCAGGATATTTAGTTTGTATTATCAGTAAGCCATGTCCCTCCAATTGTTTTCTCTGACAGACCTTTTTTGGTATGCACAAAATTAATTTCCAAGTGAAATGAGTTTTGTACATCAATGTACATCTCCCAAAGCTTAGAAGTAATAAACTTGGAATCACCATAGGCTTAACACTTAGCTCACAAGCTGATAAGCAAACTAAAGATGAAAAACATCATATCATGGTGTGCCACCCTGGCCTGGACCAGTGTGGAAATTCAAACTGGTATTATTAACAACATGGATGGGAATCATGTGTTTTCTGTACAGTTTGTTTGTGTGTGTGTTTAGTTTACACTTTAGTAACCATGTGTTTATTCTAATGCCTGATCAGTGATTTCTGATGTGTAATTATTCAAGTTCAGATAGATTATCTTTCTCTCAAAATCGTTCAAATCTGTTTATGCATCAAGTCAAGTCACCTTTATTTATAGCGCTTTTTACAATACAGATTGTATCAAAGCAGCTTCACAGTGATAACATGAAAACAATACAACAAAATTTGTTTTTAGAAGAAAATTGCATCGTCCACCTTAAGACTAAGGCAGATCAATAATACATCATCAGTAACTAAACGATCAACTTCACATCGTTTCTCTTAGAGGGATGAAAATAATCTTATTTAAACTGTGATTAAATTATACAGAAAGTGATCAAAGAACGCCCCCTTTCCAAAACGCCCAAGCTGTCAATCACACAGCGCAAGTTTATCTGGACACTTGCCAAAACTCGTTATGAAATCAATGACGCTGTTACACTGCACAACGAAGCTCTTACTGTACTTCCATCGCGTTTGCATTGTTATTTGGTGAAGGCATTCGTGAGAGTGCAAAAATTGCGTTGCAATGATAAGATCTTTTCATTCACTCGATCAACAGTCTGTCATTGCTCAGTGCTCATCACTGCAACCTTTCATGTGATGGAATAGATTGAAATATAATGCTATAAACAATAGTTTTCACGATCTCGATAGCTGTAATAATAAAAACGTAGTAAAAGTTTTCGAGAGAGTTCCACTGAACTGGCGTTTACACTAAAGCCTCAAAGCAGACACGCCCCTTAAAACAGAGCATTCAAATCAGAGAAAAAAAAGCCTTTTATTTCTAAATTATGATAATTTTTTATGTAAAAACCATACTAACAATCAAACTTTTGTTTTGGTTTTGGTGTTTCAGAAAAAAAATAAAAATGTGTGCATCGCTACTTTCTATTCTCTCTGCTTCCCTTTATCACTAATCAGTCAGTTTCACAAATCGACATCATCAGTATCTCCACAAACCTCTGCCCTGCATGGTTCAGTAATGGTCCCAGTCTCCATAATTGTCCACTTTTATGTAACCTGGAAATTTGAAAATGGCAGAACTCACGCTATCCCACAAGAATATTTCAGCAGCAGCATATTTCAGTCTCTTTTTTGTTGTTGTTGCACACTTGCCTTTATTTGTTTTTGTTTTTACACCATTGTTCTCAATATGCATCTAGACATCTTGTTTATATCTCCAATGAAAAATAATCACCTTTAATTCCAATTTCCCCTTTGTGGACTGAAGTGTTGTTATAATTAAAAAATAGCACATCCATGAACCAGATGCTTGAAATAAAAGCAGAAAGAAGAGGATTAGGAGTGAGGAGCTGCTTTCCACAATTCATTAGACATGCTGCTTTACTGCTGTTCACTGTGTCCTACTGTGCTCTAATAAAAACTGAGCTTCATGTTGGTGAAGAGAAACTCTTTGTAGTGATCGTGAGGCCCAGATGGCTTGATTGAGAGGGACACCAAGCCTTCATGAATCCTGCAGAAATGGAAGCGGAGGTCCAATGACCTCCTTGTAATTTCAGTTGTTTTGTGATGCTGATTATTGATTGTTATGGTACTGCAACCTTCAGTTACGTACCTATTCTAATGCTTTCATTTTGCATTCATTAAGTGGCTTGAACTCTCTCCCAGGGGCCGTTTATTGGGTAAATGCTGTTTGCTGTGAGGCTGGACGAAGTGAAGTCAGAGCCACTGCCTTTTGGCCAGTGCAGTAAATAAACCACATCGACTCCCTCTGGAAGTTCAAATGTCTCAGAAAATGAAAGGCGGTGAAGAAATCTGGCCATGCAGTAAATAAGAATTTGTGTCTGCGCCTTTTCCCTTTAGGTATTGCCTCTTTGTCTTTACAGTTGTTTCATGGCTGCTAGTTTAGACTTTCATACTGGCATCACTTGAGTTGTTGTAAATAAGCAGAAAATGAAAAGTCTGTGAATGACAAGATTTGCATCCTCTTTCTCCTTCATTGCTGTTCTGCAACCTCTGACTATTTTATGTGTATCCTCTCATGATATAAGCTTACAGTCTACAGTGTCAGTGTAGGAAAGTTATGCACTTTGAGAGCTTGATGGACCATTGACTGCTGTTGTCCCAATGTGTTTAGGGGATTGGACGCAACATAAATAAAGTAGAAATGTAGCGAAGAGATTACGTTTTTGTTTGATATATTTTTGTTAATTCAGTAATACTGAAGTATAAAAACGTGGTGCTCTCACTCCATTTTACACATTTTACTATGTTTAAATCCATTCTGCTGAATGATTTTCTTCTGAAGATAGTGTAGAAAATGTGAAAAATGAGGTCTGTAAGACGGTCACAGACTCAGCCGTACCATCAGTGCCAGATCCTGCAACTCCTTCGCTACATGTGCAAGACTTGCCTGACTCCTTACCCGTGTTCCTGTTTGGCAATCTTCACCTTCTTCTGCCCCGCAACCATCCTCTTTAGTCCCACAGCTTTGGCTTCCTCTTCAGTCAGTTCGCCTACTGAAACAAAAAAGAGACTATTAAATCAAGCTAAGTTAATTCCATACAGTGCCTTACGTTTGTTGTCTGTTGGTGAAATTTGCTTCAACAGACTCACTCATTCCATTGTCTGTTCTCTCTGTTCTGTGACATGACAAATACCTGGACATTATCGACAGTTTAGTCCACTCTAGTGTTTTCCTTTGTTGTTTCCTTTGTCTGTATTGGTTTTAGTCTTTGTCAGATCTTGTCATTATAACTGTGGTTGTTCTGCTTATCGTGTTTTTGTTTCCTTAGAACCTGACAGGTTTTCACCTGAGTTTAATTTGATTAAAAAAACGGCTTGCAAATAGATCCAGCACTTTTAATTTACATCTTCATTCAACCCCAGCATGACATATATAACAGCCCCCATTTGTACATTTATATTGGTTTGTATAGCCTTCAGTTTGCATATTGTTTACAGCAGAACATTTGCCAAGTTGTTTTTTTACAGTTTTTTCCAACTGCTTACACACAAAATATTTTAATGTCACACGATTTTTGAAACCTCTCACTCAAAGTGCAAAACTAAACACCAAATCTCCAAAACCGTAAACTATTTCTCAGCCTTTGACTCAGTTTTCAATTGCATAAGACACTTTTTTAAAAACACTACACACAATTCTCGACCTAAAACCCAAACATCTAACAGGAAGTGACTTGCTTTCCTTTTCTAAACACAACCAATCAAAATGCTACACTTATTCACCAGGTCACACACACACTCCTCACATGTGCAAACACTACAGTAATTGCTGATCACTAACCAATCACTGCTTTACTGTAGTATAGGCCTATAAATAGGTCAAAGGTTAGATTACCTGTTTTGAACAATGGATGCCAATAATGGACAGAGACCCGACACACACAATTGTGTTTTTACTGTATTCTAAAGAATATACTTTTGGTTTACATATGTTTATGGTTTTGTTGTATGCTTTACAACAGTAATGTTTGGCCTGATAAATATTTTCTGTTTCTACATTGCATTGGTGTTTACAGTGTACTTGTTACCGCTCTCAGCAGATTACTTTCACTGGAAAACATTGTATTGAAATGTAGATATAAGCCTATGAAAGACTAAAGAGCTTTAGATTTTGAACAACAGTGTTTGCTTGGTATATCCAAAAATTTACTATTATGAAAGAAGTGTTTGCCATTTGATGCGAATGCTTCATTCTGACGTGTGTTTATGGCATTTTGAATGCAGTGTTACATTTTGAAGGAGATGTGAGGCATTTTGCATTTTGTGTGTGCAGTTTTGGGAATTGTGTGTAGAGTTTTGAAAAAAAAGCGACATGCTTTTTTACAAAACGTGTGTAAGCAATTGGAAAAAACTGTAAGTGAAATGTAACACATAATTTGTAGAAATAATTGAAAAATTTAATGAAACCGCTGCTAGTTAAATCACAGCCTTTTGCTTTCAAAGGCCATATTGTGACTTTGATTTAGTGAATATTTAGATTCAAATTATTAGATTAATTGTGCAGTAGTTGGGATATTTGGATGGGGGAAGATATTGCCAGCAGACGTTGGACATTTTTCTCCCTTTAAATCTTTGTATATTTTCATAAACCGATTTCAACAGCTGGCCCACAAGTTGATTGCCCCATAGCGAAAGCAAGGTCCTGGTGCTTTGACTTGTCCATCCTTGAATGTGTTTAAGTGTCTTTTATAATAGCACACCACCCACACTGAACCACTGCAGTATCCAGTGACTTCATGCCGAAGGAATTGTTGAGCCGGTCATTGTTATTGAAACATCCAAGAGACTGATGAACTTTATCGTCATTATAGCTACTTGTGTTTTATTTGATCAAACTGCTGTTGAGTGGATTTAGTGAATGTAAAGAGCATTGTAGGGGTGTTATGTCTGAGGCAGGGGATGAAGAGAAGAATTGTGTGTATTAAGACCTTGCAGGTGTGCTAAGTTATAGAATATTACCTAGATAAAATATACACAAGATTTTAGGTATAAAAACTATTGTCAGCCATGCATTCCTCCATAGATTTGGTTTGAAGATCAAAAGGTATCCAATTCCTAATACAAAAAATGATAACATAAAAAGAGATACTAGTCTTAGCAAAGCTGGACAACTGTTCAATGGCCTGATTCTGTCTCGTCAGGAGTGTTTCTCAAACAGTAAGCTTCGGTTGTGTATGGGACCCCAGGTACTGTAGTAGCCGAATAGCTTTGTGCTCAGTAAGTGGAAGGATATGGGTCATGATTGATTCCCTTTGCCCCTGCCATACTGGAATGGACTCCAGAGACCGATAGAGAAGCCAGGCTCCTCAGTGTTTTTGCCATGTTCTTTGAAGGTACTGCACATAATTGAGTCCTTGGGGTATAGAGCTTGGCCTTCAGTGCTCCCCTTTCATGCCTAAGGTTTTCTCTGTTATAGCTGTCATCTACAGCAGAAACTGAGCTTCTCAAAACCTGATCTGCATTTTACCATGTATTGCTCAGAGGGACTTGTATGGGAAGGGAATCCTTACAATAAGTATTGTGGTATAAAAAAAAACTTTTCTCTACAATTTTTTTTTCCTTCATCGAGGTCGACCTGACCAAGGACAACTTGTTCCCAGAAAAACCTTTGGGAGGCCTTACTTAAATGCTAGATATTTAAGCTTCCGTTAAAGTGCAAACAGTTTCTAGTTGCAGTGTTCAGACTGCTTGAATGTCCATTGGATCTGTCCATCAAATGACACTGAATGGTGCTGACGTTAAGCAAAGCACATGATGTGATTCCCAGTGCACATAATATCAAACTCCTGATGGCTGCTAGTAATCTCATATATTTCTCTTAATCAGTGGAGGTAACATTTACTTTTTGCAGTTAAAGGTTGGGTAGGTAAGAATTGTCTAAAGAACTTTTTTTTCAAATTGGCTTAAACTATCTTTATATACCAATACATAATTAAAATGTTGAAAAAGAGAGTATAAAAATTGAGTGACTATAGTGTATTTAATCTTCAAAAAACACAGCTCATTAATTCCTACCGGGACGAAACTAGTGATTGGCTTGCGCGACTGTCACTCTCCGTCGCCATGACTACCGCCGCTATTACCTGGCTCTGCCCACGTGCGCGCAGTCGCGCACCCGTTTTTAGGTGGGAGTGAATGGAATTAATGAGCTGTGTTTATTGAAGATTAAATACACTAGAGTCACTCAGTTTTTTATACTCTCTATTTCAGAGTACTTGCATTTTAATTATGTATTGGTATATAAAGACAGTTTAAACAAACCCTACAAAGCTGGTCAGAGTGACACAGGAAGAGTCTAGAGATGAAGGTGGAAAGCTGGAGGTGTTGGTTGATCCTAAACAGTGTTGTTATAGTGAACTAAAACTACTGAAATATTTTATGAAATAAAAAAAACTGAAATAAAATCAAATATATATATTTGAAGAAAATACTTAAACTTATATATTTTTTTAAATAAATATTGCATTGGCAAATAGCTGAAATAAATTGTATTTGAAGTACTAAAATTAAAACGGAAATATAAAATAAAGCTATATAGAAATATAAAAATACAAAAGTTACTAACAAAACCAAATAAAAAACGTAATCTATATAAAATAGAATATAAATATAAAATATAAAAATAAAGCTAATTAAAATATTAATAAATACTATAGTATTAGTACACAAATAATACTAATAACATTGGTCTTGAGGGCATTAGTAGAATACGAGTTTCTTTCTGTTGCACAATGATGATTCACCTTCCTTCTATCCTATTTATCTTTTACTGTCTAAAAGTTTCATACTGGCCATTAACAGTTTGCTCTATTTTGTCACATTGTTCTAGGCCATAGCCTGAATCTGTCACATGGTGTGACAGGTCATATGTTGCATAAGCAATCTAACAAGTGCCTATTTTTTTAAAGGAACAGTTGCTTTGGAGTGTGTATGCTTTTTTTCTTATTGTAACACAGTACACTTCAGCATGTTCGTCTCTTATAAGTTAATGTTCACAAACCAAACTATATTCATTTCACAATTAGTGACATCACTGATCTCTATGCAATTTGTATTTTTTTTATTTTTAGATATGGTAATGGATTATTAATAAATCAATTCTAATTCAAGTATAATACTTACAATGACCCAAATAACTGCATTACATTAATATTGTTAAAGTTCCCAACAATCTGTATTGTGTTAATGCTTTGTTTTATGCTAAAATAAGAAGTCATATCCCAAATGCACATTGTATAAGCTAGTTAAATACCTGTGTATAGATTAACAGACTCTCAGTTGAGCTACTGACATGTTTTCTGCCCAGTTGAGCTGAATCAAAACATTTTAATATATTATACTACTTTTTAAAATTGCCAATGTAGCCCTTATGGCAGCTGAACACAAGTCTTAGTAATGAGTGCTGGTTTGTTTATCACAATTGTGATGAGTTAGTCATCACACTGTGTCCCAGCCATGGTAAAGTCAATGTGCCGCTCTTTCTCAATCATCGTTTCTCACAGTTTGTGAATCATGGCAGGCTGTGGAGCCTGCAGAATTGAACGGCTCCTGGAGGATGTAACTCCACTGTGCAACAGCTGGAAAGTTACAACAGGCAAAGATCGATATGGCTTTGAAGCAGAATTAATGTTCAGGAAAAAGCACATGTTCCTTTTTTAAGTATCTTTTATTCTTTTTTCTTTTTTTTACAGGATATACATCTCAAGTTTGGTCTTTTGCCTCTCTATTCTGGGTCTTCTAAACATTTCATTGTAACCCAATTTAATGTGATCTTGTTGATCTTGTGCACCTCAGACAGTTTCTGCGACATTTTATTGGTACTCCATTTTCCTCTCTGTTTGTTTCCATGGAAACAGATGAACATTTCAGTCCCTTAGTGCCGAACTCCCCACCATGGCTAATCTGCTCTTGATGCTCTGTGCTCAGAGGGTATAGGTTGACAAAGAGTTTTCTACAGTGCATTAAGTACCCGCGACATAAGTGCCTTATATTGTTTCAGTTGTGTGGCCTCCTGGCTGATAATCAATGTGGTAATGATATTTTGTTCCTTAGAAAAATTGGTCATGTGAAGCATCCTTAAGCTTGAAGGTTAAACTGAATAAACTGATTGTGATGGCCTCTGGAGAAATTATTCTTTCTGTGAGTGCAGGCATTGTTCATATTAGCCACCAATGGTCTCAAGGTCACTGGTCAGATTATAAGCATGAGGCCTCTGTCTTAGTTGGATGCCCTCGTTGTTGCAGAAGTGATCCAAGCAGACATCTATCTGATCACACTTGAAGCACTAAAAGGATGCATGAATACTAATAGCAAGATGGTTGCAAGATTTGAAGAGAGTTGAGAGGTCTCAGTACAGTGTTTGCTTGACATGTATTTCATGCCATATGAAATAATGACTATCTTCATTTTATGCACATTTATTCACAGTCCCAGAGAAGAAGTGTGAAGCAGATTTCTGAAAAGCAGCACGCTTGCCATCAGCTGGAAGAAGAGACATATACAGGTACATATGGTATGGTGATTTCTGATCATTTTTAATCATGTCATCAAAATCTGGCTCTTGTCACTAAGGTCAGCATGAAAATAAACATTCACTTGGTTCTGAATTTTAACCTCACAAATAAACCAGTGAATACATCCTGTTTGTGTATCCCAACAACTAACAACTAGGGTTGTCAAAAGTACCGGTATGTATCGATTCTGACAAAACGTAACGACAACCGCCTTTCTGCAAT
Source organism: Phoxinus phoxinus (assembly GCF_949152265.1). Lineage (NCBI taxonomy): Eukaryota > Metazoa > Chordata > Actinopteri > Cypriniformes > Leuciscidae > Phoxinus > Phoxinus phoxinus. Next base: position 38,262,186 of record NC_136877.1, on the reverse strand, counting down.
ACTGGAAGAATCATGTACTGGATTAATCTGGTACCCGCTGATAGGAAGCTGCTTTCAAATGTCCCCGTCTGTATTTGTGTGAGCACTTTGTGAAGAAGGTCAAAGGTCTCTATTACAACGTGTTTTCCCAGCATTGATAATCACTCAAAAAAATAGCTCTTTGGCTGAACATAATCCAATCATGGACAGTGGTTCCACGTGACTGAAACAAGTAAAACCCAATACATCTTGATTAGTCCTGTGATCTACAGAACAACAAACTAAATGAACTTTTCTTTACACATGTAATGTTCAGTGTTGGCCGTCTAGAAGTGATGCTGGTTTCATCCAGAGCACTACCATAGTGATTGCTTCATTATTAAAGCAACTTGAATTCTTGTCAGCAGGTCAACCCAAGCACAAGCTCAGCACTTCACACTGGTAACCACTAACATGACAGAAACTTTTACATACCAACATAATAGTACATTAAACGTTAACAAGTCTTGCCATTTCCTCAACTTGATAAAATAACACTTTATTTCAACATTTACTCTCCCAATTCAGCCTGTGCAAAGAATGATGAGAAGTGAAAGTCCTGTTTCTGTTTGATTGGTTTACTTGATTGGAGCATGTTATTTCAAAATGAAAGCATCAAGTTAAGTCAAAGAGTTACTGTCAATTTCACATGAAGCAATCACATTTGAACCAGAAACCTGATACAATGGTGATAAATAAAAATGAATTGTTTAAATAAAGAATTCTCTGTGAAATTTTACTGGTGTTGGTACCAACTACTGAGATTTTGGTACAGTGACAACCCTTGCTACAACTATCCATAGAAGTATTCATCTTTTGATAAAACCCTCATCCTCCATCGGTTGTTATTTTAATCTTGGTTTCACAGTGTTCCCCAATATAATTCAGCACACTTTCCATCTCCCTCAACAATTTCTTGGAAAAATCAGTTGTTTGTCTCTAATGCTTGTCATGCCATGTTGACAATATAATAGCAAATGCTCCTAATCTTTTAAAGTTGGCATGAAACTTTTCTTCCCTATTGTGACGTATATCCGTGTGGAATTGCTTCTCGCTTCTCGCAAGAGAACAAAATGTAGGGTGGGACTTAATTGGGAATTGATTGAATCGTTGTCGTTTTCTACTTGCAATCATTTTGTGTGAGTGAAAGGTTAGAGGGGAAGGATTGATAGCCTATACTCGTCTGGCTATTGGACAACTTATAACATAAAAAAAAAAAAGATTCGTTCATTTTGATTTCATGGTGACTGAAGGTTTTACATGCAATTTTTCCTAGTTAAATACATTATATGCAACGAAGTAGAATTTGCCTTCAGCCTACAATCTTGAAAAAGAAAATTACAGCTAAGAGAGAACACACTCTGATCTTGTGTGTCTTATTCTGAGCAATCTGAAAAGATGTTTTCCAGGGATACTACCATGATTTCTGCTATCAGCAACTTCAGACATTCCCACACTGAAAAAAAAGTATTGTTCTTATGCTGGGTATATTGTGGCTTCTTGCTAAATTCAGCCGCTCTTAGAATGTACAAGCATAACAAGGGTACATTTTATCTTTTGATTTGTATGACATAAAATGGCATTTTCCCTTTGTTACCAATTGTTTTGTCTATAGTGCTTTCTTCCCCTTCCTTCCTTTGCAAGTGCAAAACTTTCTCAAAACAAAAGCTCGGTCTGAAGGGTTGTAACACTCTTCTGCATTGTTTCATTCATGTTATTGTTAGTATTTAGAGCAGATGGTGCAAGAGGGTTTCATGCTGGCTATTTTCTAATGTTTTTTTTTTTTAATCAATACTTCTCTCTCCTGCTTTGCTCTTTTTTTCTCTCTGGCTCCCTGTGTCTATCACCTTATCTCAACAGGGTGTTAACAGACATTCAATAAAGCTAATGCTAAAGGTTTTCCACCAGCTTCAGTTTTCATGGCTGAAAACATGTTTTTTTGAGGTTTCATGCCAGAAAGTGTGTCATGGCAATCTGAAAGTTTATTAGAATGTGGACATTTTGTAAACCTAGAATTCTCTTGTTTTTAAGGAAACCAGACACCCACACTATCTCGCGTACATGTTTGTATCATTCGCAGCATGTCGTTGAAAGTGTAGATGTCTTCTGGCAGATGCCTTGCTCTCAGATTGGGACTGGTATCCTCCAGAGACAGAGAAGAACAGCATAGTTCAATGTCTATCAGTTAGCAGATAGCACTCAGTTGCCTTCCAACACTAACAGCCTCCTTTCCTTTTAGAATAATTAGAGCTGGGAACATTATGGTTACACCCAGAGGATGTTAGTGTTCATGCACTGTCCTTTTTGCATGGTTTTCAGACGTATTACTTGTTGTCTCCTTTGTCATTGACAAAATTAGAAATAATGAGAGAGTTTCATTTATAATTCTCCTAAATTATAAGAAAACTATTTATTGTTTTTTCCAAACATATTTTAAGTTGATTAAGTTGAATTTTAAGTCCAATTAAGTCCAATTTTTCATTTCTTGGCAGGATTCTCGGTTTCTCACTAGTCTAGTCCTTGACATGTCAATGGAGAACCACCATTAAAAGCCTAATTTAGGAATATAAATATTTGTTTGTGTGTGCAGGGGAAATTTCTCAATAGCCTAATATTTATTTATATACTGATAACTTTGAAATAACTATGTCTAATGTGTTTTATAAAATTGTTACATTTCATAATTCCCTAATGTTTCTAAAATCCTATTAGTTGTTGGAATTTGTGTCTCATTGTCTGAAATGTATGGATTCTGTCCATATGAAATTATACTTGTTTTGGCCTTATATGTGCAATACCTGGTCCTGACATATGATGTCCACCATGTTTTGTCCCTCACATCATCATGCTTCTACTAAGAGGACTGTCCACAGATCTCTAGTGTATTTTAGGGTCAGCGTTTTCATTTTCTTAAAAAAAAAAAAAATCTGTTTTGTCTGTCTGACCTTACGTCTGAGTCAAAACACATCATTTGAAGGTCATAGCATTTTGTGTGGAACAGAGTAACGGCTCCTGAATACCAATGGGGCCGTGCTAGATAAAACATCTCATACACAAAACTGTGATGAATTAGTTTATATAGTTAAAGTTGGCATTAAATACACCCTATCTGTTTTCTAAATGCATCTTATTGTGAACAATTCATCCACGCATAAGTTCATTTGTTTTGAGCTTGTAATTTTGAATTAAAAAGCTAAACATTTTAGGCTTCTAATCATTTAGGCTTCTAATCAGTCTAGGCTTCTAATCATTAATCATTTCGGGTTAATCCTCACCTCTTTTTTTTACAATCTAATGCAAGCTCAAGTCTATAAATGACTCCGGCCTAATTTTCCGATAATCCGTTTAACTCCTTTCGTCACAATACGGAAGAAAAGATCACTTCTGTTACATCGCAACTTACTTTAGTGTTGCTGTTTGAGCATAAAAAAAGCTCTGCAAAAGTTACAAAGCACTCCAAAGGGATTTGTTCTCTATATCAGTAAGCACTGTTTCTACACTTAACAATATTCCTCATTTAAATAATTCCCACCCAAGGCATACGTATAACACGACGAGGCCTGGTTGAGTTGCGTTAGTGTGTTGAAACCCGCAGTTACGGATGGTAGGAAATGTGACATTTCCGAAACATTTCCAATCAGAGCACATTGCGCTTTTCGAAGTGAAGGGATTTAGACATGAACTAAACAGAGCATTACAAACAGACTAGGAAGAGAGGCGCTGCAACAAAATTTTAATTATGTGGACGAATAAGGCATTTTGTGAACATTCAAGTATGAAAACCTATTCTAGTATTAGTAATACTAGTAATAATTTGTAATATTCCAGTAATACCAGTCCATATAGGTGATTAATTAAAAGTCTAAACTGGTAGAAAGAATCACTGTTTCTACTGTGTAAGTGATATGAACTTCGAAACATTCTGAGGTTTATCTACAAGGAGAGGCGGTGAGAATATTGGTGTAGCAACTAATCGATCCTTAGCCTAAATGCACGGGTTGTAAGCGTCTCTCCTGGTTAGATTGAGGTTCTGACATAATTAGATATGCAGGCATCTCTCTACAAAAATACCATCCTCAGACACATCATACTCCAGAATGCAGATAGCCGTGCATGATTGAAGGCGTCAGGCTGAGAAGGGAAAGACATACATATTGGCTTGTGTTTACTGATGCATGCTATGAAAATAAATACCAGTAATGCATTAGCATGTTTTTGTGTTGCATCGTGCTATCAAATGAAAAGGCAACTCTCTTTTATCTAAATTATTGCCTTTAAGTGTTGCCCTTTTGCTTAACGCACTCCTTTGAGAAACTGAGTAGCATTCATTGACTGAGTTCTGCGCCAGAGAGCGGTTCATTAATACACAGGTTATGATGTATGTGTTGATGCCACATGAGATGGTAAGTCAGACAGCCATTTCCCAAGGGCTTCAGTAACTGTCTAAAGAGAAGCGGCAAGTCCTATAAATTCACTTTACGTGTCTGCTTAGCATTCAGCTCACCTCGAACTGCAGCCATTGACTCATGCTCTTTAATATGGATCTTTCCTCCACCCTCCTCCACATTTTTTTCTCTTTCCTATCAATTGAGAGCCACAAGAAGAAAATAATATATTTTTTTGTATGTTGATATTTTGTCATGCCATTCATTTGAGGTTATTTAGTGCAGTGACTTTTCATCAAAGGTAAAAGCAAGAGCTGTTTGACCTGAGTATCAGGTGCTTGGAAATGAAGATCTGGAAGAAAAAGAAAGACCCCTCATGGGTAAAAACAATCTTTACTAGGTCAGTCTCAGTTCAGGAATGCATGCATGCCAAATATATCATGGTTTCGTAAAGAGGACAAGATACAGAGAGGCCCATACATCTATTACAATAGATCTTTTGATAATATAGTTAGACTTTTTATTTGGCTTATTAAAATTAGTGTCTGATCATTGTGTAGCAAATAATTCAACTTTCATCTTTCAGTATTGTCATTTCCACCTCCTTTTCATCATTGTGAACAATAAGAAAACTGCTGAGGGAAGTTTTAATTTGAAAGTCTAAAGAAGTTTGGCACCATTGAAGGGTCCATTAATCAGGCTTTAACTTTGACTCATATCTCTCTTTGTATTTTTAAATGCAAAAGAGAGAGAGAGCTTTCAGTGCTGAAGCGTTTGAAGTTCAATATATTCCACTGAAATCACCCCCATGCTGGCACAGTGATGAGAAGAGTTAAAAGCATGCTGTCTGGTTTATATCACTGAGTAGAATGCAAATATTTTAAGTGGCTGTCTTTTACAATGCAGTATGGCTTATTTCTATTTTATTTTCTTGTCATAGCAAACATTAGTTGTCTGTAAGTCAACCATTTTCTCAGCAGATACAAAGGTCCATATAAACAGCAACATCACTTAAAGAAATAGTTCACCCCAAAATGAAAAATCTGTCAGCATTACTCAACCTTATGTTGTAAACAAGTATGACAAAACATCATTGGACTTTCAGTGGATGGACAATTTTTTGCCGCTTTTCAGAATATCTCCTTTTGTGTTCCGCCGGGGGGAAAAAAGAAAGTCATACAGGTTTGGCGCGACTTGAGCGTGAGTAAATGATGAACTATCCCTTTAAAAGACTAATGAAATAAGAAAGTTGTGCCAGAACAGTCCATATTTATTTATTCTCACTGAAGCTACCAGTAAACATTTGCACCATTGTATCTGAATTCAGGCAATACCTTGTTCCTGTGGTATTCTTTCACTGAGCTTCAGATTGATTTGCTGCCAAAAGGGGCTTTGCAATTTGTGACAAGGAATCGGAGAGAAATGTCAGAAACAGGCATTTAGTCTGACACCCTTCTTCCCTTTTTAATTGGTGAGTGTGACAGACCTCTGACAAAAGACAGCAAGACTTCACCAAAAGCAGTCATAGGTGTGACATCCTTTACCAAAGTTGTCACCCTTTTTAGTTAGAAAACGTGATAATCCATCAATCAGAAACATCTTTTCCCATATTATTTGTTAAGCAGTTTGTACTTCGCAACCAGAAGAAACCGACCAGATGGAGAGATCTTACACCAAAGCTGGATCTTATAGGTCAGCTGAGACAAACATGCACAGATGGTTTGAAGAGCAATGTCCTCACGTCGCACTCAAAAAGCTTGTAACGACTGTTTACTTGCAGTGTGAGGAGTGGATGAAGAAGATCCTCCATACTGTCTGTCTCTGAGCTGTACCTCCCAGTTGGAGCCTGTCTCGTGATGGATGAGGGCAATGTGCTCTGTGAAAATACTTCATGTGTATTCTACGATTCTTCCAGGCAGCTGTGACAGGTTGATTTATCTAGAGGTAGAGGCAGAGTGTGATTGGTTCTCTTCTGGATGCAGAAATCATAGTTCAATCCTGCTCCTCCACTATCTCCTCGGTCATTAACTTTCATCTACTGCTCTAACAGTGCTGTGTTTTTTCTCTACAGTTCAAGAGGTCCCTTTGCATTAAGAAGACAGATCAGATTTTAGGGTGCTTTTTGAGTTCAGTGAGCAAAAAACAACCCAAGACCGTGAAATTTGATATGTTGCTACTTGACTTTTAACTGAACAGAAAACAAATGACTTTTTTATTTGACAAATTGTAGAATCACTGGATTAAGAAGCACTTTAGTTCCTTTTTTATGTGGTGATTATGTAGTGATTCTTGTTTTATTTGTGCCATATATATATATATATGCAAATGACCAGTAATATTTACTTGTGAAAATGTTTATGTTTTGTTTTGAATATTATTTATTACAACAAAATTTGGACGTGAATATGTATCTTAAATGACAAGAAACAGTTCCCCATTAATTTCAAACTGGATATAACCCAGAAAATGACTGTCACAATCTGGTCCAATGATGAGGAAAACAGATCAGTTCATAGTTCAGGTCAGAGCATAACGTTAAGTATTTATTAAATAAAACAGAAACAAGTAATCCACAGAAGAGAGTGCTCAGCGTAACAGCGTGTAAAACATAACAATATCGGACAATGATTGAGACTGGAACTTAAATACACAGTGTGCTTGTTAAATTAATGTCCATGTCAATATAGGTTGCGGGAAACTAGAACAAAGGAAACAGGCAACAATAAATGACAACATATGAACACATGAACATAATGGTGACAATGACTTGTTTCATTAGTTATGTTTACATTCACTAATTTTCATCTATCCGAATAAATCCAATTGAATTTCATATTCTGAAAGTTCTGTTTATATGTTAACACAATTTTGCATACTAGGCTGGTTTTATCAAAATACTTGACACAATTCACAAAACCACACACCCAAACTGCAAAATGCCTCATATATCCTGCAAAATGAAGCACTGCAACCAACTACATAGCATTATCAAAATCAAACTTTTACACGAAATGGCACACACTTCATTCATATTACCAGATTTTTGTCTAACCAACTACACACTGTTGGGCATAATGAAAAGCACTCTCATCTTTAGTATGCTTTGCCATAATACTAAAATAGTTCAAATTGTTGAACATTTTTCTACAAACAAGTCAGTGCAACATATGCACAGCAGATATATTTACATTGGACTGAATAAAAATATGCAACAATATATATATATATAGAAAAAAAGAGGCAAGAAAAATAATAAAGTGGTATTTTCATAGTGCTTACATCCTGATTGAAGTGTTAACAATTAACCATTGGGGTGTTTGGCCAGGTGGCACATGTATTGGCCAATTAGCACATGTAGTGTCATTTTGAATGGCAGTGTTTCGAAATAGCAAACATGTGACTTTATGTCAGATTGTTGTGTCTTATGCAGAGAGTTGTTTTCAGTGCATTTAAAAAGTGCCATTTTGAATTGCAAAATGTGTGTAAAGCAGAAAATGTGTTTAGACTTTTGGAGACTTGAGAAGAGGTTTTGCTCTCTGTGTGTCAGTTTAAATAAATGTGCTGTGCAATGTTTTCATGTCATTTTAGTGTGTTAGCAATTGGAAAAAACTGTAAATCATTGTTGCAAATAGTGTTGTGTAGAATCTATGACCATTTTGAATGGAGCCTGGAGCCCTTCAGAGCAAAGCAGCACAGATGACCAAAGTAAATTAGATACATAGGGCCATATTTACTAACAGTTTGTGCCAGCGCAAACCCTCTTTTGGCATTAAAAATCTAACAGGATTTACTAAAGACACGCATTGAAAAGGCGTGGACATTTATTTTTGCGGCCGACCTTATTGCATATGCATTTGTAGGAGTTTCCTTTTCAGATGCAAAATCTTTGGGAGGAGAGTATATAAATGAATCATGCAAGGTGATTTTCTAAGCTTTGTCCACTCCCATCAGCGCTTTTGTGGAATTGCTCTCTCACGCTAATTTGCCCAGTTTAGTAAATCTGGCCCAGAGTGTAAAGAGACAAAAAAATCAATCAGGGTCCATGTAATATAACCCTTTTGCCCATTATTGGAGTGTCTGGATTGTTGTGGTGAGGTTTAAAGACCTTAGAGAAAAAGGCAGCTGTGGCTCTGTGGTAATGGCCTTGAGACTTGTGGGCTGAGCCTTCTAACCTTGTGAGGCTGGTGGTCTTAATCTAAGAAGACTGATATACCACCCACCTTTCCACACACACACATACAAATAAAATTGCTCACCCACCTGCAAGTTAACCGAGTTTAGCGGGGCTCTTCTGCCAATTATAACACCTGACTGACTCGCAGTGTTGCACAGGAAATTACTTTGGGAAAACCACGCTGGAGGGATTATTGAATTATGCCAGAACTGTTCCGTGAGAGGAGAGGTGGAATTATTTGCTGCCACGGCATCTACCGTCAGCTCTCGTGAAATCGGCCAGCTGTTCGGAGCTATTTTTACAGGGACCACAGCTGCAGAAAGCTAGCCGAGAGACTGGCTGGTCATAGCAAGCAGAAAATATGAGAGTCCCTATGTTATTATACGCACTACTGCTCCACCTGATCCCAAGGGCCAGTTTTTGAGGCAGTAGCTTATTCAAAGCTACCTGAGGGAGGTGAGCTCCGGACCCATTGTACTAATGAAGAACTGTACCATCATTAACCTAAATTCCCTTAATGGCCTGTAATTATAGAGAGTGCACTGTCAGCGAGGGACACTTTAGCTTTGCACCGAAGGAGCACTTACAATCAATCTTATTCCTCTAAAAAAGGAGAAAAAGCATCAAACATAATATTCCTTATCATCACACAGCTGAAAAGCAGGACACTGAGTATAAATGGAGGGCAGGCTAAAAATGATCATTAATTTCAGGTAACCAAAATCTAATTCAACCTCTCATTATGTTGTATTAGCACCCTCTAATAGTGTTTTTGTACAGCGTGCACCATCTATTGTCTCGTAGCGGAGCAAAGGGAAATTTGCATCATTGAAGAGGCGCAGGTGATGGAGCACCATTTGAAAACACCTGGAGCATATCAGCAGAAAAGAGCCGAGACTGCTTAGATGAATTCAGAGAAGGTTTGGGGGCACACAGCTTGCGGTCTGGAGTGCTGAAAGGACATGTTTATTTAGCTGGCTGGTGTGAAGATGAACAAATGTGCTCCAGCAGTCCTGATGGTGTTTTTTTTTAAGCCATGCTGCCCGTTTTCAGTATTCCTCCTCCATATTTCCTTTTCGCGAACAACTCAGCGCGTACGTCGAGTCAGCTTGTGACATGCATGACCAGTCGGTGTGAAATGTTTTTATTGAGAAAATGTTTTACATCCATCTTTGTGTTGCATTTCCAGGAATATGATTACAGGAGATGCCAGTCATTCTGTGAACGACATAATGCAGCATTATTCATCTGGAACGCCCGAACACAATATGTCAGTCAATGTGTGTTTTGTCAATGCCAATGTATTTAAGTGACAAATTCACAAAATGATCTCACTGAATGAGCTTCAAAACATAAAAGTCCAGCAGTCACTAACAACGGTGACTCATGGAATCATCTTTAAACGGAGCGTGTGACTTTTGCGTCTTCAGTAATGGCTTTCTTTGTTTCTCATGATGTTTACTCAGGGGCAGGGAGAAGCTTCAGCAAGAGGCACTAGTATGGAGGGGGACTGTCTAAGCTGCATCAAGTACCTCATGTTCATCTTCAACTTCTTCATTTTTGTGAGTGCTCTCTTTTACTTTCTCTTAAATGGCACAGGACCTCTCAGTTGTAAAGGCTGTTGTTGTTGGCTCACTGAAGGCTGATAAGATTTGCCTGTGACATCATGCTATTTTTTATTTTATTATTTGCTTTGGTTGGAAGTATGTGAAGTATCTGCTTTAGAAAACAATGTCTGATGATATGCAGGTGCAGATTCCTGATAGCTTTCCGAGCAAAATACGTAATTCAAAAGAGTCTGAATGTTCCAAGTTGCCACTTTGAACAAATATTAATGTTACGGTATGAAAAAGTGCATTGATCTTGCCTTCGTTTTGCTCATGAACCACATTGCACTTCCTTTGTTTCTCTAAAGTGTTTTTTTAGCAGCCTCATGAACTTCCTACTGCCACACTAGTGCTGAGGGGAAATGCGCAGTTTTATAGAAAAGCTGAGCATCAATATAGCTATCATAAAATCACATTTTGTTTTTATATTGTCTTTACTATAAGCCCTTTTCTCCTCCTTTAGCTTGGAGGTGCATTCCTTCTAGGGGTGGGAATCTGGGTGCTGGTGGATCCGACAGGTTTCCGGGAGATTGTGGCAGCAAACCCTCTTCTGTTTACTGGAGTCTATGCAATTTTGATCTTGGGCGGGATGCTGTTCCTACTGGGATTTCTTGGCTGCTGCGGAGCCATACGAGAAAATAAATGTCTCCTACTGTTTGTATGGGCTTTTCTTGCTTTCTAGATATCATTTATTGGTATGGGTCAATATGCAGTGTGTATTCAGTGTATGCAGTGTCAATATTGTATATTTATTGTTTAATGCTCATTTCCCACATTTGTACATTTTCATTTACCTTGGGTGTCATCTAGTGCTCACTTAAATGGAATGTAAAAAATAATAATAATAATAATTTAATAACACACAAATTTAGTAACACTAAATGTAATCTTTAGCAAATATCCACGTAAATATATTATTGTATTATATCATTATATTATTGTTTTTATGCTTAAATTCACATTTTATTCACAATTTTACACACAATTCACAATTTTATTTTTAATTTAATTTATTTAGACAAAAATAAATACATTTTAATATCGTTGATAACATGAAAATTGGCCATGAATATAATCAGTGAATAAATGAATTAATCAATGAATATAATCAATGAATAAAATTATATTAATGTTCTGCATCTCTATTTAGCATTAAAAAGCATTGTGTGTAACACTTAATAATATTGTTATATATATATATAACAGTTATATACTTATATATAATATATAAAAATAATACTTAATAATACGTATTTGTTGCATATTTAGTCCTGGACTACTCAAATATCTCAGAATCCTGTTTTTCTCCCACAGTTCTTCATGCTCATACTCATCATATTCCTGGCAGAGCTGGCGGTGGCCATACTGGCGTTCATATTCCGGGAGCATGTGAGTATTATTATAGCTGGATATCATCAAGCAACCTGTAATATACCTCTGCTCTCAATACTCTTGTCTCTCCTTGGATCAACAGCTCACCAGAGATTACTTCACCAAGGAGCTGAAAACACATTACCAAGGCACCAATAGCACTGATGTCTTCACCTCCACATGGAACGCCATTATGACCACAGTACAATAACACTGAATACCTCTACCCAGCTCTACTACACAATAATGGCATTCAGGACGTTTAACTGACTATTGGTGTCTCCACAGTTTGATTGCTGTGGGGTGAACAGTGCTGAAGACTTTGAGGATCAGAGCCTCTTCAGAAGGCTGAACCCCGGCAGACTTGTGCCAGAGGTCTGTTGTCAGAGGAACGATCTGATGATGAGCAAAGAGGACTGTCTCAAGGGAATTATGCCAATCCGGAACAAGGTCAGCAATGAGTTTACAAATTAGTAAATACATGCGTCAAGTAGTTCAGTTGATTAGAAGGAAGAAAACCAAACATGTTTTTAGTGGAGGAAAAAGGGGCGTTGTATCCACCTTATTTTTCAGGTAAGAGTGGGCACAGCCATTTGTAATTTGGTAACACTTTAGAATACTGTTCCTTCATTAATGAATAACTACACAGGAACAAATGAGTAATGCACTATTTACATTCTAGTAACTACTATTAACTAACAATAAATAAGTAATAGCGCTCAGTTGAATGTGGTAGTTCACTATTAGCTAATCAGTAACTACTGTTTTTTTCATACCTCCCAGAGAACTATTATATACAGGTTCATAATTAACATTAATAATGCATAATTTAAGGTATAATAAAAGCTAACGGTCGGTAACCAGTAATGAATCAAGTGTTACTACATCCTTCAAAAGGAACTACTTTAATTATTTGGATCAGTATCATTGTAAGCTTTTGAGATTTTTGTAAGATTTTGAATAGTAATTCCTTCCGATGGATTTGGTAACACTTGAGTCATTACTATCCAAAACCTTACAAAAACCTCAAAAGCTTATAACTTCAGTCAATATTAGGTAGTTATCAAGCTTTTCACTTTAGAAAACTGATCCAAATAATTTTTAGTTCATTTAGAAGGATGCAGTAACACTTGATTGATTACTAATGGGTTACCATTACCTCATATTATACATTGCATTATTAAAATTAATTATGAACCTGAATATAGTAGTTCTTAGTAGTTTTCAGTGAGGTATGAAAAATAGTAGTTAATGATTAATAGTGAACTACCACATTCGACTGAGCGCTATTACTTAATAATTCGTTAATCAGTTTCTTGTTAGTTAATAGTAGTTACTAGAATGTTAATAGAGTGTTACTCATTTGTTCCTGTGTAGTTATTCATTAATGAAGGAACAGTATTCTAAAATGTTACCTGTAATTTTAATGTGTCTGGCTTCCAGTGTTATTCGCTTCCAGTTATTTTTAGCTGTATTAAAGAGCTTGTTATGCTGTGCTCGCATTGCAAACTGTTATTTCTTACCATATTATTTAATGTGTTGTCTTAATAGACCTTTTACGCACTTCCGCATTTTTTGGAAATTAAACACGCTGGTTTGTAGAGCAAACCGTTTTACATTTTACTGCACTTTGATATATTATTCTTGTTATTTCCCTAACAAGTGTCTTGCACATTCACAGAAGACAACTAACTTTGCGTTGTAAAATAAGGTGGATAAAACCATCTGCATAATAGCTCTTAAAATTAATTGCATTTCACTCATATATGACATATAAAGTCATGTGTAGCTACTCTTCCACCAATATAGATATATTGATTCTAATCATTTAGAATGACAACAGTATGAGCGATGAATAAATGAGAAATTCAATATCCATTGAAGCAGCAACCTTTTGTTCTCTCATATTGAAATTCACACTTCTTTCAAACAGGGCTGTTATTCAGCAGTGGTGGACTATTTTGAGACATACATCTATATGGCTGGAGCCCTTGCTATTGTGGTGCTGACTATTGAAGTAAGGTTATGATTTTTATTTTTATAATGAAAGTATGATGTGATCAATTCACACTTGGAATGTTGTGGCAAAAAAGAACTGAGTTGTGATCGCCACCTAGTGGAGAGAGTATGAGTAGCTTCGCCATGAAATGTTGTTCAATGTAGAATATTTTTAAAACCTTTAGAGAACTCTTTACTAATTTTATTTGTTTCTCTTTCTCTTTCATCAGCTCTTTGCCATGGTGTTTGCTATGTGTTTGTTTAGAGGAATCCAGTAATTTTCACACTCAGTAAGGACATTTTGAGGAGGAAGAACATGGCATGACATGGACAACAATTTTTAAATAAGAAAAAGAAGAAAACACTTATATATTTGCCATCTCTGTGTTGTTATGTAACAAATTATGTTGGAATATTTGAGAATTGCCAAAAAATGTATTGTACTTCACAGCTGGGACTTTGAGGTACATGTTTGTGAAAACGTAAAAAAGTAAAAGTAATTCGTACATTTAAGGTGGTATGGAGGGATGCACTGATATTTGGTGGAATGTTTATAGATGACAAAATACTGATTCCTACTAAGATGTTTTACCTCTTATCTACAGTAGATTGTTCATCACTGATCCAGAGCCATGCTTACAAAAACTTACACCGTGTGAATGGAAGTGTGTCTGTGAAACAGAAAAGATTTGTTTGTGTGTGTGTGCTTGTGTTTCTGTAAAAAATCTGAGAGGCCAGCAGCTTCTATAAAAAAAATGTTTTGTGAGTTACAGTCGTGAATATTTTATGTAATTTTAGCAAAACTGTGGTGTATTTGTGTTGTATCTATTGTACATGACATTGAATGGTATTAAAAAAGAACATCTGGAGAGTATGTTTGCATGTTTCCCATCATGGGTTGAATCTGGCTTTTCCAATAGCTAATTTAACCATTCTAGATGAAAGCTTTCAGTACATTCATTTTGAAGCACATATACTGAATACTACATGAACCAAACATGCTTTTAAGGAGTATGTCTATACTAGACAGGGAATGGAAATGTACGATTCAAGTGTAACTCATATCTCCAGAGTGAAGCATAAATATTGCATAAAGAAAATGAAAACATTATCTAGGAAGCTGGATTTTAAAACCAACTGGTTTACAGTTCAGAGAAGAAAAAAGCACTATGCTTTCCCTGCCTCCAGCTATTCAAGATAAATAGCCTAAGACTTGCAACTGCAAGAGACGCAAGCAGGTAAAGAAGCCTAGAATGCATGTTCTCTGAAATAACACAGTAAATGTTGGACAAATCACTGATTCTTGAATTAGCTATTAGCATTTGCCCATGCTTGTCATTAGATTTGCTGCCACAATGAGTTTGTATTTTCCAAGTGCTAAACATAACAATTATTTTCTGAATGCTGCCTAATTTAGTTTGTTTGCTTGCTTAATGCTTATAGCAAGCATTGTTACATGACTTAAAGGGATAGTTCACCTTAAAATGAAAATTCTGTTATCATATACTCACCCTCAAGTTGTTCCAAACCTGTATGAGTTTCTTTTTTCTGAACATGAAAGAAGATAATTTGAAGAATGTTGGTAACCAGACAGTTGACGGCAGCCGTTGACTTCCATAGTAGGCCTATTTTTTTCCCCTAAGTCAGGGGCTACTGTCAACTGTCTGGTTACCAACATTCTTCAAAATATCTTCTTTTGTGTTCAACAGAAGAAAGAAACTCATACAGGTTTAAAACAATAAGGGAAAGTATGTGAAACTCGAAAAAATTAGAATATAATTTATTTCAGAAATTAAACTTAAAAGGTGAAACTAATATATTATATAGACTCATTACATGCAAAGTGAGATATTTCAAGCCTTTATTTGTTATAATTTTGGTGATTATGGCTTACAGCTTATGAAAACCCCAAATTCAAAATTAGAATATTGTGAAAAGGTTTTCATAGCTGTAAGCCATAATCATCAAAATTAATTATAACAAATAAAGTCTTGAAATATCTCACTTTGCATGTAATGAGTCTATATAATATATTGTTTCACCTTTTAAGTTGAATTACTGAAAAAAATTAACTTTTGCACGATATTAAAATTTTTCGAGTTTCACCTGTAAATGATGTTATAATTAATTTCATTCTTGGGTGAACTATCCCTTAGCACTTCAAATGTACTTTTTAATGTGTAACCCCTTAACTGTCACCATCCTGCTAGCGGGATGCTTGGCGTTTTTTTATTGCCTTTTTTCATATCACATATTTTGATAATCAACAAAAAATAGGTATCATCCAAAGCTTACAAACTTAAAATTCTGTGAAAACCATTTTGAGTTGTGTTATCATGGAATCGGTACTTTAAACTTCAAGGAACTTACATTTTTGTGATATCAACTTCAAATTTGGAACACAACTTGGTTAGATATACTGTATGGCTTTGATTTTATAGTAATCTGCTGAGTGTCTTCTTTAAAACAAGATCAAACATAGGTCTATATTCCAAAGCATTCTTGAATTAAAACCATTTAAGTTTGGATACATGTCCGTATTGTTGAGTTCAAATGTGCTAGGGTCAACTCCATATCCATCATGGAGTCAGCTTCATGTCAGACATTTCAGCAAGGTGAAAATGCCAACTCATTATGATTCAGACTGGTGACAGATGCTATGAATGTCAGCCTTTTCTCATGTCACTATCTTTCACCGACAAGCACCTCAGTTTAATAGCGTCCTTGCTACGCTTAAATGCTGTGGCTTGTGAATTTTTAAATGTAAGGAAAACAGTAGGTTTATATAAAAATGCTTTATTGATGCATATCAAAGATCATCCTGTAATGAGAAAAAAAAGCAGATTTACACTAGTTTCAGACACAAAAAAACAAATAATAATAATAAATATACAGGTAAGTACACCTATTCAGCCCACTTTTAACTTTGAAATGTATATATATATATACATACATTTAATTACATTTTTAGTTTACACTTTAAAATTGCACAGAAAACAATAAAAATGTCCGAACACAGATTTTAGTGGGTCTTAACATTTTCCCTTTTATTCTGACAATATCACTTACATCCAACTTTCTGTCCAACAACTGTATTTCCTTCTCCACTTTGCGCATTTTTAAGGCTCTGTATGCCATTTCTTGCTTTCTGTTGTATATCTCGACTTGGAGATACTTTTTGTACAGGGTCTTAACATCTTCCAACGGTTCCTTAAAAAGAAAGTGAGCATTTTATATCACCAAAAGTACTGTTATACCCTGCCACATACTCTTTGTTACATATTGTATTAATAACAATTTGTAACAAAAAATGTATTAAGCATTTAGTATTACATATTATATTATTTATTTAATACTATGACAATTGACATCCCATTAAAAAAAGAATAAAAACAATAATCAGAGCTGCAAACTTACAGAGTCCAGTTCATCATCTGATAACATAGGTGGCGGAAGGAGATTCAATCCATGTTCAGTCACTGAAATGATGCGATATGAATGATGTATATTTACTGAAGTATTGATTTAAAGAGACAAAGAAAGACAGAGGTGCGGATACCTTTGACATAACTGCTGCAGCCAGCCACATCTCCTGGATCAGAGCAGCAGCCGCCAACTATGTGCTCTATGATAGGACCCTCCACATCGTTCTCAGGGGCCAGCTCCTCCTCATCTATGTACTCCTCTTTTGTTGGGACTGGAAGTAGTCCCATCGTCTTCAGGGCAGCCCTTCTCTTGTTAGCTAAATTATGTGCATCCTTGAAGTTATTCAATTCAAAAACACTTCAAAACACATTGAGTATTTTATATAGACCAGGGGTTTTCAAACTGGGGCCCGGGCCACAAGGGGGTGCTAGGGGTCTGCAGAAAATGTCACAGGGGAAAAAGTGTAAAACATGTACAATATACAGGTTTGGTTACAATTTCAATCTGCCTTCTAAAGACTGAGTAAAGATAATAAGATGTATCTTTATTTATAGGTTTATATTGAAAGCTATAGTTTTTAAACACCGAAATGTAATCAACAAATCTGTGTTGTACGGCACATGCTTTCAAGAGTAGTTTGTGAGAGTTTCTCCTCACCTCTTGCAACCCATTTAGGAGGGTGCAATATATAACTTTGAAAAAGTGTTTCTCTTTATATTATACTTCAGGCTTATACACCTGACATTACTCAAATAGTGACTAAAAAAAGAGATATGCCTATGCTGACTTAGTAGAACTTACCACTTATCCAGATAATATTTGAGTACATTGTAAAAGCAAGTTATTTAATTTAGTAAAGAAAATGTTGTGTTTATAATATAATTCTTAATATTTTTCCACACACAGGGCCTTAGCTCAGTAAGGGAGTCCCTAACAAAGGGGATTATCATATTAACATGGCCCGTGGGCTGGCATCACCAAAATCGAAAAACCTACGACCTACCACTTTGAACGATGTTCTTGTATTTCGTCTTGACTTGCTGCCACGTTCGTCTAGGTCCCATAGGGTTGGATCTGTAAGTGAAATGTGGGCGTGACAAAGAGCAGAATGAGTGAGAAAGCAGCTGAGCTTAGACATTTGATTCATACACTAGCTGTAGTGTAGCACATGCGTTATGTTTACTGCATAATGAACTCTCACACTAATTACATGTAGAATATACTTACGCATTTAATTTGACAGATATTTTTCGCCACGCATCCTGACGGACTTTTGCAGCCGCTATTGTATTCCCTTTAGTTTTTATTAAATGTTTAACTTCGTTATATCCTTCAATTAGAAGTTGCAATTCAGTAGGGCTGAAATATGCAGCACGCTGTTGTTTAGCCATGATATCAGGTAGGGGACTGTTCAATCTTCACACGAACGCTCAGTTACCTTAATACACAACAGTCTTCTTGAAATTATATAGGCCTACTTAAATCCGAGATATGTGTTGGAAGAACCGGGAAAAAAAAAACTCAATTTCAGATAGCCTATCCAGCCTGCTCAATCCGGGATATGTAAACTAATCCGGGCTTTGTTAAACCACAGTCGAAGAACAGGACCCAGAGGATTGTTTCCTGCCTAAAAACACCAGACATATATAAATGTTTGCCCTAATGCTCAAACCAATGCACAACAATAACGTTTAAAGTTATTTACGCCGTAAGAAAAAAATGGTGGCTGCCTGAAACCATAAGCTGATTAGCTCTTGTGTATGGTTGTGTCTAAAAACGCTTGAGCTTACTATCTAGACACATAAGGAACAAGGCATTAACCACTCCAAAATGCTGTCTAGGTAGGCGGCTAACTAGGTTTCGAGACGCAGCCTATGGCGCACAGTCGTTCTCCCTCTACAGCAGATGGCGCTACGCGACCCGAAGTAAAACAAGACTGTATGGCACTACACGTGAAGGAGAGACGAATTCCTTTTTTTCCTGTCAGCTGTCCTTTTAGCGTAAGGAATGTGTTGTAGGATAATAAACAAAATTCAGTAGTCTTTACACCATACTGTACTAACAATTGAGATTATGGTTGAGGCGTGCTGAGATTTGAGGCCATAAACTGGACACCGTGAAGGTTAGTTCATAAATTTGAGTGGCTAGCTTACCTGCTATCGTTAGCGAGTGTGTTTTGGATTTACAACTCGAGACAGGGCATGTTTTTAGTTAGACGTTGTATATGCTTTTACTAATACATATAAATCATAAAGACATCAGAGGGAGTGGTCATAAGAAATTAACTGAAATTTGAGTGATTGATCATAATATGATAAGTTCATTGGAATTAATCCGTCGTATAATTAATAAATTAGAATTAGACACATAACATAAATTATTTGTAAGTAAATTCATCAATAATATGATAAAACACGAACGAACAGTTATATGGATCAGGCATATAATACATTAGAATGGGACTTTATTGGAGTTATTATATGTAATGCCAATAATTTATTTTCATGTAACGTTACAGTAAATTAATTGGAATTTGGATTAATCATGAATTGATTAGATGGATCAATCATATAGCAAATATCAATTATAATGAACAATCATATGAAATGTAATTAGATGGATCAGTCATATAGCAAAATATAAATTAGAATGAACAATCATATATGAAATGTAATTAGATGGATCATATAATAAATGAAAACAATACATAATTTAATCTAAGATAATTTGTAATTCGAGGTATCAATCATATAGTTATTGAATTGGTAAAGATCATGTGCAGTTAGTCTTTGATATTCTCTGACGTGTAGATGTTCATCAGTGGCATTTGTGTCTTCTGCAGTGGTCTTGGCTCTGGACGGGCTCATCATGTGTGCAGCAGTGAAGTATGGTTCCCGGGGCCCTGCTCTCATTCCCCGCATGAAGACTAAACACCGGATCTACTACATCACCCTGTTCTCTGTGGTCCTGCTGGGGTTGATCGCAACGGGGATGTTCCAGTTCTGGCCTCACTCCATTGAGTCCTCTGCAGAATGGAGTCTGGACCGCCGTAGTGTGCATGACGCTCCTTTGGTCAGGATACCTGTGAGCAGCCCTATTCCTGAGAGGGGTGACCTGAGCTGTCGGATGCACACTTGCTTTGATGTGTATCGCTGTGGATATAATCCCAAGAATAAAATCAAGGTGATGCGACTGAAGAAGTAACGATTGTATTAATGATTGATGTTTTTTGGGTTGGATGTCATTCCTTGATCTATATTTGTCCACAGGTGTACATCTATCCTCTTCAAAGATTTGTGGATGAGGTAGGGGTGCCCATCAGTAGCACTGGCCTGTCTCGAGAATACAACGACCTGCTGAGCGCCATCTCAGACAGTGATTTTTACACGGACGATGTGACTAGAGCGTGCCTGTTCATACCCTCCGTTGATGTGATGAATCAGAACTCTCTGCGGATTCGTGAAACTGCTCAGGCACTGGCCATGCTGCCCAGGTACATATATTTATCCTTCAATATCTGCAAATCAAACCACTTGTGTTGTACAAGGACCTCAGTTGGGTATTTTAATTACAGTTGCACCTCTCTGTTGTTCTCTATTATGGTGTTACATCCGGATCTCTTATGAGCTATAATTTATATAACTTGTATATTTGAGCTTTTAGGTACTGTATTACTGCAAGTCATAACTGACCGTTTCAAGCTATATATTCAGAATGTTTATGATACCATTTTTCAGGTGGGACAAAGGCATGAATCACCTGCTGTTTAACATGCTTCCTGGAGGACCCCCTGACTACAATACAGCTCTGGATGTGCCCAGAGACAGGTGAGATTTGGGAGTAATTAACAGGCACACAAAATTTTTAAACTTGACAGGAAGTCTGAAATTTCTCAAATCATATTGACGTTATGTACTATGTAATTCAGAAGTTTGGGGTCAGTGTGAGTTTTGAAATGAGATACTTTAATTAGATATTAAAGTGATCAAAAGTGACAGTAAAGACTTTCACATTGTTACAAACGTTATTTTAAGTTTTCTGTTCATCAAAGGATCATGACTTTTTTTATCACTGTTTACACAAAAATATTAAGCAGCACAACTGTTTTCAACTTTGCTAATATGTGTATATTTTTAATAATATGATAATAATAATAATAGTAACTAAGTTATGATAATAATAATTGTTTCTTGAGTACAAAATCTGCATTTGAATGATTATGAATAAGAATGGCTACTGAAAATTCAGCTTTGCCGTCACAGGAATGAACCATATTTTAAAATAAAAACAGAAAACAGTTTTAAAGGGGTGGTTCAGGATTTTGGACATCGGACCTCATTTTCAAGTTAGCCTGGTTGTTATTCATCAGTGGAGACAGTTTTCAAAAAAAATCATCCAGTCCTTCCAGTTGCATAGTTTGCCGATGCTAGGCTAGCGCGAGTCAACGGTATCTGTGCTAGCCTGCCATTAAAAGCAGTTTTACCCACTCCAAAGTACACCAAAAGCAAATAAATTATAAGACTGTCGATGTAAATGTCTATTGAGAGAATAATGTTAGAAATCAAAGTACCGGTCCGGTACTCTTACATCTCAATGATCGCATTACATTTACAGGAACTAGTTTCTCAGCAG
The DNA here is from genome assembly GCF_949152265.1 of Phoxinus phoxinus. Classification (NCBI taxonomy): domain Eukaryota; kingdom Metazoa; phylum Chordata; class Actinopteri; order Cypriniformes; family Leuciscidae; genus Phoxinus; species Phoxinus phoxinus. Next base: position 38,240,575 of record NC_136877.1, on the reverse strand, counting down.
CGGCGGAATTTTACTTTGCTCCGGTTATTAGTACTGCGCCGAAAAGTAAACACAGAACAGAAGCGCGCGCACTACAGACGGGACGTCTAGCTAGCTAGTAGTAGCCTTGAACAACGATATTGAAAAACATTCGATTATAAACTAAGGAATTGGCAACATGGTGATTCGTTGTGCATTTCGAAATTGTAAAAATAAACCAAATAGATGGTCATGCAAAAAGTTTCCACAAATTTCCATTGAGAGATCCAGAAAGGAACCAACTGTGGCTTCTTTCTGCTGGCTTGGACAACGAGACACCGGCAGAGACTATTAAAGTTGCGAATTTGTAGTGATTATTTTAGACCAGACGACTTTGAAAAACCCCATAATCGAAACGTTCATAAGTCACTGACAAGGAATGCAGTTCCAGCCGTCTTTCCATATGCACCAACAGCAGATGAACAGGTAATAACTTTGTTAGGCTACTATAGCTATCTATTAAGCTAGTCTCTTTTCATAACTTATAGAATGACAATGACAGCGTTAGTGGAGATAACGTTACAGTTCAATTTCTGCCCTTTTAGTATCTATCTCGATTAGTTCTTCGTCTGTGTATTCCGGCTCATACATGTACGGTTCGTTGAATAAAACACATTCCTCGTCTCCAAAGTCTGAAACATTGGCATGGCTTTCAAACGTGGCCATAGTCCTATGTTGATTTCTTAGTGAAATATCCTCTGCTTCTGTAGTGATGAGTGTCAGCGGCAGGTAAATACACTTGCGTCATGTGGAGACTCTCTCGGTTGCCTAGGTAACTTAATATCACTCCGCCGCTGCTGTAGACTGTGCTAATAAATACAGGGAACAAAGTGTAACTATTGCAATGCAATGAAAGGGTAGTTTGATTTCTAACATTATTCTCTCAACAGACATTTACATCGACAGTCTGCCGTTATAATTTATTTGCTTTTGGTGTACTTTGGAGTGGGTAAAACTGTTTTTAATGGCAGGCTAGCTTATACCGTTGACTCGCGCTAGCCTAGCATCGGCGAACTATGCAACTGGAAGGACTGGATGAAATTTTTTGAAAACTGTCTCCACTGATGAATAACAACCAGGCTAACTTGAAAATGAGGTCCGATGTCCAAAATCCTGAACCACCCCTTTAAAATTGTAATAATATTTTTTTTCACATTATTGTCATTTCACTTAGTTTCAGAAGCAAGTGGTGTTGAATGTGTAGCTAATATGAAATTATTTCTTCATTAAAACCGGGCTTCAAAACACTAAACATGCCCAGATTTGATACCAAGACTAAAGTTATTTACATCTACTTTTGTATTTGATGTTGATTTGATTTTATAATTGGCAGCATGATTGTTCAAATTAATCTCAGTTAGGTTCCAGTCTTTGACAAATTCCAGAGATCAAAAATTGTCACTGAAAACAATGGTTAACTTCTGATAGAGTTCAGATGTTATGTCTGCCAGTTGAGGGCAGTGTTGTCTCTATGATTGACCTAACCAGCAATGTCACCTGACTGAGAAGCAATAAATGCTCCCATATCCTCTCTTATATTTTTCTATCTCAAGATAGTTGTTCACAGAAGTTTACAACATGGCACTATTTTACTTCTGTACTGTTGAGAGTGGATTGATACATGGATGTCCACAATGACATTGAACCTTAGCACTATCAGGTTGATGCCATGTTTAAGCAATCCATGTTGGATTTAAGTATATTTTTGGTGTTTCAACAATCTTGATATTGAGAGAAATTGGAATGCTTGCAATATATAATTAAAATAGACAACCATCCCAACAAATCCATTCACACAGATCGGTGTCACAGAACTGTCCTTTCAGATGTAAACCCAAACTGTCATCTTGACTTTTTAACAATTACATTTCCTAATATGTATTTGTATCTACGTATGTATGATCATCCTAGTTTGTTCCTTAGATCAAGAGATCAAAGATGCAGTGAGAGTGATCATGAAAGAGAAGAACACGCTATCGCCTAGAGCAGGCAGACAAACATAATCTCCTGGTATTTACTGCAACATAGGCCATGTTTCTCAGCCTATTACTTGGCTGATCTTTTGCTTTGGGTGGAAAAGGTGAGTTTTATGTACTAGAAAGCCCTGAAATGATGAACACTTATCTGGAGCTGTAGGGAATTTCCTGGGCTCATCCAGCTGTGCTCCATTTGGCGTGCAGCCTCATCAGAACCAGCTGCCCGTATGTGCATATGTGTGGGGTGAGATAAAAAGACAGTGTATGTTGCGTGGCCATATTTGCAGCTCACCCTATACTCTCTCTGTTCCCTCAAACCGAGCGGTGTTTGAAGTTTTATTGACTCATCATATAACTTGGACGCGAAGGCAACTCTGTTAAATGCGTCGGAGTGGCATGTTCGCACATTTGTTATGTAAAACCAGATTAGGGACGTGTTTTATCTTCAGTGCATTTGCAGATGCTCGCGGCGACGGAGTTGTCATCTTCATTGCGTTTGTTTCACAGAGCCCTGCTGGCTGGGGGAGGCTTCTCCACATGGACATACAGGCAGGGTTATGATGTCAGCATCCCCGTGTATAGCCCCTTATCTGCTGAGGTGGACCTTCCTGAAAGGCAACCAGGGTGAGATCCTGCTCATCGACATTGATTAGCCGGATTAGATTTAATGATGGAAAATGGCATCAAATAATATGCGTTTTCTCCAGGCCCCGGCGGTACTTCATTCTATCATCTCAGACGGCCATCCATCGGGAATACCGTGTGGAACTGGAGAGGCTGAAGGAGGAGAATGGGGAGGCCCTGCTCCTCCTGGACAAATGCAGTAACCTCTCTCAGGGTTTGGCCTCAGTCAGAAAGCGCTGCTATAAAGGACAGGTCTACGACTACCCACAAATCTTACAGGTTGGTGTCTCTGAACATCCATTCATATTAAACAACATTCAATTCACTTGGAATTTTTACATAATAAATATACTAGAGTATATTTTAAAAAGCACCAATTACATTGCACACATGATCACTACTGGACTAACATCTGATTTAATTTTTTTATAATAAACAAATTATTAGTTAATTTTCCTGACGACTGAAACTCCATGAGTTTTGTCATAAATGATAGATAATCATTGTGTAAATAAAGCCCATCCCGCCTTTCAGAGATAATGTTCTTAGATGCTTTAAAGGGTTATTTCATCCAAAAATGAAAATTGTCATTAATTACTCACCCTCATGTCATTCCAAACCCATAAGCCTTTTGTTCATCTTCAGAACACAGATGAAGATCTTTTTGATGAAATCTGAGAGCTTTATCTCTCTCCATTGACAGCCTACTACCACCTTCAAGCCCCAGAAAGGTAGTAAAGACATCATTCAAATAATCCATGTGACTCCAGTGGTTTAACCTCAATTTTATAAATTGACCCGAGTGCTTTGTCTGAGCAAAAGTTTTTAATTTACAACTTTATTTGCAAAAATGAATCTCTCTTTACACAAACAAAGCACTCACATCGCTTCATAAAATTGAGGTTAAACCACTGGAGTCACATGGATTACTTTAATAATATCTTTACCTTTCTGGGGCTTGACAGTGGTAGTTGAGTAGGCTGTCAATGGAGATACACAAAGCTCTCAGACTTTATTAAAAAGAGCTTAATTTGTGTTCCAAAGATAAACGTAATATTAGGGGTTTGGAACGACATTAGGTGGTGAGTAATTAATGACAGAGTTTTTTTGGGTGAACGAACCCTTTAAAGGGTCATGAGAATTTTTTTTCTCTTGATCTTCAACTTGTAATGTCTTTGTGCCATTAAAGCATCCTGCAAGTTTCATGAAAACGTCCTCCCCATTAAAAACACTTCCTCTAGAGTACGACTTTGATAAAGTTTTGTGTCATTGCACCATAAACCCCACCCACTGGCACTCAATCAATCAATCAATCAATTTTTATTTATAAAGCGCTTTACAACAACCAAAGTTGATCAAAGCGCTGGACAGAGACAAAAGTACAAGCAAAAAAACAAACAATACAATAAAATAAAATACAGAACATCTATAAAATCATTATGCTAATCAGTTGTCCATCAGGTGTCACTCAGTCACTTAATGGCTAACAACTGTCTAGATACTGTTTTGTCACGTCCTGTTTAAACTGTTAATTTGTCCCTCTGGACTTCAGAAGCACACCCATGTCAGGAACAAGTGGATGGTATATTTTTAATGGCTTCTCTGAGCATGTTGTAGGATTATATGTTTCTTCAAAGCACCAGAGTGGCTATTTTGCATATGAAAAAAAAAAAAATATATATAATTTAAATGTATATATAATAAAATAAATATAATATAATTGTACGAACACATTTTATTACCTCAAGGAATATATTAAAATAACAAAAAAATTGTCACGACCCCTTTAAATCTTTAACCCATTCAGAAACGATCTTTACCACTGCAACACATTTCTCCATCAGTGTAAGCAATAGAAACAAATGCTGTTCCTGTCCACCACGCTCATCTCCCGTCCAGCCCTGTCTAGACAGGAAGTATGCTTATCATCTGGGCTGGGTGCTGCAGCACATCTGGGAGACGTTCCACAGTGAGGAGGAGCGGAGGCCAAATCCCTGTGAGAGCCATCACCCCCCCTTTTCAACACAAAGCCCCTCTAGACTCTGATCCTAGCACCTTTCATTACAACCCCTTCATTTACACCACACACCTAGATCACACTACTGTCTATGTTACAGCATCACTGAAGAGGTCTGGGGGTGTATCGTTATGAGAGAAAACAAATGTATCCCCTGTTTGTTCTGTAGGAGTCGTCGTTCTGTGTGGTTCTGCGTGGGGCCCGGCTCGGACAGGCCACTCTCAGTGACGTGCTGCAGGCCGGATGTGTCCCTGTCATCATGGCTGATTCTTACATTCTGCCTTTCTCTGAAGTACTGGACTGGAAAAGGTAAACACCAAATAAAGTTAATATGGTACAGTTACCCGACTTGCTAATAACCGTTTGAATATCTAATGAAGAATATCATATTAAACACTTAATTATAGCTTCTTAAAATCTTGAGCTAACACTGAATATGTAATGCTTAACAGATCAGAAGTTCATGAACATTCAGATATGGAAATATGACAAGCACACGCACAACAAACAAAGCAAACAAAAGACATGCCGCTATCTTTGTCTTTTGTTTGCTTTGTTTGTTGTGCGTGTGCTTGTAATATTTCAATATCTGAATTCATATCTGAACTAGTTCTGGTTGTGTTTTCATACACGGTAATATTGACTTGGTCACATTAAAATCAAGCGCATGGAATACTGTGTCATTTGTGTGCGTGTACTTGCAGGGCATCCGTTGTCATTCCAGAAGAAAAGTTGCCTGAGATGTACACTATTTTGAAGAGCATCCCTCACAGACAGGTGGAGGAGATGCAGAGACAGGTACGAATGCTATTACAGCGTTGTATTCACGGTCCGAATGTGAGTTCATTTGTTGTGTTTGATGGGTAATTTTCAGTATTGAGTCAGTCCAAGGACTGAAAATTAAGTGAAGACGTTTTTTGTATAATTCACTCTTGTCCTTTACTGCAAAATTTTGAGCAGATGTACAAAATAGACTTGAGCTATTTGTGATAAACGGTTCAACAACGGTCCAATGACCCTCAGCTTGGTGTGACAGTTGCTAAACAGTACCAAATGCTGTCAAAACTGATGGCAGAGTTCAATAACAGCTGAGTCATTCTCAGACTAAATGCAAGCAACCCTCTCAGGTTTAATACAGGGTGAAGGCAAGGTTAAAGGAGTCACAACCTCTCTTATTCTTCACTACATTCTTTCTTCCTTTCAATGGAGTGCTAGCTCCACTATGAAAATAAATGTTAGACAGGTGGGTTAATGCCAAAAACAATATTCCTTCAAGTGTGTGCTTCTGATTCTCTGAAGATGAAATTTCTCTCGCCATATTAAATCATGTTGAAAGCTAATTTTAAGTATTAGTGATGTATCTTTATCCAAACAAATTGTTAACCGCACACTTTTGCTTTAATTTTTTTCCTTCAGCTTTTTCAGCTGTACACTTATATTAAAGTGGCTAAACCACATGGAATACATGGAAAGAGATATTTTATTAAAAGAGATAATTTGGTAAAGAGAAAGCACTAGAGTGGTTTCACTCTGTAGTAATTATATGTTGCCATGTAGAATACTATAAGTTAGCCATAATTATCCATTGGCTTCTTGAACAATCTCAAGTTCTTCATCTCGATGTTGAATATTTTGTGTGAGGAGAATGCTGTAGTTTAGTTCCACAGGTTTCTGGGTGGCGTCAAGACTTGGTGTGCAGAAACACATCTTGTGCTGGAATTATGACATGGCACGAAGCCAGTGAGATATCAGCCCACACTTGAACACATCTTGATCCACTCCTTTCTCACTAGCCTATACCCCCTCCATACAGCAGAGCGATTGTTTGGCTGCCATTGTACAAAAGAACCGGGTCTTCTTGATATATACCTTACTTGGATAAAAAAAAAAGATCTTTGTTCTTGATCTTGCCAGAAAAAAAAAACCTTGAACTTTCAGGGTCGGACTCCATAAAATGCAGAAGTAATGTAGACAGTTGTGAGGATTGGAATAGGTGTAGTGTAGCTTCTCTGCATTTTGACCAATAGAGGGGGCAGCCATCTACTATACTTCAGTTCATGGTGTGATCTCCAAGTCTGCAGCCTCCAGTTTGTGTGCATGTTTTACTCAGCGCTTATTACTTTTGCCTAATGGTTATTTAGGATAATCAGCACATAGAATGATGTTATTTGTTATATTGGCAGTGATTTAGGACAAAATAATGCACTAAACTACTCTGACAGTCTTTGCTGTGCGGCACCACCGCTGAATCTATAGCATGAAATTTACAGGGGGACCAGTTTAGTCAGATACCCAGAACAAATGACTGAGCTGGCCTGGTTCAGTGAATCAAAAAAACATGCACTGCAACCTGTGTAGTCCAACTGATTCTCCATAATGAATGACTCATAATATGAACCTATTCTTCCTAGTGAGTCAAAACAATGATGTGCAAGCTCTGTTATCCAACAGTTTCCAGAACTAATGATTTGTTTTTTTCTTCTTTTTCCTGAATCTCAACTTTCCAGTGCAATCATTAAAGTCAAGACTATTCCTAAACTAATGACTCATGAGCTGAATTTATTTTTAAAACATGTATATGAACTTTTTTTGCGTTAAGGCTTGTGAGACATAAAGCAGTGTAGTTACTGGCTGGCTGTTCATATGACATTGTGTAGTTAAAGAAACTTTATGCCAATAGTGTCAGAATTATTAAATCAATTAAATGTTACATATTTTTTGTTTGTGTATTTTAATTGTAATATAGTTAAGGCCATTTTTTTTATTGCTTTTATGCCACCTTTGAAAATCAGTGAAAAGTTGTTAAAGTTTATGTAATTTTATTTTATTTATTGAAATGACCTAATCATTTGGCAATAGAATTTCTTTTCTTTTTTCTAAATATTTTTTTCCTTAAAAGCACTAAAGGAATTGTTTATGGAACCAGAGTCATTGAGATAAATTGGAACCGGAATCATTAAATTCTTTATGATTCCGATCCGCAGTTATTATAGCAACAGTTATGTTTTATATAGAACAGTGTCCTATAAAATCCCAGAGGAAGGAATGTTTCATGTATGTTCAAGAGTGTATTGTATGAAGAACCTTATGTGTGTGAGAAGAGCAGCCAATGTTTTCTCCTCTCATGAGAATCCGTCTCTTCCCTCCTCATAAAAATTCTTGCAAGCGTTCAAACGGGGCGGGTTCAGCACTTGTGGGTGCGGTTTTCTCTCTGCCTTCTCCTGGTCGGAAAGGAAACTTTCATCACGAGCTGATTTATGGCCGGCTGCGCTCCCCTTGGGATCAGAAAGTCTTTTTGAATCCTCTTCCCCTCTCCATAAAAAGAAAAGCTGTTTTTGTGTAGTTGTATTTCTTTAAGGTTTAAGGGCCAGGCCCTTGGGGGCCGGTAGAAGGGGGAGTGACAGCGCTCTTGTAATGTGCTGAACTGAGTTCTGGGTTGGGAAAATGACAAGGAACACACCAACCAATGAAGTGATGAGCAGCTAAAGACCCTCAGAAGCAAACAAATAATTAAATAAATAGCCTTGCTGCAGTGATTTTTAGTTCACTTAAGTGAGAGTAACTGGAATGGTTAGAGGGTTCTCTATTTTTAATGTTTCGCAAACCTGTTTCATCAATTCCTTTTAAAAGAAGGATTACAGCGCTGACGTTGTTCAGTAATTGGCCCAGGGAAGTGTAGGAAAGCCATTATTCTTTTTTCTTCTTCAATATTCACCCTGGTCTCATTTGACTCTTTGTAGTTGGACCTAATCTGACACTGTTTGCGGTCAGGCCAGGTAATGAGGCTGCCCCCAGCCTGCACTTGGTTGGGCCTGTTAAAGAGAACAGGGTCAAACAGGACCAGGAAGGGTGGAGCCGGGTCACTGCGGCATGGCGCCTCCTAGCAGGAGATAGCACTGTTTTATGGGTAATTAACTCTTATGTGCTCCTCGCCCCTCTCTGCTGGAGCCTTGGGTTTGTTAATGGATCGGCAGCGGTGGGCAAAGAGTGTGTGTTCTTGTATTGACAGATTATTTATAGATTTTTATTTCTATTTAAAGACCAGGGTTTAATTGTTAAAGTTTTAAGTTGGATTGAATTTATGCAAGCTGCCAGACTTTTGTAGTAACTGGTAAAAGTATGGGCTATTTTATTATAAATAATATTTCTTATTTTAGTTAATATGTACAGTACTGTTCAAAAGGTTGGGGGTCGGTTAGGTTTTTAAAAATGTTTTAAAGTCTTTTATACACAAGGCTGTATTTTTTTAAATAAAAAATACAGTAAAAACCGTAATATGGAAATTATCTTATTTTAGTTAATATGTACAGTACTGTTCAAAAGTTTGGGGTCGGTAAGGTTTTAAAAAATGTATTAAAGTCTCTTATCCTCAAGGCTGTATTTATTATTAAAATTACAGTAAAAACATTAATATTATGAAATATAATTACAATTTAAAATATATTTTCTATATTTTAACTGTTTGATGGCAAAGGTGATTTTTCAGCATAATTACTCCAGTTTTCGGTGTAACATGATCCTTCAGAAATCATTCTAATATGCTGATTTGGTGCTTAAAAAAACATTTCGTTCTCTTCATCAAACAGTTTTTGGGAAATCCCTGATAAATTTCTTCTTTTTTTAGGATTCTTTGACTAGAAAGTTGAAAAATAATTATTTTACTTTTTAAATATATATTTTCGCCAGTGTAAAATTCGTTACTGTCACTTTTAATAAATGAATTCATAATTTCATGTACAAGAGTACAATCCTTTTTCTGTATCACATTGGCATTATAGCATCATGGCAAATGTGATTACATTGCAGCATGTCCCTGTGCTGGTGTGGAGTAAAATGACCTGACCTCTGCTCTTAAACTTTAGCTGCAGTCTCAGTGCCACTTGAGTGGAAAAGTTAAAAGACTGATAGTCTAAAGGGCTCATAACCACCTGGAATGGTCCCTCCAGTCATGTCACCAGTGTTTTAATGGGCTGTTTTGCCTTTGAAAGTGTGTAGGGGTCATAAAGGCATGAGCAGGATGGTGGGAGTAAAGGGATGTGAGAGGCCTTATCTTTTGCCTTTGGTTTGTATCTTTCGCATGGTTTTTGTGTGCATATATATTTCTGTTTATCAGTTTGCCTGTGCTTTGCTGCTCTTCCCACAAATATTTGAATGCCATGCTATTTATTATTTCCTAGGCCCGCTGGTTCTGGGATGCCTACTTCAGCTCCATGAAGGCTATTGGCATGACGACTCTCCAGATAATTAATGATCGCATCTACCCATATGCAGCTCGTACCTACGAAGAGTGGAACAATCCTCCTGTAGTTGTAAGTAACATTTTTGGTCTTTAAAAAAGAAGCATATTCACAATGGATTTTTAAATGTAAAATTAGTTTCAAACAGGCCACATGCTATTTAGACCTGTTTCTTGGAGAATAATCAGATTGAAGACTGTTCTAAATAATTCAGTGTGATTTTGTTTTATTTGTTCATTTATTTATTTATTTGTTTGTATATTTTTTTTTTCCACTCTACAATAATTACTACCAGGTCTTTATTGGTAATTTTTTGCCGTTTGAATAATACAATTCAACCTGCTCTAACAACAAAAAAAGCAGTATAGTTAATTGAGATGCATTGTTTCATTCTAATATCTTGTCCTTCGTCTTTTCATTACACATATTTAGACTAAGTGTAAATAGGCCTTTACCCCAAGCAAAGTGTTAAATCAGTATCAATTTCTTTTCTTTTTTTTCAGTCCTTGTGCTTTTATAGGCACCGATCCTTGTGGTGTGTAAGGACATTCTATGTTTTCGCATAAAAATGTCCATGTACTTCTCTAAACTGAATTTAAAGCCTAAATTGTAGGTTAGATAAAGATACAATGTATGGATAAGTGAGAGAGTGTGGCCTGTACTTTTCAGCCTCATGTCATTTCACATGGCTTCGCTCTATTAGTGGCAACAGACAACTTTCTAAAGACATCATCAACATTGCACATTGGTGTGAGCTTCAGATTAGTGTCGCATCACATGATGGACACTTGTCTGTCTGTCAGTCAGTCCTATATTTAGCACAATTGCCAGCTTGTAACTTGCGGTGTGCCGAAAAACAAACATCTCTCTGATTTTGTACACAGTCATAACTTAGAACAGAAATGCGAGAAGCGTGGAGTTCATTAGGGGTTTTGTTCATTGTTGTTGTTGTTCTTCACTAGTTCTCACCAGTTCTCATAGTCTCGCTACCATTCAGATCAGATGGAGGGATCCAGACCCCCAGGAGGCTAATAGTCCTCTCTCTATATTTTGACTGCTAGCATTACGGGAAATCTTAAATACTTTCTGAATGTTCAGTAAAACATGTTGAGCAGAATCGGAGCAGTACATAAATCGAGTGCATTTCTTGTTCTGCTTCCCTATATCCACCGGGACCTAATTGAAAGCACATTTCTTCGACTCTGCCTTAAGAGACGTCATCAGGACAGGCAGCTTTTTGTGCTTGACTTCTGAGGGAACTCACATTCAGCCTCTGCTAACCAAAGAATGCTTTATGTTCAGTCATACTGTGCATTTATTATCTGTGAAGAATTCTTAACATCAACCGTTTTCGGGATGCCAGATTGAATTTTTAAATGCTGAAATAACTGGAAAGGCTAATAGTGCTTAAAAAAATAAGCTTGTATTTCATATGTATGATTTGTAAATGTACATCTTATCATGTGCCCCAATGATATACATTTCTCATCCTATTTTGTCCTTGCTTTGAAAAGAGTGCAGGCACTGTTTATCTGTTTGAGGGACAAAAACGAAAGAAACGCGACCGCTGCCTGTTCTCGACAGTTCGAATCTGCAGAAAGCCGCTGCCACTTATAATGCAGTTCTCATTTTAGCCCAGTCTCTGTGATGTTAGCAATCGCTGCCCATCAGCTTCAATGAGAATCTGGAGGTAAATGTTCTGCGCACTGAGCCTTTGCAATTGAACAGGCGTCCATGCTTTCATCTGGGTTCCATTTTCTACTAATCCCAAAGCTGTACTAGTATGATCCCAGCTGCAAGACTTGCCAATCCCCTTCGGCCCACATGAAACGGCCTGCAATCCCTCACCGTCACTCGAGCCGCCTGTAACCTCCTCTTCACGTATGACAAAAGAATACTGTTGCCCAATAACAAGCTCTTCATGAGTAATTGTACCTAAACTCACACACTTTCGTATCCAAGATGATAATAGCGGCTTTGTCTTTAGGGGGTGAAATTCCTCTTCGTACCATGTATTTCGAAGTGTAAATGAAGAGATTCAAATGGGACTTTTGGCATGGAATTTCAGACTTTGGAGAGTCTGGCTGGCTTTGGTTTGAGCAAATCTGCATTTACAGAAACAAGCCAAAAGTTGAGAACCCGGTCATTTACGGCTTGTTCCAAATAGCAGGTGAACGCTAACTAACCGCAAGCAAATATTCTGGCATTGACTGTCGGAATAAAAAATTTGTCTTGTTTTCCTGCTTATTTACTTTAACAAATCACAAAGACTTAACATACGCCGAACCCGAACCGCACTGGAGCCTGCCCAATAAGATCAGAGATTTCTGATCGAGCTAATATGCACCACACCCCAGTGTTCTTCTTTATTCTTCTTACCACTTATATGTCATAGTGGTACTTTAATTATTTCCCCTCTGCTTTTGGTGTCCGTGTCAGGCACCTCAAAGAAATTTCCATTGGCATATAAAGTTTGTTTTTTATTAGCAGGATGGTTGACTGATGTTGTATGAAGGACGGCTGTGTCCATGGTGACAGACCGTGGCGGACGCTGCGAGGGAGCTGGTTAACCACCACTCTCTATTTGCGGGCACCTTCAGCAGCTGCTGTATGGGAGGGTGAAATGGGCCCACAGCCTTGCTGTAGGCTATCAGTGCCATAGAATCTCTTCTTGCGGGTTGCATTTTGTGAGCCCTTTGAGGTTTTTTTTTTTTAATCAAATTCACGTTTTGATTAAAGGAAGTGTTATTAGTACTGTTATGAGGAAAATTTAAGTAAACTGTTCAATGAAGGCCTCACTACAATAGTGAGAATTTTACATAGACGAATTTAAAGATTTAAAGAGGGGTTTATATATTTATTTTGGTTCTGTCTCTCTGGAAGAAATAGAATTGGATTTGGCCAAAAAGATGAAAATTATCTTCAAATGTTTAAGTCCAATGCGGAGTTGCACCAAGCTTTTTGTTATTTGTCGCTTTGTTTTGTGTCTCTTAAGTAGATGAGACCATGAAACGGCAAAGAAAGTCTGTGTACTCGGTCTGCGTTCTCGGTCTGTGTTCAGTCCTTATCCTTCAGGCCAATAAACAGCAGTCTTCGTGACCGCATCAGAGGCCCTTTAAGCACTCGCAATATTTACTTTACAGCGTCACTTGATCTGGGCTCCAGTCCGTGCATCTTTGGGAGTTTACAGGCTGTTTTAAAGAGGGCCAGGAAGATGAGCCAAGCCCCACACTGGCAGGAGACAGCCACTGACGCCGATAGCGTCCCAGCACCCCTGCTTCTCCCCGGTCCTGCCAGGACTCATCTGCACCCCTGCTGCAGCAGAGTTCACTGGAGTGCAGTCATAAAATTCTACTCTCTGCAAAACGGCTCAGGATAAATGGCAACATAAGAGATCCAAATTAGAATCGGAATTGTGCTCATTAATAGGTGTATCACTTTACATTAAAACTTGAGCTTGCTTTGGTGGTGGTCTAATGGATTAACAGCCGCTGTAAACTAGTTTTATACATGCATAAACTGCTGAAGAAGCATACGGAATAAAGCAGGAATTGGTATAAAATACAAATATGAGACAGTTACCACGTTTAGATCTTATATCTAACTCTTTTACAGCTCATGGCTTGAGTATTTCCATAATTCAGAATATAATGAGGTTTTGTTGACTACTCCTAATGGTAATGACAAAATTAGCTATTCTATAAATGTTTTGCACGTGTATTAAGTTCTCAGTTTCTATACTTATTTTGTAGGAAGGGAAATCTTAAGAGCGTTTATGTTTTGACCAAGCTTCAGAGGATACCATATGTTTGCATTTTATTTCAAGAAGAACACCAGGAAGTTTAACATTCTAATCAAATTCAGATACATAACAGTTAACAGGAAAAGGATGGATGGATGCCATGGAATGACAAAGGGCCCTAGGCAAGGAAGTATTTAATATAGCTCTTAATATCTGACCAAAGTGTATTGGATCTTCACATTGTCGTCTTTGCTCTCTGCCAGATTTCACTCAGGTCAGCTAAGGAAAACATGTCTCTGAATCCATCCACTTTTTGAAATTTAGTCTACCAGAAGGAATGTAGCACCTATGCACACAAAGCCTTTAGTGGATTAAACTGCGATAGGAGTTTTACAGGACTGTCATGATAGAGATACTTTATTGGGTAGCTTCAAGTCCTAGGTTATAGAGTAAAACTCTGGCTGAAAGTGCTTAATCTCTTTATTTTTTGCCAAAGACTGAAGGAGAGGGTTTAGACGAATACTTTGGCGCAATGAAAGGTCATGGCATGCTGCTCCAGCTGTTTGTTAACTCTGCTCTAAACTTTGTTGGTTGTGTGCTCGACATTCCATGCCACTTTTAATCGCCTACCCACCACTGCTGGTTATTAGCATTCTCAGTAATCTTTAAATTTTATAGCCCATGCGTGTTTCCAAATAAAGCCATGTTTTGGCTGAGGCTGCTGATTATCTTACTGCACTTCAAGTCATTAAAAAAAGTAATGGAAAGTGCTTGCATTTATTGTAAAGATAAGGACACTGGTACATTGAATTGAGTTTCCCACTGATTTATTTATATTGGTTGTTTTTTTACCCCCACAGAAATGGTCAAGTGTGAACAGCCCACTTTTCCTTCCTCTCATACCACCACGCTCTCCTGGGTTCACGGCTGTGGTGTTGACATATGATCGAATCGAAAGCCTCTTTAGGGTCATCACTGAGATCTCCAAGGTGCCAAGCTTGGCCAAACTGCTGGTGGTGTGGAACAACCAGAACAAGAGCCCCCCTGAAGGTTAGTTTCATGGTAGGGGGTAACATTTAGAGACATATTTCAATCTCTGCTTTTATATTATAAAATAGAAATATTATTAGGGACCTTTTAGTTACTATTTGTAAATGTTTTAACTAATCCCTTTTTCTTTGTGTTATGTTTTGGTGAATTGTATGTGTGCAGTGATGTCTGTATGTCCTCCAGGAGATTGTAGTTCTTAAGTGACTTGTCTCGTTGAATAAAGGTTGAAAAATAAAAAATAAACAATGTGATTAGATATTGCTTATGTCCCCTATTATTACTACTTTTTGCCATTATTTAATAGCCTGGCTCCGCCCTCCTATGTACTTCCGCTCAATTTTCCTTTTCCTTCAGTACTACATCTGGGTTTGGGGTATAGTCTTGGGTTTTCTCCGGTAAATTTTTTACCGGTCCAATCAGCGAACAGAGGGAGTGGCTGAGAATGATGACGTTGAGCTTGTGCGCTAGTTTGAGTCATCATACGTCACGACAAAACGTTAGCGATTGGTTATGGCAGATCCAGACTGGCTCTGGGCAGATCCAATAGTTTTAAACTTCAACAGAGTACCCGCCTTCAAGGAAGTTAACACTTGTCAATGGAGAGAGGCCAGACTCTCTGTACAAATGAAATGTACGAGAGTCTGGTAGATCCAGGCTAATTATGTAATACTCACTAACTTAAGTTAATCTTTAAAACAAACAATCATAACATTATGTAATCTTTGGCAAATATAAAAATGAATATCCATTTTTCATACTGTATATAAAAATGTTTTGATGCCTAAATTAACTTTCAGCATTTAAAATTATTGATTTTAGTTTGTATTGTTGATATTTCTTTTAGACAATATTGAACATGGAAACAGTACAGAATTTTAATATCTATTTATTGACCATAGCATGAGGACAATTATTGACATAACATTATTATTGATATCTACCAGAAATTCTATATCAGTGCCATACACTGTCAGGCTAATACAACTTATTTTGTTATATTAATATTTTATTTATTTTAGTAATTATTTTATTTAAAAAGAGATAACTAAATCTACACTGCTGTACTGACAGCTTTAGTTATTAAAGAATGTGACACCAGTTTGAAATGCTGTCGTGTGGCTCTCACAAAAGACATGAAACCCCTGATATGGAACAGATGAATGATAAGCTAGTGATTTGCCAAATCGTGTTCCTCTTGAGGTTGGAGAATTGAAAGCATGATGTGCATTGGTCTGGGGCCAGACCTCTCTGGTTTATCTTCAAGATATGGAGTGAGAACCCAAGCGTTTGGTCCACCCACTGGCATATAGCTGCACGTGAGGAGACAGCATAAATTTGGCTTTTCTCATCGACTGTCTACAAGCTGTTGATGTCTATGAGTCCTCTTACTCCAGACTAGATGAATTAAATGTATTTTAATTCATTTTGATATATGGCCTGTTTTCACTAGACTTCCACCCTTAAACTTTATTGTCAAACCGAAAGGATCGTTTCAATAACGGTCTTCCTTTTCTACAGCTGTGGTCAAATGTATGGCCCATTAGACATGTCAAAATAAGCTGATATTAGTAGTTATTTATTGTGGCTCTGCCTCTAATGATACTGCTTAACAAGGCGATTAGGTATGTGTTAATTTATGAAGTCCCAGGGAAAAAAAGAGGAATGGGGAATTAAATATATCCTCTCCATAGATTTTAGTAATGCCATTATGAAGGGAAATACTTTGAAGTAGACTAATGGTTCTGTGTTGCCTTTGATTAGAGGCGTCGGTGAAGCTGGGCTCGAGCTTTGTGACCCATTAGAATTAATAAGGTCTGTTCACGGGTCAACCTGGGGCTCAGGACCTGATGAGGATGGATTTCCTCCACACCCTTTTCCATCGCTGATTATGTTTGTTTATTTCGAGCAGCCTTAGCTGCCCAAATCTTGACTGTTTGTCATTTTAATGAGGTGCTGGAGAACTCTGACAAAAGGATTGCGTCTAGGGAGTTTCTCAATTGGCTTAATACACTCGGAGGGGAGGAGAAATTTTATATGGTGGTGTGTGTCACAGGGGATATAATTTGCTAAAGCAAATTAAAGCAAATGTTCATACATAAAGTACAGCCCAAGTGAAATTTCAGTACTGGGCAAGGAAGTGATTACTGGCCATTAAAAAAAGCTTTCGCACAAGTTGTTCAGTGCGGTTGAGATTGCTGCTTGTTCTTATGGTGCAGATTTATGATGTGTGAACATTTAAGTTTGTGCATTGTGCTGCTCTGGATCACGCCGGTTAGGTTTAGTTGTTGAAATGTTACTTGTCTTTGTAGTCCATCTTGTCTGTGTTTGTCTTTGTCTTAGTTGAAAACACTGTGCCAGGCTTGGATGTGGTGACAGTATCAGTTTTCTTGCATGTGAAGATCTGTCTCTTCTTTCAGCCTTCGTCTGGGGCCAGGGAGGTTTTCCGGCAGTTAGGAAACACTTTTTTCTTTTCTTTTTTCCCCTCTTTCATAGTTTGTTGTGTGATCTTGTGGAAGCACACTGTAGGCTGAAATGCTTTATCCTAACGGAGATGAGCTCATTCTAGATCTCCGGAGATTTCGAGGGTCTATACCCTGGCTTTGGGGTACCGGTATAATTGTAGACTCTCCTAGTCTTAGGGTCTCTGTGTTTGAGTTCCAGTAGACACTCTCGTCAGTTTTATTAGGTGACACTGTGTGCCATCTGTCTTCTGCGTGCTCTGAACTCCTCCCAAGCCCTTACACAACTGAAAATAAAGAGCGTTGTCTCTTCTGCCCTGAGAAGAATGTAAGTGCGGTCAGATTCATATGTGCTTTTACTCAGTGATGTGTTTAGATGTATCCACCCACGCTCTCTTTTCCACAGTTGCTGCCATCTCTCATAGTTTTTCATCTTCTCTGAAACTGTCAGTGTATTATTATTATTAGCTCACTGTTTTCTTTTTCTCCTTCTCTCTGTAACAGAGACACTGTGGCCCAAAGTCGCAGTACCTCTTAAAGTGGTCCGCACCAAAGAAAACAAGCTCAGCAATCGCTTCTTCCCGTTCGATGAGATCCAGACGGAAGCTGTTCTGGCCATTGATGATGACATCATCATGTTGACCTCAGATGAGCTGCAGTTTGGATATGAGGTAGTGAAAGCACCAAATCCCTCTCTGCATACTTCTACTTGCTATGAAAAGCATGCACTACACTGATGAAGGTTTAGTACATACTGGTAGCTTGAAGCAAGTCAGCACATCAGTATTGAGGGTTGAAGCTGCATCAAGTCGCGAACCAGTCCTGTCCTCTAACATATCACATGCACTATCGCTTAAAAGTTTGGGGCCAGTAAGATTATTATTATTATTTTAAGAAATTAATACAGAATGTATTATGTATTTTTCCGGCAAGGATGCATTACATTTATAAAAATGGACTGTAAATACATTTTAAATTATTCATTTATTTTTATTTTTATAAATTAATAAATCCTGCTCTTGAAAAAAGGTTTCCACAAAAAAAAAAATGAATACATTTCGCCCTAGGTGCTTAGAGTTTGTTTGGAGCATTTGATGTTTGCTTCGATACTTGGTGCATTTTCCCTTCAGTTTGGTTTGTGTGTAGGAACAAAGCAAACCCATTCAGGTCTGAAAATGCCCTGAAATTGGGTAGACTGAAAGAAATGTAGCGCTCTTAGTTGTGTTAGAGAAAACCATTCCTTCTAGCTTTATCAATCTCCTTACTATGTAATATAGCCTCCATTTGACTTGGAAGATTATCACACTTGATGAACACCTTTTATCTTGATATTTAAATGGATTCTATGGAAGTAGTTCGCTTTTAAACTAAATTCACAGAATCTGGAGCAACTAAGGGTTAATTGTCGTCTCCACATGCACGATGATGATCGAGTAGAACTGTGATCCCAGAACCTCTTTGGGTCACTCCTATTTAAAATTGAGTTTACAACATGCATCGCAGGATTTTTGAACTATCCTATATTTCCTAAATCTGTGCTCGGCATCTCAAAAGCATTCCTTACAGTTGAAGTCTCTATTTTTATAATTTAGCTTTTTATATGTGAAGGATGACAGGACAAGCAATCCTATCCATGGCTACAGGCTTGCCTTCAGCTCACCTGCAGGCATTTATACACTATTGAGCGAATGATGTGTAATTTATGGATAATTGTATGAAATGGAACACAGCTTTAGACATGGCTGCCTGGCTAAGACACTAGCTGCTTATGCCACTCGAGAATGACATTCAAGAATTTCTACATCATATCCTGTAGGCCTGCCTGTCATTTTTGCGATTAATGAACCATTAGACTTAAACTTCATTGATTTAACCTTTGAAATCCATGGTTTAGCATCCTTTGAAGCCAGTATTATCTAAAATGACTCTAATTGTTGAACAGTTTACTGATCTTTGGTCTTAGCATTTGTGAAGGTTTATATTATGTCTCAGATATACTGTGTGTCTGTGTTTAGGTATGGCGCGAGTTCCCAGATAGGCTGGTTGGATATCCCGGACGGCTCCACTTATGGGACCACGAGATGGGCAAGTGGAAATATGAATCTGAGTGGACCAATGAAGTTTCAATGGTCTTGACTGGAGCTGCGTTCTACCACAAGGTAAAGCACAAAACCGTCATAGACTCAGTCACCTCCATCGAGGGTTGTGTTCTGTCAAAATTATTTTCTATCCTCCCTCAGAGGTGTCCTTCAGAGATCAAGAGAGGTTATATCATTTGTAATTCAAAACCTTCATTGATTTTCAGATTTCTCTTCCATTAACCATTCACTCATGTTTCTTGTGTTGTCAAAAAATTTGTTGACAAGTTTATTTTTCCTTTCCAGTACTTCAACTATCTCTACACGTATAAAATGCCTGGAGACATCAAGAACTGGGTGGATGCTCATATGAACTGTGAGGATATTGCCATGAATTTTCTTGTTGCCAACATCACTGGCAAAGCCCCAATAAAGGTAACAAAACCTCAGGTTACGATATTATTGACAGTGTTAATGCCAGTTTGTTTTGGTTCTGCAACAAAGGGACTCTATATCACAGATTTTTAATGGTTTTTTGAAATAAGAGTACACAAAGTTTTGGTAATATGGTAAAGCGCGATCGCTAATGGAAACAAATCTCAAAAAACCATAACCTTCACTGTATTTTCCTACATATACTCCCATTCAAAAGTTAGGGGTCGGTAATATGTCTCTTATGTGCAGCAGGGCTGCATTTATTTGATCAAAACACAGTAAAAACCTTAATTTTGTGAAAAATTAAAAAAAAGTTAAAACAAATTATTTAAAACTACAATCATCAGCCATTACTTCAGTCTTCAGGGCCACATGATACTTCAGAAATCATTTGCATATGCTGATTTGGTCCTCAAAAAACATTTCTCATTGTTTTCAATGTTGAAAACAGTTTTTGGATGTAAAATGATTTAAAAATCACTTAAAAATGATTGCAGGCATTCCCTAAAAGAATGCGGGCATTCTGACAACGTGCTCTGTCTCTGATCAGCCTTCGCCCTTCTCCCCCAGTCTCTACAGTCTGTAGTCTGCCGTGACTCTGTCCAGGTGCAGTTCGGCCTGTAAAGCCCTGGCCCTAACCTCTGTTATCTGGGTGTCACTGTCTGCCTCTCTCCTGCTCGCTCTGTTTTCCTAAACTCACTGGGGCACATTCATTGTGCAGTCAGTTACACCGTGAACCTTCTCCCCTCTCTTCTCCACATCCCCACATCACCCACACCTCCTAGTGCCCCAACCCCAGGCTCCCACTGTGGAGAGTGTCAGTCAAGTGTGCGTGTGTTGTTGGAGAAGGAATGGGGCAGAGGGGTCGTACATCATTCGTCTAATGAGCGCGGCAGATACGGTCGTTTAGCTAGGCCACGGGCACGGACGGCTCTCTCATTACATCTGACTTATATGACCTGTCATCAAGTCATCTCCTCCCACCCAGCTCCTAAACACACACACACGCTCTTTACAGAGGCCCATCATTGCAGCCCCAGCTCATTATTAAACAACCTTATCGACGTCGTGTCAGATTTTGTTGTTTTTTAATATAACGAGTGTGTCATGATTTCTCAACATTAAATTGGGAGCTATAGACTCCTGTAGGTCAGATACATGAGTCTGTTTTTGTCACTGCTTTGATGTATGAACAGATAAAACACTTTTTGTTTGTTTTATGCATTATGCAGAAAAGGAAAGTATCTGTTAATAATAAATAATAAAATTCCAAACAAGGCTCTTACAAAGAATGCTCAATGCCACCTTCTGGCATCTAGCCCTTAAATAACCATTTCATTGTAGATACATGGCAAGCAGAATAAGAAGAATACATATTTAAATATTTTTAAATAAATCCTGTGGTCGGAGAAATGTGTATCTATCATTTCATCTGTATTTTAAATGGCATACCAGACTAACTCATAGTATTTATTGAAGAACCACCAAATGTCAATATTGTAGCACTTCCTTGACTGAAAAACATATATTTGGTGTGCCCAATTTTTAATGTCATGAGGCTATGATTTTTATCAGGACAAAAACTTTAACTTTTGTTTATGTATATAATTGTTGTTATAGAGTTATGTACAATTTGTATTTCTAGTATTTGTGTTTCTTAAACGCTAAATCTGTATCTGCCACGAAATAGCCCGTAAGCAGCTATGGAAATAAACTAAGATACAACAGCACAATAAAACTGGCGGTTTGAGAACTTAAAAAAAATGAAATAATAATAATATATATATGTACACACACACACACACACACACAAACAAAACTAATTGTGACTTCCACAAAACAAGTGTTACATTTGTTTTTTTCTCTTTCTCTAGGTTACACCTCGAAAAAAATTCAAGTGCCCGGAGTGCACAGCGATCGACGGGTTGTCCCTGGACCAGACGCACATGGTGGAGAGGTACAGTATAACTAGGGATTCCCTGTATTTGGGCAGAGGGGGCTCTGGCAGCATTCTTGGCATCTGAAACGCATTGTGGGTTTCACCAACAATTGGCTTATTGTAGCTCAGTACAGGACATACTTTCCTGTGCTCTGAGATCAAAACATTCAAATTCACTGGACCTTACGAAAAACTTTCCTTCCCAAAGAACTGTGACTTTCCTCTCTGTCAGAGGTTCACCACAAATCATTAATTCATTCTGAGTTTCAATTTAAGTATGAACCAAGCGAAGCACGCATCAGAAAGGCTTGAATTGATTTTCCTTGAAAATCACAACCGTTTCCTCATCCGCTGAAGCAAAGTCTAGATGATTGGTTTCATACTTCCAAGCTGTGTTTGAGGAATTAAAGCAGGAGTCTGGTGGACTGTGAAGCTGCCTGCGAGAGAGTGTTTGACCTTGAAGTGAATACGGAGTGGTTGCAGCCAATCAAGGGCTCCGTTGACTGCTGAACCTTTCCAGGGGTCACACTTGTTTAGATTGATGTAGGGTTTCCTGCCTCTGGTTATGCTTCTCTCGTGATATGTGTCCTGGGAATGCCAGGCATTTTGAAAATATCTGATCCCCGTTGTTATATTTTGTGCATGTATCTCATGATTCAGATGACTCTAGAACACTACCATTTATTTTCTACCATCTATGTTTTTTTTCTCAACAGAGCCATTTTTGAAAGGTGTTTTTTTTTTCTTTTCTTTTGCTGTATTATCCATGTTGCCCGTTTTTCTCCACTCTTTAAGCCTCTTTCCTTTTCCTTTCCAGATCTGAGTGCATAAACAAATTCGCCTCTGTGTTCGGCACCATGCCTCTGAAGGTTGTGGAGCACCGTGCCGATCCTGTACTCTATAAAGACGACTTCCCAGAAAAACTCAAAAGTTTCCCCAACATTGGTAGTCTGTGACAGTACCAAAATGACTCTTTCCCATCACTTTTATCTATCAAGCAGGCTATGGGCACTCCAGGATTTCTCTTTCTTGTTCTGTATCTAACCTAATGACTTTTGAGGAGTGCCTTTCCAATGGTGGTGTGATGGGAGCTGACTCACTGTATAACTTATTACCATATTTTCACCCTTGAGAACAGTTGCTGAAACAGGACGACGCATCAAGACGGTTGATGATTTCTGTGAGGACGGGTCAGAGCTTTGGTCTGTCTGTCAATCACAAGCTGAAACCTTCCTTGTGGTTGTCAGTATATCTGTGTGAGGAAAGTAAACACACAGAGGAGTATCACAGCTCACTGCTAAACAGAATAGGATATATTAATGTCATTTTACATTTATAGTTTAACTTTTTTTATGAAATGCATCACGCTGAACAAATTGTAGCATAACTTCAACTGAATATCTGGGGTGTTGGGATGGGGCTATTAGTTTGTACATGGGATATTGTTTTGCACAGTCACTGATAGTGATTTTAATACTACAGTTTTGAGTTATATCAGTTTGACATTTCGTTTTATATTCTGTTGCTGACTTTTTGAATGTTGCTGGATAAAAAAGTATTTTATGTAAATGTTCCCTATTTAGTTAAACTCTTATGTCTGCCTAATTAAATCATATTTTGTGTATTAATAGATATCAAAAGACTATTTGCAGAGTTTTATATACTGTACAGCTGATTACAACATGGTTATATACCATGATATTGCAAAGAACTCATTCATTCATAATGTATTCTAGTCAGTTTCTTTTTGGTATCTTCATTTCTTCCTTTGAATTGTTTTGTTTGTTTGTTTGTTTTTTACATTACAATGTATTATATGTAATAAACAGTGTGAAAAAACTAAAATACTCAATGTAGGGATGTGCATTTTGGCCATTTTGAATATGATAGTACTTGTGGTATGCATGCGTCTTTGGCATTTACATTGCATCTTGACGACTTTACAGCATCTCACAATACTAGTGTTGCATTTTTAAGATGGTTTGGCAAGTTAAGAATAGTTTGATTTAAAAAAACTGTTATCAGATCCTTCATTTGGTTTCAACAGTTGTGCTCCACCTTGCTGAAACAAGTTGTCATCCTTTTCTAACCTCAAACAAATCACAGAATTAAAAAATTAGGCCAGATTCTGGCATGTTTGTGCATAGTTGGTGTGAAATATTCTGATGTTTTCATTCCTGTCACTTCCTAGTATTTGGGTTCTCATGCTCATCCCTAATTCGATGGTATGTTGACTTAGTGTAGATTTTGGATGAATTGTCTTCTTCTTTTTTTCCCCAGCTGCCTGTGTTGTCTGGGCCCAGAAGCAGATGTCTGTGTGCTTTGAGTGATTTAGGTTCAGGAGCCTGCACGTCTGAGATAAATTCATTTCATCTCCAAGGGGAGTGAACTTGTAAAGAGAAATCTATTCTTGTTCTGACGCTTTCTGTCTGAAGAAAATGAAAATCTGGTAAGGAAGTTTCAGCAACATGTTAAGTATTGGAAATGTCACTGCATGACCAATTACACACAGAGAGCCAGATTGTCTGCAGCTTGTGAAGCGTTTTATATACCACAGGCAAAACTGTCATACGAGTACAGCAGTCACTTTTACAAAATGTCTACTTTATCTCAGTACTTATCTCTGAGCTCAGCATCAAAGTAAAGGATTTAGGCCTATCCAAGAGCCCTCGGTTAGTGATCAAGCACTGTCTGATTGACTGTCAAACTTTTGACCATTATGAAGGCATTTAGTAACATCTTAAAACTGTTAAATATCAACAGTAAAATAAGGTGCTTTCCGGATTTTTGCCCACTTTCATGCTGCTTTTTTAGATTTCTAAACTTCATTGAACTTCATGAATACAGGTATTAATATATTGCACAGGAACATTTGTATGATTAGTTTTTTTTTATTCATCTGGATTTAGAGAAACACAAAAAATGAGCACACAGAAAATGTCAAATGACATGAAACATCCATAGTAGAATACCCAGCACTTGTAATGTACAACTTCAAAATGTAGCCTAGTAAAGGCAGTCTCTATCCAACAGGAACTTCCTGTCTTCAATATGTCTTTAATGTAAAATGGCTTTTATATCATGTTCTGAGAACAGTGTGTCCGATGTCCTGGAGCAGAGTGACTCTCTCAAAATTAAAGGCTTACTGTTTTTGGGGGGGGGGGGGGCAAGTTTAAACAAAATATACAACTTGTTACAACAACAAATCTGAAAATGCACGTGAACAATTAATTTACCAGCCCTCGGTAATTCACCGTCATGTTCTCAGAGTTCTTGATAGTTGATTGAGTGTACACACATTTTATAGTGATATTCCACTTGAATCAGATGTTCTCAAAGCAATTCCAACAATAAAAAAAAATGTAAGTGCAATAACTTACGGTTGTAAATCACACAATATATATAGACCGTAAACAAGCTTGAAAGTAAATAATTATTCAAAATGATTCAAAAGCCATATGTTTAGCTTAAAGCCATCACAATATTTTAGGTTCATTTACATACCAAAAACCCAAATTAATCGCATTTTATCCCCAGACCCACAATACAACAAAAGCCCTTACTCACACATAAAATAATATATTTTTGATAAGGATATTTTTACAAAAGAACGGGTCCAATGGTATTTTATGCCAGAAAGGAATCCAAAGAAAACCGTACATGCGACCACACACAAAACAAAGAATTATATTATTCTAGTACTTGGATATTCCTACTTCAGTAGTATAAGTTTTGAGAGATGGGACAGAGATTTAAGCACCTCTGTAACTCATAGGCATCTGCAATGTACTTGCCAATTGAACTGTACAATTAACATTTCCTTCAAGAACAATCTGTTCAAATCTTGTACAATCTCTACAGAACTCTTGACCTTTTTACATATTTAGTTATGATTTATCTTTGAATGAAATACAAGAGTATGAAAAGCAAATGCAATGAATTGTGTTCTGTTATGTGCACATTAGCTCATTTAATGGTAAGTGTGTGCTGATACTACATAAACTGATGATAGTGTTGACCTGAGCTTCATCGACACCCCTCCCGGCTCCACAATAGTTAAAGATAGGCTAACACAGAGCCCAGGCTGCTCTGTTCTGTCACAGAATCCCTCTCCGCAGATGTCTCGGTGTTAATTAAAAAGACTGCCTGAGAGCATGGATGTGCATGGACTCGGTCGCTAAGGGCTAATGCTTGGCTGGGGTAGCACGCCGGGCCCTGTTCAGCATGGGGCTTTGAAAGAAGAGCCATGACAGCTGAAGGGAAGCATGTGCAAGGCATGTTTGTTTTGCCTTACCCCGCACACAGCTGTGTGGATTGTCCTTTCCCAGAACACCGGAACACTATAGTCACTTCACCCTCTCAGTAACCCCTTAAAGGCCAAAAGTGACAATGTCAGGACTCACAATTCTGCTCTGGCAGAACTTCTCGTGGCTTTTAATAAGGACTGGAGGTTGAACTGCCACTCTGGGGGATGGGATCGGTGCAGGATGGGTCTGCTTTAGTAAAAAGTGTCAGTTTTAGTTCTATTGAAGAGCATATTAACATTATCATTGATTATTTCATTTTTTTCAACAGGTCCCTTGCTAGGCTGGGTGATGAGAGATGCTCAGTCATGAGATGCAATGAAGACTTCTGCCAAAACATTAATGAAGCATGGCTCGAACTTCACGAAGCTCTAACACTTTACATATCATATATCCAGGCCATGGAGCACAAGACTGAGCAGCTGTAAGGAGGTGATCTCTAATTAACTTTATGTAATGAGGTTCTTCACAAAGTGATTTTAACATGATATTGTGTCCAATGCATTTTGTTTAAAAACATTAAGTAATGAAGCCTAGTTTCTGTCGGTCTGAAAAAGACCTCAATATGGAACACGATTCCATGTTGTGACCCCCCCAAACCAGGTAAGTCACTGCTCTGGTATTATAATAAAAAAGTTGTGTGTGTATATACATATCTCCAGGGATCCAGATAAGCTGCACAGCAGAATGAAGGAAAGGAAATGTGGTTCTCATTTACAAATTAGAAATGGCTTCTCCAAAGGGCAGAACGTATCAGATTCAGCTCCAGATTTCAAACAGCTTTGTTTTACCTGATCTAAATCTGACTTGGGAAAAGCAGAAAGCTCGTAGTACCTTGAAATGGTGCTCGCTTTATATTTCTGTCGCCAAACCCAGTATTGCTTCCACCCAATCAGAGCCATGGTGGATAATGCCTAGATTGGCAAGTTGATGGTTTCATTTGAGATGGTGCAATGAGGACTTCTGCCAAAAAAAATAATGAAGCATGGCTCAAATTTCAGGCAGCAATTTCATGGAGAATGAGGGAAGAGTAGCCAAGGCACCAAAGTTCACTGAAAGATGCAAGAATATTGTGATCTTCAAATCATAAATAGAGCAAAAGTTTCTCATTCTATTTTTGCATCCTTTTTGTAGATTGTAGTTCTTAGTTAAGTTTGACATTACACTTAACAGTTGGTATGATGGATACGAGATTTGTGTCTCAGAGCATACTGTTGTCAAATCTTGCCAAACAGCTTTATTACAACTCTTTCCTGCAGAGAAATTGAAATGAGACCGCAAATAATAGAAAGATTTCAGTGAGGACTGAAAGCGCCACCTGTTTATGTTATGTTCTTTAACTGTATTGCTTTGGCTTTGCACTGGCAGATTGCACTTGTACTAGGGACACAATTCATTAAGGCAAGAGGAAGCCTGCTTCGAGTGCCAGTTACCTGCAGGAGAGGTATGCTTTTCTTTTCTGCCTGCTGTCTGTCACCCCCAGGCCCTGTTAAGTCTATCATGCCCGATGTCCCACTCCCAACAGACTTTCGCTCAAGTGTTCAACCTATTTTTCAGACTGCTGCAAGTGTAGTACATATCAAATAGACGAATTCTAGGCTACTACAAATGAATTAATATGAACAAATTAATCTATGTAGCAGTAGTGATTGTTCACTGAGGGATTTTGTCAGATTTTATATTGGGAACTGGCGATTACTGCTGTATAATTTAGATAAAGGCTGCAATGGGAAAGTTTTTACTGTGAGAAACTCTATTTGTCCTTTGAAATAGGCGGGCATATTTAGAAAAAGGAGTCTGTGACAGAACAAGAATTGAACAGGTTTTGATTATGCTGAAATGAAAACGAAGCCAGATACGGTTTAATAAATTTATGTCTGTTTACAAATGGGACACTAGTGGCGGATAAGTGCAGGGTTTTCTTTCCTTTTTTTTTCTTTTTTTTTCTTTTTCCTTTAATTCTTGTATGCATTCAAATGTCAAGTTTCCGTCGTCATTCTTGTATTTCTTGTTTTAAAGCCAGAACATTCTCAGTTTTATGATCTCTGATTTTCCCTAGTCTCTCTAGACTTCAAATCGAAATAAATCTCATGGTTTCTCAATTACTTTTTCTTGTCTTTGTCAATCCACACACTCCTTGATCCCAGGTCATGCTTTGGTGGCTAACTGATGTTCACATTTGCTCCTCCTTCTCTTGTTTGTTGAGGGACTTCAGAGATAACGTCCTAAAGTTGGGGGAGTCATGTAGCCCAAGAGATGGCTGCGCTGTGTTCCTTAGCTTTCATTCGCAGTGTGGCGATGCTGGAGGATTTCCTGTCGGGGTCCATGTTTAGATCGTACCCATTAATGCCAGAGCTCATGCCTGGACTCCCAAACAAGCTCCCCATGTGTGTCTGTCCCATGTGACCTCCAGGACTGGGCACACCCAAGAAGTCAGACACTCCGCTAGCAGCATGTGGATGAGGTGGCATGCAGGATGTGACCGAGTCACAGGGTACGACGCACCCCGGCACCGGAGATGCTGCACTGCTGCTGCCTATCCAAGAAGGGTTCTGAATCTGCAACAAAGTCAAAATGCAGAAGGTTAAGGTATAGTGCATTTACATTCTGTAATCTCAGCATCAATAACATTAATGTAACTTCTAGTCTTGAGAGCATTTATCAAGTCTGGCTCCTCTTGTTTTGAAATATTGCATTGGCGAAGGTGCAGAATCCTCAGTGGTACTCGATGTGGAGATTTATCAAGAGCTGTGGGGCATTCATCTGGTCCCGTACTGAGTGGGAGCTGCTTGACTAGTGTGGAGGAGGAATGCCTGTCTCTGTACGCTCCTTCAACACCCAGAGTAACCTCCTCTGCTGAGCGGAGGGAGCACAGAGTGAATTGATAGGGCTGTATTCAGCTCTGGGCCTGGGGAGGTGGGGGTCTGAGGGAGGGCTGTGGAGGGAGATGAAAGCCCTCTCAGGGAGATGCCCCAGATGTGAGCAAAGCTGCATTCCACAGCTGCAGGCGCGCTCCCCAAAGAGCCACCCCTGCCCTCCGACCCGGCCACATATTCATAATAAATCCAGGAGATTCTTTGGCTCTCCTGTGAAGGCGTGTCGTCCTCGGCCACAGCCCTGGTCTGACCTGACCTCGACATTGTGTTTCCTTAGGTCTCGAAATTGTCAGTTGTCTGCCTTCCTACTGTTTTTCACTTGAAATTCATCACCAATATTCACTCTTTTTAGGTTTTAAAAAGTGAACTTAATAATCATAAAGATAACTTTAAAAAAATGACAGTCCGTTCTAATAACAGTCTTAATAAAACACTCTGACAGGGCTCCCCGCATTACTTAAGTGGCGCTGCAACATCACTGAATCTACAGTACAAAACAGAAAGTGCAGTGTAGTCTGATTCCTGAATGAAAGGATTGATACATTTACTGAATCAAAAACATAAAGCACAATCAGTTCCTGAACAAATGACTCAAATTAGTGAATAAAACACAGTTTATAACTGAATGTCTTAATTCAGTGACCTTACTGGTTCTTCATATGACAATGAATGTATGGATAAAGATAAACGTTTTCAGTTTGTTCTATTCTAAAAAAAGTGAAGTAATTAAAAAGTCTGTGTAAACTAATCATTTGTGAGAATATTTTCCATATTATTTATATGTGTATATATATATTTCCATAAAAGTGCTAAGAGAGCCATGAACAAAACACTTTTTTTAAGTACTAAAACAACTGATAATGGAAACTTTTTTTTTCTTAACAATTTTTCACAATTTCCATCCTTAATCAGCATTATTAATAACTATTAATACTGATTTCTGATATTTCCTTGACTTTCAGTTATTACTGGAGACAGCACCATACCTGAGCATAGTTTTCAGGCCGAGTAAGAAGAGGCAGTTCATAGGCCGTGGAAAAATGTGTCCGGACCTGCTGCATCTGTCCGAAACGCTCTCTTTTCCTCCACTTGGCTCTGCGGTTTTGGAACCACACCTGCAAGCAAGACATATCAACCCTTAATCATGAGTATATCGCATTAGTAAGTGATTCAATTACCTCATGCAAACTGGCCACTTGTGGTGTTACATCATAGAGAGGAAATGTTTTCTTAGTGGAGATTTATTGACGGAGTAATAAACATCTATTATCAAACTTTTTTGTTGGTGGCTAGAGAGTCTGTCACTTTAGTTGTAAGTCTAGAGCTCGTGTAGGAAGCCATTTGGCTGTATTATTTTTCAGCATCTTTTCCTGGAAACAGTTCGGGGAGACCTGGCCATTGTTTGATGTTGTGGGAGCTGACAGATTGTGATGGCCTCCTCTGAGTTTCTTTTCTATCAGAGCTATCAGCAGCAGCAGGGGGCAGGGAGGGGAAAGCAGGAACCCACCGGGTCCAGAGGCTTCGAATAACTGTTTCACTCCTCCTGCACTGCCACCACACGCTTGCTTTGATGGATTAGGTGATTGCTGCTCAGCTTTTAGAAAGGAAAAGGTGGATTGAAAATGAAAATCATTTACTCACACTTGTGTCATTCCAGACCTGCATGACTTTAATTTCTGTGCTGAACACAAACGAATATAGTTTTGATCATGCAATGAAATTAAGTGGGCTCCAATGTTGTTTTGCACCCCAAAAGCAGCTGAAAATGTATTTAAAATATCTTCTTTAGTGTTCCACAGAAGAATGAAATTCACACACGTTTGAATGACGTGAGAGTGAGTAAATGACATAAATATATTTTTTGGGTAAACTATCCTTTTAACAAACAGTTAGTACTGGATTTTATCTGGCAAGTTACACTTTCTTTCACATTTTTCCCTCCTTGCTTTTCTATAGAAATATGCATTGTGTCCCTGAATAGATGGTTATTTAGAGATCTGGGAATTAGAGAACAAATTACACAAAGTGATTTCTCATGGTTCGCAGTCTGAAGAGCTGCCAAAATTCCATTCTTTTAATCCCAGATCTTCTCTGTTTAGAAGTATCTGTTTATTGATTTGTGGAGTGGAAAGTTGTTTTTTTCAAGCGGAGTCTTTCTTTTGTCTTGCAATCTCAATTCGTCACGGAGCTTGAACTTGGATCTGGGGATGGCCCTTTGGTCAATCAGTTTGTGGTTATTGCATCCATTGCCAGCAAGATGTCAGCCTATCTCTAAGCGTAACTTGATTGCACCTTAGCTCTGTTTGCACTTAATTTGGTGGTGGACATCAATGTCCCTTGGCTCCACATCATATGTTTGTAGAGCTTAACTGCCTGGAGAAAAAAAGAACATTTATTTTGCTCAGATTTTGAAGAGAGCATCATCACTCTTGTGGCTCTCCGCTTGCATCCTTTTATTTTGAAATGATACTAGGTTTTGATACCGTCTGGGCATCTAAGAATGCAAAGACGTCCGTTTAATATGAATGTCTGCACAGCATTTTTATTCCCATTTTTATATTTATCTTTTTCTCAGACTGTCTTCCCTTTCATAAATCTAAGCATGGAAGTTGGGAGATCGAAAAGAAAGATGGAAGAAAGTTCAAAATGGAGTTTGTTTTCATTCTATGTTTAATTTCCTGACTCTTAAGCCCCTGGCTTTCCATATCTGACTCTCCAACCCAGTAGAGGCGTGTAGACGAGTGGTGGAAAGATTCTCTTGCACCTCTCATACTGATGAGCCAATACTGAGGTGTGTTGTATAATGCTTACACCAAAAGTTCACCTTTGTACTAGACTGACAGGGAGCAAGAGAGACCATAGATGGGGAGTTATTTGGATCTGTATTTTGGTCAAAAGGGATTGTTGCAACCTTGGGCTTGATTTTTGGTTTCTTTAAAATTTATCCTATCATTCTTTCCCTTTAGTGGTTGCTGGTGAATAATTTCAAGGCTGCCAACATTAACAAGTCAACTCATTTTGACCAGCACCTGTTCGAAACGTAGTAGAAAAAGTCTTTTTAAATCTTTTGTATGTTGTCCATGCGGGCTAGTAACACAGTAATTGGTAAAGACGTTGACAGCTAAAGCAGCTTAGAGGCTTATTATGGAGCTTTATTTATGTTCCAGCACCAGGGGAGAAAGAACAGAAACACTGAACTAAACCTAGCAGAAAAAACAGCTTTGAAGTCCAGAGTAGCTTTGAGGATTGATGGTCTGACTCTGCTGTCACTCAAGCTCACCTCTTCTACTTCAGAATCATTCATTTTTTTGGTTTCTTGACCTCCAGAACTGTAATTATAGTAAAATGCTATTTATAGCATATTAAGCCCTTAACCTTTTACCAGATGTATCCAGACATATTAAGTATATTAATACTATCAGGTATATTTCTTAGAAAGGCGAAGAAAAAACAATCTCAGCCAATTTGTGGAGACATTAGTAATTTACACAACTGCAATTGAGTAAGTCTGATTGTACATAAGTACTGTTTCTTTATTGAATTTTTATTATTATTATGTGGGACTTTTTGCCTTCAATAAGATATGAGAGTAAAGAAGCAACAGGAATTGATGGGGAAAAGAAGTGGTGGAGAGGTGGGTTCAGTAAATGACCGAGCCAGACGCTAACTCTAGTTGCTTGCACAACTATGCATCACTGTCGGAGCACATGCTACTACCTAAGCTTGCTTTTTGCCATATGAGTCATTTGTATTTTCATATTGCTGTAAAAAAAATTGTATGGTTGGCATTAGGGTAATGTGCAGTAAAAATAGATATCTTTTGTGCTGCCCCAAAGTAGAGAGTAGATGAGAAAAGGCTTTACTTGTAAGTTCCAGAAAGGTTTGACAGTGTTCATAGTCCCTGGAACTGAACCATTGCGGTTCTTTGGATGTTTCCCATTATTCTTTAGTTATAGCCAGTTGTGTACATGGATATAAGTCATAAGCATCCCTCACCATGTGAAGGAACTTCAGGCCATATTCTCTCACCTACCCTTGAGAGCAGGGAGGGACACATTCTTTCCTGAGTGGGACATTAATGAAAGACAAACAGTGTAAATCTAGGGCTTCTAAGTAAAGCGCACATTCGGGGTCGGGTAAAGGGATCTCCCGGTCTGTCTGTTGATGCAGGAATGCAGCAGTAGTGTTGGAGGGATTAAATGCAAATGTAGGGGTGGGGGTGGGTCACATAAAGGTTCTGGTTTTCCAGACCTAGGCTGAGTTTAATACAGCTGGGCTCAGAGGTTCAGGTAGAGGCTCGAGATGAAAGCACACCCTGATATGTCTAATCTAAAAGCCCCTTTTTACTTTATGATCTCTTGTGACGGCCAACTTCAACAGCTTTTTCTCTGTATTCTCTATTTACATTTAATATTCTTTGCACTGAGTGTAATCACTCTTCCTCCTAGTGTCGCCGTTCTTCTTTCAGGCCAAATATTAACAGGCCAAATGACCAAGAGACTCCATCCCTCATTTTTCAAAGCTCAAATGGACTAAAATTGGTAGAGAGAGACACTTCATTGTTGATCTAGCCTCACTGTACAAGGTTATTCAAAACATGGTATTGAATTTGGTAATGTAAATGTGGCTCACACCTGTACACGAGCTTCTGTCAGGTCAGTCCTCAGTGCGAGTTGTTCCCGAGCGTAGACGTCGGGATAGTGTGTTTTCTGAAAGACTTTCTCCAGCTCCTCTAGCTGATAGCTTGTGAAGGTGGTACGGTTGCGTCTTTTCTTGCCCTTGTTGCTCTCTCCCTCGGCCTTGTCCAACAACGGAGAAGCCAAATCTGAGTTTGGCTGCTGGGGGCTCTTCACTCCTGACTCCTTTATGCTGAGGTAGCTGCCATCCATCCCTGCAGGATCACTGTTTTGGGGCAACTCAGAATCTGTCAGCCCTGTGCTGTCTTTACCTGTAGACAGAAAAAGAGACATTCGTGAAGGGTCATTATGTGCATTACTTGATTACAAATGATTATGAAAATGATGCGAGGGAGTCATTAAAACCTGGTGTAATTTAATTTTTAATACCATCCATATCTTTTACAGTGATATTTGGAAATTAAATATATATATAGGTAATACTTTAATACTTTTGGGTATCATGATCTGACAATGAACAATTAAATTTTTTTTAATATAGGTTAATGTTAGTTAATATGCTTTTGTTCATTATAAATTAATGTTTGTTTGTAATACTTTAATGTTAATTATTAGAACTGATATGGATGTAAATGTGTACCTTGAAATGCAATGTAAGTCGCTTTGGATAAAAATGTCTGCCAAATGCGTAAATATAAATGTGAAATATTAACAGGTGCACTATTCAAGCATCAGAAATGTAGAAATGACCTTACATTAATAAAGTATGTTCATTGTAAGTTCATTATACCTGCATGGTATTATCTAATGTTAACAAAGTAAACAATACTGTTAACTTATCTAAGTGTTAGCTATAATATTGGTCAATATAACATAATATTGCATGCAATTTAATATTGACCAAGGCAATGTAGTATTGTCTTTCATACTGTAGTTCTTCAATCCTAATATCTTGATTATTCTTTATTTGGTCTGTAGTGAGTGTGTGGAATGAGAATCTGTAAGACCCGTGGATGTAGTAACGGCTGCCAGTCTCAGCTCATAAATCAGCTGCTCATGTGTAACAGACACCGTGGCTGTAATTGCAGACTGATAGGAAATTACCGGTTTCCCACTTGGGCACAATTCGAAGACTACTGCCCTGCTTGATGAGTGTAGCCTCAAACATGCACACAGTCTGTGGCAAGGGTGCAAAATGGAGCTTGGCTCGTAATGAGGCCGCACTAGCGGCCTTAGAGTAGTAATTTTCTGCGTCAAGCCACTGGAAACACACAGCAGCTCAGCTGTGAAACCCCAGTCAGCGTGCCGGTCATAAATTCAGTCAGATCAATGAATGTGAGGATTCCAGTACATTAGGTAATTTCTCCAGCTCTCTCCCAGTGCTCATTACCTGTCTGTGCTTTGTGGAAAAGCTGTGCTACAAAGACTGGCATGCTCACTCAAATCATAACGCTTACAAACTTGATGGCTGTATTGGCAGACTTTTGGCTGTTTCTCCCGGTTTCACTCATTTAGCTGCAAGGAGGAATAGGGTGTAAAGCTGGATTAGAGTTCCTTTGGGAATGTTCCCTTCTTATGTGATCCAGTGGCGACCCTGAGCTTTATGTCTTACTTTAGCTCAGCACTCAGTGACAGAAAGTTATTTTAGGTGATGCAGTGTTGAGATGTGTTCATTTTCTAATGTGAGACTTGATTAAAGCCTTCTCGGGTTTAAGCTGTGGGGCAGATGGGTAAATGCTACTGGTACACATGCTTTTCTCACCTCCTCACAGAACCATGTAGGGTAATGTACAGAGCCAGATTAGGGTATTGTGGTTCCCCATGAGAGGGATTGTCAATGACTTGTAACTGGCGCAGTCCCCTCAAAAGTACTCCTTTGTATTTTGTCCCCAAACAGGATGCATATTAGCATCTAATGGTAGGCTACTATATTAAAGGGATAGTTCACCCAAAAATGAAAATTAGCCCATGATTTACTCACCCTCAAGTCATCCTAGGGGTATATGACATTCTTCTTTCAGACAAATACAACGGCTCCGGGGGGTTAATAAAGGCCTTCTAAGAAAAATATCCATATTTAAAACTTTATCAAGTAATATAACTATATTCCGGCCAAACGGCCATACAACTTGCGCCTAAAGCACAACTTTACGTTGCGCTTACATTGAGTAAATCATGGGCTAATTAAACATTTTTGGTGAATTATCGCTTTAAGGGCTTAGTCCACCGAAATTTGGCATCTGACAACCTGTATGACTTACTTTCTCCTGTGGAACACAAAAGAAGGTATTTTGAAATGACATGTAAGTCAACAGGGTCTGAAGTTGTTTTGGACCCCATTGACTTTCATTGTATGGTTAAAACATTCTTCAAATAACTTCTTTCGTGTTCCAAGGAAGAAAGTAAGTCATACTGGTTTGGAACAACAATAATAACAGAATTTTAACTTTTGGGTAAACAATTCATTTAGGGGTAGATAAGCCACACATATGTACCTTTTGAAGGCTCTGCCCCAGTAACAAGCTAAAAGTAAAAATGTTTCACCCTTTCATTTGCAACCATTTGTACGGCCCTGATTTGTACAGGCCCTAAACATGTTGCCCCTGGGCACATGCCCAAATGCCCATGTGGTTATTCCAGCCCCGGTAATATGTGCAACAAGAATATATTGGCACAACCTGCCTTTCATTCCTCCATCCAGTTCAAATCTTGCAGTTGCCAATAACCATGTGAACTGTGATCAAGACAACAGTTTGTGGTTTTGTGAATTTCATGTGGTGTCAGTGATTTGAAAATTGATTCTGCCTAGGGAAAAAAACATTATCGTAATGTATAATACACTCCATAAAATGGAACCAGCTTTTTTTTAATGGGATTTGACTTTTGGTTGAATCTCTCTCTTAAAGGCATAGTTCACTAAAAAATGAAATGAATCACTCTCGTGACATTCCAAACCTCTTCTATGAAAGACAAAATATATTTTGAAGGAAGTTGGGTACGGAACTGTTTTGGTGACTGTTGACTTCCATTGTATGGACAAAAAAAATCTAGGTATGTTTACATGCGCTAATTTTCCTCAATTCGAAGAAATCCAATCTGATTTCAGATTCATAAAGTTCTGTTCAGAGGAATCCTAAACTTTGCAACTCGATTCACACTTTCATTTACGTATGTTTATATTATATCCTCATTCGGAACTAGAGAAAGCCACCGCTGTAATGCCACCGGAGCTACCGTGAGTATAAATGTCGTTTTTGCCAAGATGACATACCTTAATGGAAAGTTAACAAATATGCCAAAAAAGCTTCTTTTTTTTTTGTAAATATTTGGTTTCCTCCACTGACTAGTTCCTAAGATGTAAATAAACATACATTTTGCACGTTCATAATAAGTAAAACGTATGTCAACTTATTGTAAAATGGGTTTGCTAAACATGTGAATGACAGCACTGCGCATGTGTGCAAGGTATTTTTTTAATCCGTAAAAAAAGTATTGATCGCATTATTTCAGGTCTACACCACCCCTTTCAAAGTGATCACATTTTTATTTGGGTCAAGCTCAATCGGATTGATTGGGATGTTTATATGAAGGCCTTTCAGTCTAATTGAGCCATTAATCCATTGAGCCATTATCCATTACTGTGGGTGCACATAAACTTAGCTACTGAGATATTTCTCTTTTATGTTGCACAGAAAAAAGAAAGTCATATGGCTTTTGATCAATATTAGGGTGAATAAATGACAATTTTTAACTCTTATTGTTCGTTTTAGATTTAGAGAGCTTTGGAGAATTTCAGCTTGATAAATATAGCATTTTTGTCTTTACCTTTCGTAGGTACAGTATATGCCTTAGGAACTGCTCCTGTTCTTGACCACATAGCACATTGTATGCTTCCTTTTGGTTGTCTCCCTATTTGCCTTTTCCAGGCACCATGGGCTCAACCATGACAGACATGGAGCCAGGCCTGGGGGTATAATGGTTCCCACATTGCCTCTTGCCCACGACTGACACATCTTGTTAAGCAAGTGGGAGCAGCAAATTTACTCAAACCTAAATATTTTCAGCTTGTCTCTTCAGATGCCTCACGCCTTTTGCCCCCACACGGAAAAGCTGACAGCCTGTTTGAAATCGGGGCCTAGCGATCAAAGGCTCTTGTTTATACCCTGTGTCACTGATGGCTTTTGGCAGACCTAGAGTATTGTGACAGTCTCGTAGTCCACCTAGGGTTCAACCCAGGCTCTCCGCTGCTCAAGGTGAACAGAGACTCGGCTGCCCCGTAGCTCCACCATATGGGCGAGTAACATGACCTGCCTTCTGGGCAAGAAATCTCACGGTAAAATGTTTCTGTCAGAATAGAAAAAGTTTTGAACTGGAGCTCTGAGGGGGGTAGTGGTTGAAGGTTGCAACAAAAAAATGCAGAGCAGAACATGGTCATGCTGTTTTACCCCGTTTGTGCTGCTGTTAGACACACTGAAGTTTCATGAGGTCATATCTAGCTTCAGGAAAAATGTCTTCAACAGATAATACCAGAAAAATCACCTATTCTTTCTAGTGAATTCCAAAAGAGAACATTATTTTAGCAGAATTAAAGAAATAAAATGTTTAGAATTTTGGTACTGCCTGCAAAAGCTTAAATTGACTGAACAAGGGATCTATTCACTGTCCTTTTATTTTATTTTATTTTTTACACATCTTAAGGCTTCTTGTTTTTCCACTGCTATTGATCACTGATTTTTCTGATTTATTCATTACATATTTTAAATGTTTTGCTTGATGTTTTTGAATGTCTAACGTATACCGTTCAAATGTGTGGCGTTTGTAAGATTTATAAATGTTTTTGAAAGAAGTCCCTTATCTTTAACAAGTCTACATTTATTTGATAAAAACACATTCACATAATAACTGTTTTCTATTTGAATACATATTCTGAAAAAATATAATGAAATAGAAAACAGTTATTTTAAATTGTAATATTTTAAAATGTAATTCATTCCTGTGATGGGATTATTACTCCAGTCTTCAGTTTCTCATGATACTTCAGAAATCATTGTAAAATGCTGATTTTGTGCACAAGAAACATGCTCAGTTGAGCTGCTTAATATTTTTGTGGACACTGAGATACATTTTATCAGGATTTTTTGATGAAAATAGCAGCAATTAGAATGGTATTTGCATTGAACATATTATACATGTTATGTAGTGTTGATATGTTTCTGCGAGCATTTGTAGTGTGTGGGATTTTATTTCTCTTGTTTATTAGTAGACATCCTGCATACTGCAGTTTTGGGTGAGCGATTATTATTATTTTTTTAATTCATGAGGACATAATGGTATTTGTGTGTTTTCCATCTAGTTATCTGTGCGTCAGCTTTTCTAACACTGATTCCAAGATAGCACACTTCTCCTTTCTTACAGAGTGAGAGATGTGTGAAGTCTTTTACTTTTCCAGTGCAATGAGGTAAGAGAGTCACTGCATCGGTTACCAGGGCACGACAAGAAGTTCAGCTCTAGGTTAGGAGACGGTGAGGTTCAGGAAAAAGACTAATTGGCATTTTAACCCGAGTAGGTTCACACCTGTATGCGTAACAAGAATGGGGCTTGTAAACCTACTTTACAGCATCTACTTTTACCTCTGACTCCAGAGTAAAATATCTTCAAATGGGTCGCCATTTGATATATCCTATAAATCAAGAGGAAAGGGCACCACTATATATTTTCATAAAATATGCATGAATGGCTAGCACAGTGGTTCCAGATCCACTTGCACTAAAAAGGTGCCTTGCCTTCGATGGGAGACGCCAGTGGTTCCTGGCTTTGTAGGATGTCGGTGCTCGACCCCGTGAGTTAGCAAGGGTCAGATCTTTACAAGGGGCAGTCATTTAGTACCAGCTGAAAACGGGGGAACACATCAAAGTGTAATTTAACTAGCTGTAAAGCGGCAGGGCATCCTCTATGCTTTTTTACAGAATCTGATTGTTAGGGTCAGCAGCAGGCAAATAAAAGAAACACTATAAATTAGGCTACCTGGGGTCTCTGTGAAGGGTTAATGGTGAAATATGCCCAAATTAAAAGGCATAAATAAGACGTAGTCAGGCCGGGTTTCGTCGTTATTATGACTGAAAGCAAATGGTATAGGAAATCGGGGAAGACTGTTTGCTCATCTAAGCTTTTATTTCTATCAGTAATTAGATTTGTTTTCTGTGCTTAAAATATGGATTGAATTGCGATAGGCAGCTTTGTGCTCTGAAGCCAGGCCAACAGTCTGAACTTCCCTTCCGCCATCTAATTATTTCAGGCTCTTACAGACGGACACGGCAAGAGATTGATAGGTTGTGATATGAAGAATGACTCTGGCTGGTGGCATATGGAAATGGTGAAAGATTTTTTTTATTGGTGATTGTGAGCGTGACACCACAAGATATTAGTAGAGAAGGAGCCTCATTAGTAAACGTCTACTCGTGCAGCCATTTGCAAAACCAGAGCAAATCACATACTCAAAGGCAGATGTGACAACATCAGCGCGATTCTAAACTTAGCCCAACCAAACCACAGGGACTGTCTCCTCCTATAACTTGCTTTACGTTTTAGGGGTCACCTCTCGTCTCTTGAAGTTGCGTACTTCTGAGAGAACTGTATGACTCTATTCAATAGACATATACACGCACAAGACAGCAGTTGTTTCAGAGGGAGAGTTGCGTCTCAGCTGGTGCAGACTGAAAAAAAAAAAAAAGAAGCCCGGTAGTGAGACTCTGATGGGTATCCGCAGAGAAGTCCAAACGCACAGCTAGTCCTGAAGGACGATTTATCCCAGCAGGCTGCAGCAAAGAGCACATGCTGGGCAAGAAAACACGGCATTTCCTTTAAGCTGCTTCTCGCGATAAATCACTGCTCGCTCCGCTCCTCCGGCTCCCTTGGAGTGTCGGGACAAAAAGTATTTGAACTCAAGACTGCTTAAACCTGAGGATGTTTATCAAATGCAGTTTGAATCCATATGCACCGTCAAAAAGAAAACATGGGGTGTCAGATCAAAACTCTTTGAGCTGGTTTTACTAACACTACTTGGTTTGGTTGCTGCCTTTCTAACAGTTATGATTATGGAGAGTTTAGATTTGGTGGTTTTCTGAAAAAAAATATAGCGAGTTAAAGTACTCTGTGTAAGTGCGGTATTTTAGTGATTTCGGCTGTGGCTTCGGCTGTGAGCGTCCTTGGGCACAAATATATCTCTGTTGTCTCAAGGGTTATAAAATTAAATCAGTTTAAATATGTTTAAATTCAACTTGCCTTGGTTCTCTTTTTTTATCGTACTGTTTTGTTTAAGCAGTTGACATTGCATTTCCCAAAGCCTCAGTAAAGTTTGTAATCTCCTGGATGGCATTAGAAACCACATTGGAGCGGTGCTCTAGTTAACAAGCACTATGGAATGCTGTAAAAACCTAACTAATCACTGTCTTGTAAGATGATAATGTCAAGAAAAAATACAGAAGAGCCAAAAGCTAAAGTAGCATAAAAGCATACAGTACATTACAATATTAGAAACTTTAGAAACACTTTTTTTTTGTAGCTTAAAGGGTTATTAGTTCACCCAAAATTGGAAATACTGCCATTTACTCACTTTTACGTCATTTTAAACTCATGACTTACT
The DNA here is from genome assembly GCF_949152265.1 of Phoxinus phoxinus. Taxonomy (NCBI): domain Eukaryota; kingdom Metazoa; phylum Chordata; class Actinopteri; order Cypriniformes; family Leuciscidae; genus Phoxinus; species Phoxinus phoxinus. The sequence goes on along the minus strand of NC_136877.1, from coordinate 38,199,541 downwards.
GAATGCTTTCTTCTGCAGAAAACAAAAAAGAAAATATTATGATAAATGTCTATACAATGAAAGTCAAATGGAGTCCAAAATATCATACTTTGCAATTCACAGAGTTCAGGAAAAACACAAAGGTGAGTAAACAATATCTTCCTTTTTTGTAAACTATCTCTTTAAAAAAAGAAAGAATGTCAACATTTATTTTATTCTTATATTATCAATGCGTTCCAAATCAATCGTAAAGATTTGAAGCAACAAATTTCAATTTGCTCACATAAAAATAGCTTTCACCTTTGATCAAATGCTCAGCCGTTCACTGAAGACCCATTAGAGGGAATCTATTTGGGTTCGATTATGCCGTTTAAATAGAGGCCTTGTCTTTGAAGCCTACTGCCGACTTGCGGCGCTCAGGCAAGCACACTGAGGCTAATGTAAACTGCAAAGCCAAATTTTGAACTGGTAAAATGATCCCAAGTTCTTGTCACCTCTCCTTAGATCAACAGACTACGGGAATATGCTTTCCCCCCTTTTTGTGCAGTACTTCTGTTCCACTATGACTATATCCATGCTTATGTTATAATTATTTCAAATTACAATAGTGTATTAATACAGACATTGCAAATGATTACCAATGTAAATTCATATAATACAGTTGATATCATTTAAAAGTAGTCTATACCTTAGATGTTGTGTAAATTAAATGACATTCTTTAGAAATTATAATATTTCAGTACAACAAATCAAACTATTATTTCTTTATAGCATAGTATGTCATTATATGAATGCGATATCTCATTAATAATTTACTTTTATTTATGTTTTTCTATTTATTTGTATATGATAAAAGGGGCTTTTTTTTTACTTTTTAATTTGTATATTTATTTTTTTATCGATACATGTAGAATTTAATTGTGCTTTACAACCGGGAAAAGGTCTTTCTGCTTGTGAATGCTCATTAAATAAATTCAGCTGAGCTACTTCCTTTCATATAGGCTAGTTATTCATCATATCAGCCAAGCGCTCTTATAAATTATAGTTAGCTATTTAGTGAGAGTGCTTAAAAAAGATTAGCAAGCAGGAAGAATATATGAAAGCGTATGAACACAACCTGAATCTAAAAGCTTTTAAGTCACCATCATTAAAATTTAATCTCCAACTATTATTTTACGCATGTTTAATGAATTTTTTTTTTTTTGAATGGTTAACTGAGAGCACAAAAGTCCACTGAATGAGGAACAGGTCTGATTTGTTTTGTAGTTGACTCAAACACTGATTGGAGCAAAGACTTTAAACACTGCCATTCCCCCACCTATATGAAGAATATTTTGTATTTTGCTGTTGCACTCAGCAGAGCCAGTAGAAACAAACTATGAGCAAGCTTAAGCCTAACTGATTCACACAACCACCAAAGTACAAAATAATACTGAAAAAGTGACAACTCAAACACAAGTTGCAAGTTTTGCCTGTTGTGCTATAGGTTGTCAATCAAACTAACATAATTTCTTATCTGATTATCTCTACTGTAAACACTAAATGATTTAGCCCATGATACGGTCTTTCAAATATCAATAGTCTATAATGCTGAATAGCTTAAATACCTTGTTCATCATGACCTGATCTAAAGCATGTACTTGCAGTAGTGCATCCTTAATTGTTGCCTTTAATGCTGATATTACCAAAAGTGTATTTGATCTCTTCCATCAACATCTCATGCCGGTGACAAGTTGTGTATTTGTACAAGGCATTTGTTTTACAAGGTTTTATGAAGTCCTCATCCTTGGACATTTCTCCCTTAGTCATGATTGACGTGGACCATGTCAATGTACGTCTAGTGATCTTTTTTTTTTGGTAAGGACAATTCTAGTGTTCATGTTCACTAAAGAAGGACAATGCTGTGGTAAAATTGGGGTTTCACTGACGAGGTGATGAAGGGCTCCCTTTTAAGAGTGTCATTTACTTTGTGTTATTACTGCTGACCACAAAGGAGGAATTAGTCAAAAGCTTGTTTTGAAAACCACATTCCCTCTTCGGCATATAATAATCATGCCCAGGGGAAATGTGAAGTTGATGCAAGTGTTAGTCTGTGACTGCACAATTACGTAAGCCACACTCGATTTGGTAAGTATCTTGGTTTAAATAGGCATTTATGTATTCATTCAATCACAAACTTATTATCATTCCGCTATGTAGGCATCACACATCATAAAATTACTTAGCAGCTTTCATTTTGGCCTGAATAATTTCTCTGGCAGGACACTTTGTATGTTGCACTTTTTGAGTTGCTGTAATGATGTCATTACATTTTAACAAGCTTTTGTTTTAAATGCACATCTGAATATTAAATTGTGATTTACTGTTTGATAATCAAAGTGTTTTTTTCAAATTAGACCACATGTTGTAATTTCATTGCCCTAATGAACGGTAGTTATCTGTATCGGCCAATCTCGTCAGAATGCATTGTTATTCTTTGTGCTTCGAATTTGCTTTTTCCTAATTATATGAGTGACATACTGTCTCAAAAGAGTTCCATTTGTGGCAACGTTCATTGGAAATATATTAATATCATAGAAAATAGCACACAAACAGTCATAAACCATCTGTGTAGATAAAAATGGATGAAATGTGTTTTCAGTTTAAGTCAATTACTCAGTGTTCACTAACCTCTAGATCAATTACATTTATGCATTCATTATCCGTTATTAAAAAAATAAGCTATCCCTTTGAACTGAGACTCTGGAGATGCTGTTGTTTACAGGATGCCACCAAACGCATGTATTCTTCAGCAACCTACAGTATTTACTACCTGTCATGAATAAAGCAGGATATTGTTAAGAATATCGACACTCCCTCACCACATGAGGGTTTGCTGTATCTGATTTGGATTAGTACCTGCTCTAAATAGACAGACGTTATTTTTAAACAAGTAAGTGCTTTTCAATTTCTGTTTTCTATTATGATGCTTTTTGCTATTTTTCATGAATGATCTATTATTATGTCAATGGTAAATCCATCACTTTACCACTGACACTTTCTGCATATTACAGGCATATTATGGAGGATTAATTGGAACGGTTTTTCTTACCATCACAAAGTAACACTTTATAATAACTTTCATTTATGAACAAACATTATATAATGTAACAGGTCTTTTGTATAGCCTACATTTTGAAATGTCATAACACTTTGGCTCATATAAGATTTAATTTGGCCTGTATTAATCAAATCAACTTCTAGTCTGTTACATCATGTCATATTAAAAATGGCATAATAAAACATATAGGCTAAGTTTAAATTAAACTGGCTAATTTACCCATTTAGCCTACTTGTAAGGTTCTGTTAATCAACTCCTATATGGTCTTTCTTTGTCAGAGAGGTTTTCATTATAGTTTGGGAAATAGGACTTTTATTTGACAACATCTGCACAACAGACCATTATTAAATCTAATGTAGCCTATGTCTATATCTCGTTGCGTCATCAGTTTATTATGCAGCGCGTTATCGAAAGCTGCAGATGTAAACGAATGATGGCGTTGGCTATTTTGTCGTATGAAAGTGTCAATCCGGTCACAATTGTAATAAGGCTATTTTATCTCTAAAAATGTTACTATTAATGCCACTGTTATTGTGTTACTGCAGCTTCTGTTAATTTATTTTCTTTCTTTTCCCCCTTTCTTCGATGTTGCAACTTACAATAATATCGCCATGTTCTTACGGTCTCTTCTGCACTCTTGTTCCTCCGATCTTTTTGACAACTAAGCTAAGAGATGAACCCGTATGGCATTCTTCCCCATCAAATAGTCGTAGGTCATGTCTTGTAGTTTTCAGAGGACACAAGTTTCTTAGGCCTATAACCGAATGAGATGCAGCCATTCGTTTTTCCCTTTCTTATTGCAGCCAGTGTTATATTTTTCTGGTAGACTACTATTGCATGATTATTATAGTCCTGATATAGCCTACCTATATAGCCTACCCAGCTAACAGGGGACGTCCCCCGGACTTTTCGAACGTCCCCTTAGGTCCGCATTAGGTCCGCTTTGTAACGTTCCCGAGCGAACGTTCGGAGGACGTCCGCATTTGGTCCGCTTTGTAACGTTCGCTGGCGGACATTCCGATGACGTCCGCATTTGGTCCGCTTTGTAACGTTCGCTGGCGGACATTCCGATGACGTCCGCATTTGGTCCGCTTTGTAACGTTCGCTGATGGACGTTCTGAGGACATTTGTCCGGGCCAGGTTGCGAACGTCCCTATTTCGTCCCTCACCTGCCATTTCCATGACAACACTTGGGAAATCCAGTCGCCCATGCCTTTGATTTTTATCATTAGACCGGACATCTTGCAACTCAAACGAATAATTAAACTAAAATATAAACCCAATATTGGATTAAAAAGGGGATTTGTTTATTCCTTAATATCCATTAATTAATTGTGATAATGGATTTTATCTAAAAACCATGGTTTTTGTTTTGCAGATTGACGTTATAGTATTAGTAACTGCAAATAAATTATAGTAAAAAATATTATTTGAATTTATTGTAAAATTAAGTTAATGTTAAAAATGTTAGTTTTAATTTTAATGTTAAGATAATAACTTTCATGTTACTTATAACTTCTATCACTAATTAAAGATGTAAGCAAATCAGAGTCTGTTTTCAGCCAATATAATTTAAACATCAAAAACATGATAATTTATTCAGTTGAATAGGCTAGAATTACTATTCCACATGCATGAAGAAAATAAGGTTGAATCTCAGGAGCTCTAAAAGAATGCATCGACTTCAAATGATGAATACAGCCAAGGAAAATGCGAAGAAGGGAAAAGCACATTGCTGGAAAGAAAGTGGAAAATAACAGGTAAGACAAATAAAAGTATCCTAATTTAGGCTGCATGTCAAACTGTTGGTCAGGCGATCGAAGGACTGGTTTTATTCAAAATAAGTTATTATAGGAAACATATTATTCTAATTATTGCACTTAAGACGACTGATAGCACTTGAATCTCAAAAAAAAAAAAAAAAAAAGTGTCATATTATATAGCTACACACATGCAAGTGACGATCAAAACATGGGATCAAATGCACCTAAGCGAGTGACGTCATTCATTATGGCACGCAGCATGTATCCATGGCAACGCTCAGCTGCTTAGTGAGTGACAGTTAACGGTCCTCCTCAGACGCGGCCTTGTGGTGTCCCTTTCGTCTGTCTAAAAGGTATTTTTAATTGTTATATTAGTATACATTAGTTATCGTAACCACTATCCATCATTACATTTTATGAAAATTGTACCTTTTAAAACGTTTGATGAAGTTGTCGGCCGTGTACCACTGCTAACCGTTATGCTAACACTACGAAGCTAACGTTAAATGTTGCTGAAATGAGACAACGTTATATTTCACTTATGGATAAATAGACATATAAAATCATAACACTACTGAATGTGTTCATTTTGTTGTTTTAGGTAGATGCCAGGGGGAAGAATGGCCAACGGACTAACCCCACAGCTGACCCACACACACACACAGCTGCCAGCGCGTTTGAAGACACACACACACACACACACGGAAAGAGCACAACACCTTTACAATTGTTCAAATAAATACTTTGTTCCTTACAACGTGTCTGTTTTCTTTGGTTAGCCAGAAATAAAATAAAATAAAATGATATTCATGGGACTAAACGCGAAAGTCCCCTTAATGTCCCGAATGGCCGCTGGTGGTCCTGTGAACGTCCTCTTGAACGTTCGGAGGACGTCTTCGCGAACGTCCGCGGGACATCAAGCGGACCCTACACGGGGACGTTCGGGGGGACGTTCGCACAGGCCATTTAGGGGACGTTCGGGGGACCTTTTTTTGTTAGCTGGGTAGGCTATTGCAAGCTTTGGTAATTTCAGGAGGAGGAAATACCAAGTGGTTGTTTGTAGCTAGCCAATGTCTGAAGATGCATTTTTGCTTTACTCTTGAAAGTCGAATCATGTTTTTTGAAGGTTGTTTATGATATTATAACATTTGATTGATATCGGTAGGCTATATCCATTTTCCAAAAATGTTCCTCTTCATTTTTTCTTAAATTGGTCAATATATTTCCTCTTTCGAATAATAAAAAAACAGTACGGTCTTAAACTACTTTTTAAGCCTTTTTTCTTCTCTTATTTTAAACTCGAGACAGCTCAGTTAATAGCCGGTCGCACAGCACACCTGACATTTTTCTTGTTACGTCGAACAAGTTCGTTTAATCTCAAACACATTAGTGTCAGTTTAAAATATGTGCATTGTTAAAAATGCATTAACTAAAACAAACATTTGCAAAAGACTTTTATGGACACATTGAAACATTTTTCCAACCTCATTATGGGCTACCGCTACCAACTCTTTGGCTTCCGTATCCGGAAATATTTTTAAATGTTTGTCCCTCCTGTTTTCGAATTTATATGTGTATAACATTGTCATTATTATTGTATTATTATTCGTATTAGGCTATATTATTATTATTATTATTAGACTTATTATTAGAAGAAGGGAATAGCTGAGAAAATCTCTCGTGTAGCTAATTGTTTTATTACACTAATAGCTTCGTACACAGATTGCTAGTTGAAAGAAATAGTTTTGTTACATTTGTAGAAGGTTAAATGCCTTTAAAGTTTATAATTGAAGCTGCACAGACTGTACCAATTTCAGTACCTACCCTCATTTTACAGACTATTGGTTAAATAAGCGTTTTGATTTAGTTGCTCTTGATTTTTTTTGTGTGTTTTATTTTGTGCCATCCCCGGCAGTGTCTTTAACTAATTCCAAATAAAAGCACAACACTTAATTTGCCGAATGCACGAGCTATCCTACATGCTTGTAATCTATATTATAACCTATAGTTATGCAAACTTTTCACCATATTGACTTTGTTAGCCAAGAGTGCTTTCGTATTGCGTATAGCCTATAGATCCGAGCCTGCGGTCATATAGAGTGAGAGAATTTGTCAAAATCCTTAATGTGTCGTCGACAACTTGTAAAAGTGTTTAAAATTAGTTTCGTTTGACTTCCAAAATGTGTTAATTCAATTGTCTGCTTCAGATCCAGTATTAAGAATTGTAATTCAGATTATCGCATTAAATATAATTTGATTCAGTCTTCAAAGGTAAAATGTAATAACGGGGGAGGTTATGCCTCTTCCTAATTGTGTTACTGTGAGAGCTGAGCCAGTTATATTGGTAGTAAGTTGTGAAGTCAATTGCATTTGCTTTGTAAATATTAGCCTACTGATGGACTTCACTCTGATGTGATTATCAATATGAATAACCGCCTCTCAAGTAAAATAACCTCGTCTAATTGTAGCTTTTTATTAGAGGGATTTGCAGATTATCCTGTCTTAACAGAGCCATAAAAACATTAATGTCATTGCAGTTGAACGCTACGCAGTGCATTTATTGGAAGCGAGAAAGTAGAAGACATCTTGAGTTGCGTTGCTTCTCTGCATACTAAGACTATTTTACAAATGCTTGATTTTAAACTCACCATAACAGGCGATGAGCCCTCCGTTGTGTCCGTTGTCCTGCTGGAGTTTGCTGCTGTCTGGGGGAGTTTTGCAGGAGGACCTCTGCATGAAGAGGTGGTATTTGTTAAAGGTGCCTTCCCCAGCAGTGGCATCCAATGACTGGCATTCCTGCTGGAACGGGCTCTCAGCTTTTTCCCCGTACGCCTGACCTTTGTTGGTCAGGAAAGCGGGGCTGTATTTGGTGTCACTCGCTTGGAATGTCCTGAAAGGGTTCGCCTGGTGATCCCTACCTTGCGGTGCAGATGGGCTATAATATGAATCCATGGATGTCATGTCGCAGTATGAAACGCACGTCTCGGCGTTCATTCCTGAAAAAAAAAAAAAAAGTTTCTGGAAGAAAAAGACGTCCAATCGATTTTTTTTTCTTTCTTTCTTTTCCTTTTTGGAGAGCAAAGCGAGCAGATACTCTCACACTCTCTCCCTCTTCCTCGTACAAACCAATACACACTCACACACGCACGCATAGACTTGTGCAGCAGCTGGCTTTGGTTATACAATGATTCAGATGTTTTCCAGAAACGGATAGCTAACCAAAAGCTAAAAAGCCCCCTTAAGGTTAGAGGAGTAACGAAAAATGCGTCTTCTGAAGATGCAGCCCAGATCTCCTCGGTATAGACCACTACGCACGTCAAGACCTCTCCTCGGTTATTATGTAGATGAAATGAATGGGTGAGGTCAGACCTTTGCTAAGAAGAAGAAAAAAATGTTTTGTTGGAAATATGTGGGGGGACTTAACACATGACATTAATGTCATTAGGATATGAAATGTATAACTGATTGAATGTGAAGGGCAGAACGGAGGGAGCAATTTAATGGTTGATTCGCAATGCTTTTTAACTAAGACTTTATCCTGCAATGCAACAAAGAAACAAGTTTGAGCTCTATATGGGATTATGTGTTTGTTGTGTTTAATGTGTTTCACTGTTCGAATCTTATGGTTTTATTTTCTGTTAGATATATTTTCACACTTTGACGTTTATTTTTATTTTATTTTTTAATCAGGTCTGATCATGTCTTTGCCACCATCAAGATCGACTTCGTAGCTATGCCTTATTGTAAATTTAAATATCTTAATGCAATTTGAAAGCAATAGGCCTACTATTAAACCCGAATAAAATATTTTAAATCTATAGATTGCTGTAACACTTTTTCTAGATAGAAAGATTCAGGCTACAGCCTCACTAAATTAATTCTCATTTATTGTCATGAAGGTGCTCTTGCAAACACTAGCTATAAAATGTTTCGTGTAGCCTATAGCGTTGTTGGTATGGTCTGCCACCAGCTCTTTTTATTTAACAATCAGCATGAAATTGTGTAGTTTCCAAAAAAAAAAAAAAAAAAAAAACCCGCATGTTTTTAGCTTTTACATTTTTCTATTGGAATAACAAAACTTGCTGAAGAAACATGTTTGGTCGAGGTGGCAGTAAAACCTGACGCAGTAACCTAAAACTATGATGACGAACAAGTTTGGCCTGCAAAAGTTTCAGTCATGAAGAACACATCCACTTTTTGTCATTTAATTATGCAAATTAAACATTTAGTAAGTTCATGTGCGTACAAAATCTTTTTGATGTCATAGGTTCATGTCTTGTTATAGCTAAAAGTGCGTGTCGTTTTTAAGTGTAGCCTATTCTCTTCTTCTCCTTTATTCTGCTGCGGTAGCCTATTGTAACGATTATTTGTAGTCCTCACTCTTGTTTATTTGAAGTCTCCACTAAGCGATGCATTTACAACACCTGTGACCTTTGCAGGTTCTTCATTTTATCTTGAGTTAGAGGTTAAGACCCAATTTATCCGAATCCACAGAAAAGAGCAGTCCCGAGGTCAGCATTTTTTTTTTTTTTTGATTTGAGATGTCTATTAATTTGAATGCTAAAATTAATTTGTAGCCTATATATTTTGTATTACATATAGGCTGTGTTCTTTATCCAAGTTTCTTTTCAAAACAACACAGCCATACAATTGCTAGCCATCATTTTAAGTTGGTTAAATAACGGTTTTCTCATTTATTGTGTGATTTTGCGCAGCCCAACATGCTTAATGTCTATATATGTACGTCATCATGCTTGCAACTTAATGGTGATGGTGTAGTATGTTGAAGTACGATTGCATTAAATTAGCATATGAAAAGCTGAGGGGAAGCCTGGTCAAGATAACAAACCTGTCTAAATTACACCCATTTCCAGCAATGGCGATATGCAGGGCCCTGTTTAATGCAGAACTGATACAACAAAGTGAAACAGCTGTGAGTAATTCGATAAAAGTGCATATCTCACAGCAATTTGTGTCAAATTATGGTTCATTTTCTGATTTTTTTTCTTTCTTTTTTTTCTGTGGAGTGTTTTGCGATGGCTTGATTGTCAATTATTTTGACGCCTTGATTATTTAAAGTAGCCTAGTACACAAGTGTTTGTATTCAGTGGCATTGGAAGGCAGCACTTTAGCTGAAAACGTTAGTAAATAAATTGGGGAAATAAAGAACGTAATAAAACGGTGTCAGCTAAAGCTGCGTTCCTTATAAAATTTAATAGAGCATTTATTTCTGGTGCTGCATTGAAGTTCTTTCGTATATAAATTCTTGCGCTATCTATATCGCCTGAAACTAAGTGACCATTCAGTCCAGCGCAACCAGATATTTGACTTATTAAAAGAAAATGTGAGCTTAATTGGATTTCTGACTGCAATGCACCACATTGGTTGGTTGGTTGCTTGCAGTTGTAACAATACTGAGGTGAGCATTTCTACTGCCAATAGAAACTAGTCTATATCTACTGCCACTGATATTGCGACTTATTATTTTTTATCATGTTTTAATTTAATCGCTAATTTACAATTAAGCTTTAACGAGTGTAATTAAATGCTAACGACATTAATTTTCCACTTAAATCAGTTTTGATCATTGTGATTTATTTATTAAACATTTCAATGTTCTCATAGCTTATTTTTATAATATTTTCCCCTTTGCAAATACGGATTTTTAAGCCCATGTTGACGACTCATTCACTTGTCAGATTGTTTGAATGCAAATTTACCAGCACAGTAGAATGTGGAATAATTTTTGTTTGTTTGTTTTTGTTTTTGTGTGTGCACATTTTCAGTTCGCAATGAGCAGACTCTCTAGTTCATGTGCAAAAGTTCACTTTCAGAGAAAAGTGCATTGATTAAATTCGTTTCAAACCCAGGGCTAAATGTAGCCTAATTGAATTAACTCAGGTTTAAGGTCTCGATTTTCAGACTGCCCTCGTGAATGATAAACATAGAACCGTTAGGACCGGCTCAAATTTCATGTCGAACACTCTTGGATATTTTTTTAACATGTTTGGTGTATTATCTCTTGAGTTATTTATGGCTATCAAATGTTTCACTACGCACGTGTCTAGGATCATTTCATTAAAGTGGGCTATTTTAAAACAGACTGATGTATGATTTGTTGCTATATTTAAATGTCATATTTTTTAATATGCTTTGTAGCCTATTACATTTTCATGTTTTTCATTTTCATGTATTTTCATGTAGCTACTCTAAATTACTTAATTTTTATTTAAGTGAAAATTTAACTCCAAATATAAATCTTTGCTAATTTGTTAAAGTGTTTGAAATATTAAAATATTTGAAATCTTTTCACTGCTTTTTAAGATAGGCTAATATACAATATCATACCAAACAATTGTCAATTTTAATTAGCCTAATTAATTGAAAACATGTAGTAGCCTAACATAATAGAAAAATGTATATGAAATGCATTTTTTCCCACATAATACGGACAAAAAAGAGCGCCTCTTTATGTTTCTCGATATATGCTAATTAATTTACCGAATCTAATAACATCCTTATGAATCGGTAGTTGTGAACGTCCTGCGATCAGAATAATTAACGCAAAGCAATAGGTCGGCTGCCGATACAAGCGTTCTGGACACACAAGTACTGAGCACTTAAGGCCTCCCTTTTTATTGTCCCCGCACCATGTTAACAATCATTTACACGCTGAATAAAGCAAACAGATTTAGCCCTCTTTATACTTTTTATTTTTATTTTTTTAGTCTCTCATGCCCTGCAGAAAATTAAAGCACAGCTGCGCTGGCCCAAACAAAACTGGCATCAGATGGAGAATAAAACAGTCGCTTCAAATGAGTGGCGCATCTCTCTGAACCATGCCTCCACAGATGGCTCTTGGGCAAGATGACTAGAAATAGAAAGTCTAAGGAGGGTGTGCAGGAATAATGCTGTGTTTGCGGCACATGATGGCTTTAAGGATGCTTGCAGGATGTGGTTGCCCCTGTGGACAGGTATAGCAGACATGATGTCAGATGTGTATTTTTGACATCAGGTTGTGTTCCAGTGACCTGACATTTATTGTGGTAGATTTCAGTCTCTCGACAGAGCTGCTTCTCATATCCTGCATGTAGAGCACATGCCACAGCAGAACAAATGTGAACCAGCCCCAGTCTGTTTCCAGTACTCTCTCCTTCTGATTGGATATGAAGGGCATTTAGTCCACTGAAAAGGTGCCTGTAAATTTATATATCACTGTCTGCATATGTCAGGGCAGATTATTCTGAGAACAACCCGCTCTCACCTTTTTATAAGTCATTCCACCCATTCAACTGATGAATTATTTCAGAATTCAGGTCAAACAGCATTAAGGGATGATTAATGGGCTTTCAATTTAAGTGTCTTGGCCGTATGCGAGTGACTGTTAAAACTGCTGCTTTTTATTTGTTATCTAATCTTTTTTATCTGTTAATCTTTATTTATTTGTTATTATCAGTGAATAGTGGAATCACATTTACTGCTTTCAAACTTCATGATTTCTTACTACAATTAAGTGAAAAATGCTGTTAAATTATTCTCTTAACATTTTAACTTATATATGGCTCCTTTGTAATGATTGGAATTTCATTCAGAATTCTTTCTTTTTGCAGGAGAAAAGTTACTAAAATTATATTTATTTGCTTGTTAATGCGTTTTACAAGCTTTAATCCACACTTTTGAAAATCTGAGTGCTCATTCTTTGTGAAATTGTAACGTATTTAGACAATGCAAATATATTTAATCTAGGTAAATAGCATTTATATTTACCATATTTGTGTTTGATGTCATTTTACATACATATCTGTCTGATATATAAATAGGCCACATGTAGTGTTACACTCAGTGGTTTGTTTTGCTCTCATGCCCAGCTTCATTCTCTGTAATTGGTTTAAGTAACATGCTCTATAAATGCGAGTTATAGCAGAATAGAAATGTGGCAAATGGCTATACTGAAAGATAACACTGTCTGTTTAAAAAGTTTCAGCTTTCTGGAAAGCTTAGGCTAAACCACATATCCACCTTTAATAATTCAGCGCATTGAGCATGGCATCTTAGTGACACAAAATATATTTACAGGCGCAACAGTTTTTCAATGGCATTTTATGGAAAATTTGAAATGTGTTATGCATAAGCCATCAAAAGCTTAAGTGAATGATTGGTGTTCATTTTGGTATTTCTTTTAATTATTCAACCAAACATTCAACCATTGCAAGCATTTACTATCTTTTCCCTTAATTGGTCATTTTTCTTTTTTCTCGATTTTATTTGTCATCTCCTCAGTAAGTCTATGATTAACTGCATCTGTTTTTAAGTGTCAAATTGTTTGTTCGGAAACAATAGAAATTCTTCAGCATTAACTATGCGTAACATTAAAAGGACTGCTTGGTAGAAATGTTGTCAAATTTGCTGATATATTAAAACTAGATGCTACTTTGTTTGAGCCACAACAGTGACAAACCGTACCACTGTGGTGGCGCACAACCCCATGAAAGCTGGAATTGCTGGATTGAACCTGGAATTTCACTCTGTTTTCTGTGGAATGGGTTAAATATCAAAGGACGATAACTTTTTATCAGCCTTTGCAAAGAGAGTGAAAATGCATGTTTATTAGATTAATTTAACTACAGTTCGGTCTGACAGCAGCACACAGAAATGTTAAAACATTTTGTTTCATTAAGATGATATTATTAAAATCATTGTATAATTGAATGACTCATTCTGCCAGATTAATCATTCATATTTTGCTCCAAATAATGCAGTGAACTTGTTCTCTCTTAATTCCTCATGCCTTTAGTGCTCTTTTATATCCCATTTAAGCCACAGTCCATATAAATGTTACATTTTATTATGGTGCAACATGTGCTTTCATAGGCTTGCACAATATACTCAAATACTGAGCCTAAAGACTCAGTTTAAAGAATGTTTTAAGTAGGCCTATAGATAATCACAAATTGACTGATTCCAGGATACCTGACAATTAAATTTGACAGTTGTAATGACAAAAAAGCACAAGATAGAAAAAAAGTGTTTGCTCCACCAGAGGTAGGGTCAAGAATTTCATAATAAAAAGTCAACATTGTGACATAAAAATAAAGAATGGATTCAGGCCATGTTATGAATCTTGTATTTATAGACTGTACACATATGGTAAGGTTTTCCAGAGCACACTTTTAACTTTTTTAACTTGTGCATATAAAGCATAACAGATTTGCTTCTTATTGTTTGGTTTGCATTGAGGTAAAATAGTCTAGTATGTTGAGATGCCATGGGTTATTATATTATATGCCCTGCTCTCATCTGAATGTCTCTTTTACAACATGCGATTTATGACAGATGAGCTCAAAAGCTGACAAATGTAAATTTAATGCTTGTTGCACCTATTTTTATAATATTTATGCTTTCACTCTGTCATTATCAAGTGTTTCCTCACTCTGTCAAAGGTCATTTGCTGACATGGTGACCCCTCTCGTATCAGTGTTTTCAATGGGACTTATTTAAGTAAATTTGGGGGTCATCTATTTCTGTATTTCTCCAAACATATTTAAAAAGTAATGGAAGCAGTTTCAAGTTGACCATTGATGAAAATACATTATCGGTCACAGGGGGCACTGGCCTGTGGCAAAGGCAGTGGATGCTTCCGTTTGAAGATGTTAATTTGGTGTGACAAGTGAGTCATAATTGATGGTTTTGTTCAGTAACAGCATTTCACAATAACTCTCAGTGCAGATCCAGCGAAGACAGACAGCAGGAAAAAACAAGCATAGGAAATGACCTTTGACATTTTATTTGGAAGAGTCACTTCACGCTTTATTAATCGATTTGGTTGATAACATTAAAGCAGTTCCTCACTTTATTTTAGTACTTGCGAATCTCTCAGTCTGGGTAATGTGCCGAGGGCAGAGGAAATAGGATGCCATTGTGCTTAAATTGCCCCTATCCCTGCAGTGCTCAGTATCCAAGCGCATCTCTACCAGAGTCCAAGCATGCCTTAATTCCGAGGCAATAAACAACACTAATTTGCCATCAAACAAACTTGACATGCGTTTCAATGTTCAGATGAAGTGCAGGCCCCGTTTTAGTTTTTCATCTGTGCATGTGCATATGTGCAATACACATCATGCATTCATTCAGAACATGACCCAAATTTGCTCTGATCATTTGTGCCCGCTCTGACAGCATATACTGCTGTGCAATGTTTGATTTGTAATTTATCCCAGTTTCCTAATCATAGTTAACACCAACAGTCCACACAGCAACACTGAAAGCTGCAATGTCAATGTGTCGTGCAGCCCTCTGTGTTATTGGATATCAAACAGTACAATGCAAAAATGTGTAACTTATTTCACTTTTTCAAATAGTGTCTTTATATTTGTTTTATGTTTTACCAGGTGTTTTACCAGCTGGTTGCTAAATATAAGATTCTATTTTAGTATATGCTTTATCAAACTTAACTATAATATATTATTACATGTCTTGGTTAAATTCTAATGTAGAATGCAGTCTGTTATTTCTTGATAACAGACCGCTGCTAAGTATAACACACCGTTGCCATGAAGAACAGAGCGTTGCCATTGACACGGTGTTCTTTGACGGATGCAATAAATTAATTTATAAATCAATAAACTCCTTTTTAAATCAATATTTTGTCAAATTATTGATTTATTTGGTAGGTAGCCATGTAATAAGCGGGATAAAGTATAGCGAGGCGGTTGTTATAGCGAATACAACCCCGACAGGCTGATCGGGACCCCGATGCGAAGCTATACATTATCCATTACATATTTTAAAGTCAAAATGTTTTACTGACTGAATTAAGGTAAGAGGTGTTTTGTCTGTCATAGTTTAAGTAAAATGTGTGATTTTATCATTTAAATTGAACTTTTTATGCTGTTGCTTTTCACACTGTTTACAGAAAACGGCTCCTGTAACTTTGTTTCAATGGGTGACTGCAGCTCTTGAGGCGATGGACCTGAATGCATGTTAAATAATGATTTTATTTTATTGAGGTAACATGTTATAGTCTTTGATTCTCTCCCTTCGCTTTCTATAAAATTTCAAAAGTCTTAAAAGTCCATTGGAGCTACATGGGCTAAAGCAAGTATACATATGCAGTTTGATTGATATACACTATAGTTCAAAAGTTTTGGGTCAGTAACATTTTTTAAATTATATGAATACTTTTATTCAGCAAGGATGCGTTAAATTGATCAAAAGTGACAGTAAAGACATTTATAAAGTTACAAAACATGCTATTTATAAAATAAATGCTGTTCTGTCTTTTCTCAACATTGATAATAAAAAGCAATGGGTTTTTTAGCAGCAAATTAGCATATTAAAATGATTTCTGGTGGATCATTTGACTCGAGTAATGGCTTAAATTATGTTAAAATTATATTGGTGCTTGCAACATGGAGCTGCTACCGCTAATGCCCAGAGCTCCCACTCAGCTAAAACGGCAGTTATGGGGGCATATTCATAAAGAGTGTTTTTGTGCCTCTTAACAGACACAAAATGTAATTAAAATGTCTGTCCAACATGAACCGGGTCCTTACATGACAACAAGATGCGTTTAGCAACTTAGCCATTGTTTAAATTCACCTAAATAGTGTTTTAGACGTCTAGCTGTAGTCTCGCGCTGAAGTCCCGTGGGAACTCCTGTTGTATTGTAGCCAGGAAAAGGTCATTAGAAGTGTGCAGGTGGGAGGAGCGTCGTGTGTGTGAAGAGTGATGATCGGAGTTGCTCACAAATGAAGAAGAAATGGTTCGGAACGTAACTATGGAGAATATAGAAGATTTTGAACGCATGGAAGAGGCTTTTGAGTTTGATGGTTGTCCTTATTTATTCGAACCAGAGTATACAGACGAAGAACTAGCCTCACACTCTTCACACACACAACGCTCCTCCCACCTGCACACTTCCATTTACCTTTTTCCGGTTACAACGGGAGTTCCCACGGGACTTCAGCGCGAGACTACAGCTAGCCGTCTAAAACACTATTTAGGTGAATTTAAACAATGGCTAAGTTGCAACAATGGCTAAGTTACAAAAAAATAAAAAAACATTCTTCATAATATTTTTGTTTTCTTATGTCGTTCCAAACCTGTATGTCCTGTAACGACATGAGGGCAGTTAATTTAGGTATGAACTGTCCCTTTAACCTGTTTTTACCTGTCACACTGGTAGAGCAGATGCTCAACAACATTTAACACAGGGACTCGTATGTTCAGTTACTGGATTTCCCTGGAATCATTCGAAAGGCAATCTTTTTCCCATCAGAATTATTCCTATGTGTGAGGCGAAGAGAATGCTTGGGAGAGAGGAGCGGAATCACTGCCATCACCTCTCCATGGTAACCAGATGGTGTTCTTCCACCACAGTCATGCTGTGGTCCTGCTCGTATGCAACATGACGCACAGACTTGGCTGTAGGCTTGTTTATTTCGTTGTGTGTTTTGTGGCGGTGTCTTTGCACTCTTGAGACGCAACCTCACAAATGCTGAACCCAAGCCTGCTCCGGGTCTGGCTCCTGACCTCCGCACGGTCACATGGGTATGGAGCTCTCCGACTCGCCCAGACATGAGAACATCTTCATGGGCGAGGATGAGCCATGTCTATTTGGAGCTCTGCTCCAGATTTTTATGTGTAGCTGAAATTGGTTTCACATGAGTTGGGGGCCAGCCTGCATCAGCAGATTTTCTGATCAAATTAAACCGAGAAAGAGAGGGGGAAAGGCAGCGGTTGTACTGATCTTTAATTGAATAAACAGGACTTGAGGAAGGGAGGCGAGAGAGTCATCAGTACCCCTTCTCACCACTGTCCTCTTGGTCAAAGATAGTTTAACCCCCAGGGGCAGATCAGGCCTTCAATACTCAATACCATCCTAACCGACTTCAGCCAGACTTTAAAAAGTTGTGGTTAAGACCAAAGAGCCATCAGATGTGTGCACGATAAGTGTCATCTTTCATCCATGGAGAGACATTCAGGAATTCAATTTTTAGACCCAGTGTTGGCTGTTCAGTATCATTTACTGGTGCAAATGCTGGAGAACACAGAATCAAACCGTTGTGATTCTCTCATCCTTTATCCAAAACCAGGCGTGTTTTTGTGACACCTCACTGGATTCGGATCTGCTAATCACACTGGAGGTCTCGTGCTTGTGCCCGGGACCCCCTTAATCTGTAGATGAAAGTTTATTAAGATTTATAAAAATGATTCCCATATGTGACTGATGCTGGAATCTGGTTTTGATCTTACAATTGCTCCTTTAGTGATATGATCAGTTGGGTGAATTATGCCACTTCATCAAATTCAGAGCACACCCGACATGAGCCGTACGCCAGTTAAAAGAGGGGGAAAAAAGCACAAGAGAAATGAAGAGCGATGAAAACGAGAAAAAAGAAGCGGGAGGGATTATTCTCATCATTCCAAAGCAGGATAAGAGAAGCACCGCAGTTTCTTCTGGGTTATTATTGATCAAAATAATTACTTACAGTGTTCCGAAGAAATGGAATGAGAGTCATCAATGCTGTGGACAAAAAATAGACGCATTCCATGAGTCAGTGTCACTGCAATTATTTGTCAATCTAACATGTTTGGTTCAAAACAGAGTATGTTATTGTATCACCAGTTCTCTTGCGAAAGATGCACAGAAAGACTCAGTTAAAATCAAGGAACACCAATCATACCAAAAGTATCCAACAATTGACCACTGGTATGTAAATAACTGGCGTTTGCTTGGGCAGAATTATGAGTGCTGTGAGTGTCTTGCGTTTAATTTTTATCCCATGGCAGCCACTTCATCATCATGGGTTAGATGACTTTTACCAGTATGTGAAAGCAGAAGAATGCCAAGCAAAATATTTAGCATGCCTTTTTATATTTGTGTTATATTCATTTATATTCATTTTCATTGTTTATTTATATCTTGCATTTTAAGAATGCATGCTACAATTTCCATTCTGCTGCTCTCTGAAAGAAATCATAATAATTAAAAAAAGTTCATATTAAAGTCTTTGTGAGTGTATTCTGGGCTTGAAGCGGAGGAAATCTCCAAACATTTCGCACAGATAATGCTGTGCAAATGGCTTGCAGACAGCAATTTTGGTAGCAATTTCTTCTGAATAAATTACACAAATGTCCAGCAATTGTCTTTTTTTCTTCTCTTCCCTCATTCCTTTGGGAAAAGCCAGATGTGGGAGTGTTGGGTGCTGTGGTTGGTTCTATTATGTTTGAGCCTCTGATAATAAAACAACAGTTGTGCTTCTGTAGACATTTATGATGTCGATTTGGTAGCTATTCCTGTTGTAAAAAGATCTCTTGCTTTGTGTTCAGCTTATGATCATAATTCATTACGATCTGCATTGAATTATCTTTAAGATATAACCAATCAGAACCAGTCCGGTCTGCTATGTGGAGTTGTGAAATGTGTAGTTGTGAAATGAACAGTCAAGGATGCCTTTTATGAGTCACAGGACAAGGCTTAACCACTGCAGCACCAGGATTTGGATTTTCTTTAAAAACAGATTTAATCCCAAGGACAGCTAATTGGTTTCAAATTGAAAATGGGACACATGGCTCTCTCAGCTCTATCTGTACACTATAGAAATTGTGAAGAAAATCCATATGTTGTCTTTCCTGTAATATTATACTGTATTTTCATCTTTTCAAATGAACACAGATCTAAATCTGACTTGATTCCTCAAGATCTATCTATACCCATAATGGCTTTTATATTTATACTTATTGTTATGAGCAATGATTTTTGCTATGATTTCAAATGCCTATATTTGTTTGAGAGGGAAGGGACTATTGTTCTTTTTTTTCCTACATTTAACCTGTAATGAGAAGAATAATGGCATTTTCAGTCGTACTATTAAACTATTCAGAGAATTGTATTCTCAAATTGTATTTGAATTGCCTAATGCACGCCTAGCAGTTTAACTGCCTCCTCACTATAAATGCAATTTTTTTTTCTATTTGAAGTAAAATTTTTGATAAATGGTGGTTCATTTACTATTATGTGCTGTTATTTTTTACACTTGGTGAAAAACTGAAAAAGAAAATATCATTAAGTGCCTCATGCTGAACACTATTGAACGACATGAAATTTGGTGTAAATAAGGTTCATGTGCCATTTTCTGGAAGTTTTAGGCCCCATATGTATATGTTACATACTGCATGGTCAAAAGTGTATTATTATTATTGTAATTTAATAAAAATACCCCATAAGAACCCCCCAAAGCCGTATATTTTATAGCTGCTCGTCATATTTGATAATAGAGTTGTTATACAATATATTGGTATATTGAACACAAAATGATACCATTCCCAGGCTGCTCTGACGTGTCATCACATCTGCTCCATAACACAATATAAAACCTCATTGGAGAGGAGGAATTCTGGCACAAAATTATATTACCCTGCTATTTCCATGGCCACCAGTCGGACTTTCTTTTTCAGTTGGAATGAATTTGTCTTTGGGTCATGAGCGTCATTATAGAATTGCCTTTCAAGAATTCTGGTTCAATTGTGAACGACTGTGAATATGTTAAGAACTTTTTGTTTTTACATTTTTCATTTACCCCATTAATTCATGATATGCAGAATTTGAGTGGTATCACGCAAAAACATTGTCCATTGAGCTGCCAATAATGATGGGTGTGTATAACAGTGTGCAAGTGCTTTTATTGTGTGCTAACCTCGGGGAGATTATGGATTTGACACATAGTATAACTGGCACTGCTTTTGAGACCACATATTCAGGTAATTTCTGTCACAATTAGGGACTTATCCTCAAACTTTCGTACGTGAGTTTATAGAACTTGATTTTATCTTTTTTCTTGAATGACTCCCTCATAGATTTGACGTCATAAATCTAGCTGTGGGTGGAGAATCATAGACTTGGCTTAGCTTTAGTGTCTTTTTATTTGTATCCCAAGACTATATTACATCCGTGGCGCTCTCACTGCAGTCTTGCCCATTGAACATCTCTAAATCCTTAAGAACCCTGGGCTTTTGGAAGAGTTCAACTAAACAAACAATGGCTTTGATTTGCTGTGTTTATAGTTGCAGGAGGACACGCAGTATAATATGCATTGAGATTTGTTTGAAATCCCAATTAAACAATGTCAGTGAAAGAAGGTAAAAATGTGATGGCCATTTCATTTTGAATCACAATATCAGTTCAAGATCACTTTCTCTTTTTAGTCTTTCAAAAGGGAAGTTTCATGAATTTGGCGAATGCGTGGTAATGTTGTGAAGTGAAGGAAAAATAATTTGTTTCTGCCAGTGTCAAACATGATTCCATTGCAAGAAAAACAGGGTAGGTCTCTCCAGGCCTGGCTGAGGCAGCTTTCCTTCTCCGTGCTCCGTTTGGAAGGGATGAAAGCTCAGTGTGATCTCAAAGGTCATCTGGTGACCCTGTCTCTGTTTTCTCAAGCGCAGACCTGATCCTCAGTTCTGCTCTTGGAAGTTGGTGAGCAGATCGGCTGCTGTTGTCTTAGTGAGGTGGGCCACACTCTCACAGTGAGGTGCCCGCTGTCATCACTGTGACCTCTGAACTCCCTGATGGGCAGACCCAGGACTCCTGAGGCTGAAGGCAGTATTGCAGATGACCAATGACTGATATTCATATAGGGGTCAAAGATCACAATCTGTGGACATATTTGTATTTATTTACTTTTATTTGAGCTCTCTGTAACTTCTATTAGGGTGGAACAACATATTATTTTTGGTACATTTTTTGCAATATCTCATTGTTGGTTACAAATTTTTCTCACAATTATTATTATTTTTTTCTCACAGCCTTTGATGGTGGCCTTTTGATGGTCTTTAAATCTCCACTGGCGTTTAAGGGTTTTGGGGTGGTAAGATTTTTTTTAAATGTTTTTGATAAGCAGAAAATAAGCCTCTTTTGCAAGGCTGTATTTCACAAATATCTTGTGAAGTATACTGTTGAAATTATTACAATTATTATTATAATTTTTTCTGTGATGGCAAAGCTGAATTTTCAGCAGCCATTACTCCAGTCTTCAATGTCACATGATCCTTCAGAAATCATTATTTTGATTTGGTGTTCAAAAGAACAGCATTTTGTAACTTTATAAATGTCTTTACTGTTACTTTTGATTAAATGAATGTTTTGTTTTTTAGGATAAATGAAAGCATTATTCTTTCAACAAAAAAAAAAATCTTTCCCCAAATTTTTTAACGGTGCCGTATAGCTAAAATAGTACAAATTTCCTCATATATGAGGTATTTTCATTTCTGGTTTCTGCTGAAATGAAAATCTGACACTTTCGCTTAAAGTAAACCTATAATCCTTCTTCGTAATGAGCGAATCAGGTGAAAAGGTAACAGTAGCAAGGAATCTGTGCTGCATTATGCAGGATTTTACTTCAATCACCCCCTGTATAATTTTGGTCAAACTTTTAAGTCAGTCACAGAGCTTCAAGCCAATGCCTAGATAGATAACTTCCAAACAGACCTATCTGAGACCGGTCACTCACCTGCCGTTTGGCAGTTAGACATAAACCAGATTACACTTTCTCTTCCTTTCTGTGCCCTTCTCATGCTCCTTCTGCCACCGGGGCTGCAAGTGGAAATGTTATCATTGGGGTTTGTGTCTCCCCTTTGTCCTTGCCTTCCCCCTCGGGCACTTGACCATAATTTAATTAAACATTCGTTTAAGAGGATCACGCAGGAAGAGACAGGCTGGTCACAGACAGGTCAGGGCAAAAGAATGTAGCCAAACTGAACTGCCTCTGTGTAGAAGAATTCAGCTTCTTTTTGCAATTGCACAATATTTTATATATAAATACATTGTTACTTGAATACATGCTTTTGTCTGCAATGATAATAGCCTGCCTTGTAAGAAGATCATTTTTTTCATGTACATTTTATATTACATTAATGTATTTTGCAGATGCTCATTTCAATGTCTTCAACACATTTATCCTGTATATTGTGGTCACTCACTCTTCATGTCTTTTACGGTAGTTTCTATCTATGGTAATGAATGATAATCATTGACCACTTCATTCCCAAATTATGTTGCAGGGGGCAGAAAAAATCCAGAAAATTGTAAATGTGAAGAGAAAAATCCATTACTATGAATCATTGTAGAAACCACTTGATAATCTGAAACCATGTCAATTACAGTCGTCCAAATGAAAAATACGAAATGTAACTCTGCAGTGTAATTTTGTTGTCTTAATGTCAAATTTAACTTTTCTTCAAATTAGTACTGATGTAATTTTAAGATAGAAATATAATAGAATTGCTGCATACATTGTTTTCAGTTTTGTATCACAGGCAGCCATGCTTCATTTCAAAGCAAGAGCAAATGTCCGGTGGCATAGATGTAGGGTCTGAAAGGGTTAAAGTAACATAAGTCAGTAAGGTGTCTTTTTTAAAGCTTTTTCTGGCTGTATTCTCGTGGGAGAGAGTTAAAACCATCTATGGTTTATTGAATCTGACTTTAGGCTGTCTTTCTACACTTTGAGTCTTTTACGAAAATCTGAGTGCCATGGAATTCTGGCTATGATATTAATTTCCAGTCATTTCCAGAGTCTCAAGCAAGTTTCCAATGACCTCATTCATTTTTTGAAAACGGCAATTTTCTAAAGGAACTTGTTTTTTCCCCTCTCATTTTAAGATTGCCCTGTTGTCTTGATTAATTAGTATCCTCATTACAATAGCCTGTCTTCTATTATTGTATATTAGTCTACTCTCAATAATATGTAGATATATATAATACAGTCTGGTTCCAAATTCCTCTGTTTTGTTCCAATGGCATCATGTTCACCAGCACCAATATCTAAAGCTGTTGATTTCGGCAATGCAGATTCCAAGTCATGCTGTTTTTATTTATTTATATATTTATATTCTCTACCTTTTTATATTTGTAATAATGGGATTCAAACTGTTAAGTGAGGAATTAATAATAATAAAACTCTCTCTCTCTCTCTCTCTCTCTCTCTCTCTCTCTCTCTCTCTCTCTCTCCTGGTGAATGTTAATTTCGTGTAGTGGTGAGGAGAGACGCCTGTCTGTCTTGCATCTGCAGTAACACTGAAGGCTTGTGGACTCTTTCTTTTGGTCCTGCTGTGGGATAATTACCATGACCAAAAGAACATTTATTTTGAAAAAGAGAAACAGTTGTTAAAAGCTCTCAATGACAATCTCAATTTACATGGCTTTCCACATGAAATATTTCAAAAGTGTTGCCAAAGAAAAAGGCTAACAGTATTTGGTGAGGAGTTGGAGATTTGGCCAAGTGGCATCAGACTGGGGGTGTTTCAATGTGCTCTTACTATGTTCACCAGTTTTACAAGCGTTGGACCACATCACTCACTTTGCCGGGTTAATTTCAGCGGACCAAGTGCAGTGATATTATTGGGTCTAGACTGAGGGAAAGACAAAAAATAGGTCTTCTCAGAGTGCGGACACAGTGAATTGTCGCTACTCCAATTTTAGGAGCTTCTGTAGGAAGCCCAACAAGCTGCAAATTTTATGGATATCTTTGCCTGTGTTTTAATGATAGAGTGGGTGTTTCTGACATAAAACACTGCTATTAAACTCTTCATGATGGTAGAAGCTGTTGGCCATGGTTAGTTGCTGTTTTTCTTCTTACAAGCAGTTAAAGTACACTTTTCGAAGCAAACGTTTTGTTTGTTGGGGTTTATACTGGCTGGAGTGAATTTAGTGTGTGACATCAATGTTGTCTAGTGACTCAGAATGGACCACAAGTCTCTCTGGTCAGCCACTGCAGATGGTGCTGACATCATTTTGCCATCATGTCATCACAGATTTGTGAAACTAAGCAAAGCGCTGTCTGGATACCCTTTGGGTCTGTAAAGTATCTACAAGTTCCTCAGCAATTTAACAACATATAGATAGCACATTAACTATATAGAGTATCTGGATACAACTCACACTTAAAAATTTATGAATTTTTAAGTGTGAGTTGTATCCAGATACTCTATATAGTTTTGATATTTAAATCACAAAATATTTTTTGGTTGTCAAACTTTAGTGAAACTTAAGTTATTGCATTGTATCGAATTTTATACATTTTTATGTGTTTCAAGTTTTTTTTTATGTGTTTCAAGTTTTTTTCAGGATACTGTATAACATAACCAACCAAAATAAAAACCTATAGTATAAGCTGAATCATATCTCCATAATACCTTTCAAACACCTGTTGGTGAACACAAAAATTCAGATACTCAGAATTAGGAACATATCTGCTTTCTTTATAAATCAATATTTTCAAATAATGTAAGTTTATTATAAGGATAGTATGTAAAATATGTGAAAAAAAGTATTTAATAGGCTACTCCATCAAAAGAGTAAACACAACTACAAGTGCTTGGAAATTAGTATACTTAATTATAATTTTAAGTATATCTCGATCAAAAGTTTGAGTACAACTTTTTGTACTTTTTTTATAGGCCAAATATACTTCAACTTTTCTGTCAATATAAGTCAAGTATACTTGAGTGCAATATTAAGAATATTAAAGTAGACTGAATGTGTTTTTAGTTTAGAAGAACTTTTTTGAAAGGGTTTTTCTTGGTGCAAACGGACCTTACTAATAATTATTAGTGTTATTATAAAACTTTATTAATACATTGAATTGTTTAATTTTACAGCTTTTACATTTGAAGCTCATAGCAAAGTTAATTCGTTTTTGGCTTAGACACATAAGGCAAGAACAAAAGCATTAATAATATACAATAGATGTGGGATGGATCAAATTATTTGTATTTTTTGTTTGTGTCATAAAAAAATCTTCTCCTGTTTGATTCTTTCTAACAAATCTCTGCAGCATCTGGCATTATATTAGAAAATAGTCTTATGAACAATGAAATTCAGTCTCTGCTCTGAATTTTAGACTGTGTGACATGGATCACCTGCACCTGAGTCAAGTTAACCCAGAATGTTTTGAAATGCTGTTGTTCGGAAGCTCGCCTGGACCACACCGTGCGGCTCACGCAGTTATTGTGGGCTTGGTTGCCAAAGTTTTACCGGAGCTGTCAGCCTTGCAATAGCGCCAGCTCCCATGGCAGAGGTCATCCAAAGCAGGAAACAAAGGGAGTCTGTCTGCCACTAACATACCAGAATGTCCTGGAATGGACAGAAAGAAGCTCTTTCAAATAGGGTCCTAATCAGAGTCATGTTCCTTATTTAATTTAGGAGGACACTTGCATGGAAGAACTTGTCCTTTCTTCACAGCTCCATTCATTCACTGAGGATGGCAATAATGAACACTTGGGGTTTTACTACACCCATCCATAAAGCTATATTCATCCCCGATGCGATGGTACATATTTTTCACATGCACATAGATATTTATTTTAAGTTGATCTCATTTATTTCAGCCATTGCTTTATTTTATTCTTAATGTTTCGAGTTCAGTGAGCGAGTGTCAGGTGAGAGCTGCTTAAAATAAATGGATTTTAATCCTCATTTTTGTTATCTAAAATAGCATCCTCTATTTTAAAACATCAGAACCGTCAGAGAACAGAACAGAATCTTAGTGATAGTTCACTCAAGTCCCACAGGTTTGGATTGACGTGAGGGTGAATGGTGACGGTAAAAAAAAAAAGGTTATTTATTGGCTTTAATGGTTCTATGAAGAACCTTTAACATCCATGGAACCTGTCCATTCCACAAAAGGTTATTTATACGGTTATGACGATTTATACGGTTTATGACAGACACTAAGAAAAAAATGGTTCTGCACCCTTAAAAATAAAGGTTCCAAAAAGGGGGTTTCACAGCGATGCCATAGAAGAACCATTTTTGGTTCCCCAAATGAACCTTCCAGTGAACAGTTCTTAAACTAGCAGCCCAGTGTGAAGAACATAAAGATCCTTTTGTGGAATGGAAATGGATGTTAAAGGTTCTTCGTCGAACCATGAATGCATGTAAAGAACATTTAAAGACTGAAAAGAGTTCTAAAACCCCTTTTTGGAACCTTCATTTTTAAGAGTGTAAATGAGGGCAGAATTTGTATTTTTGTTTGAATTAGGCCAATTTATTACAATATGGAACACACTTAATTTGTCCTTTCACAATGTGAACAGTTGGAGTACATGATGTTTTTTTTTCTTCTCTCTTTATGATATGATAAAAATAGCCTTTCGCTGGTGGATCCTGCTGAAAAGATGCAGGTAGTGAAGAGAGAGATGGCTCTCAGCAAAGCTCACTTCATCTTGCTTAGGTGCAAGTGATTCCCATTATAGCTACAAGTGCTGTTTACTGGCTGAGGTCGAAGGGTCATGTGTGACCATGTCTGATCCTCAAAGTAGCAAAGAACATAGAACGGGGCCCTTTATGGAGAAACCGCATGTATTGAGTTCTTCAATTAACAGTAATATAGCATTTTGACTTTAGATTTTATTTTTTATAAAATAAATAAAAAGACTGATATTTCAGGAAGGATGGATAGATGGATGTTCCACTGTAATGGGTTCAGAGCAACATCCAGTGTATCAGACCACATCCTTCAGAAAAATAAAAGTTTCAGAGACTGAGATTCAGTTGACCTTTCACCCCTGCTTCCCAAAAGAACTCCAAAACCCACTTCCTCCTCAAAGTATTTTGAAATATAACCAACATTCCCGAAGCGCTAGAACAATCTCAACTAATTAATCAGATTAATATGTGACCTCAGAGCACAAGAGGCAAGAAAAATCAATTTGTTTTAGCATGCAGAGCGTTCCGCCAGTGAGGCGGGAGAGGTGGGATAGCCTGAGAGAAGAGAGGAGGCCGGGGTAAGGGTCTGCCGTGCCTGAAGGCTACAGGCCTTCCTGTCAACAACGGAATATGATGTGGCAGTCGCAGAGGACCCGGGGCATCACAGCGGCAGAGTTTGAAGAACTCCCTCCAGCTTATCCTGTCCACTTAGTGGCCAATATAACAACTTCTCTATGGAGCTATTGTTTTGGTGATGGGACACGTATGCGATGCGTTGACAATCTTTAGGGCATTTTAAAGATGATTTTTACGTTTAGAAATGTTCATGCTTTGTTTTTATGCAGAGTTCTCTTGCAATTGTACATTATTGAGAGTAAATGCTGTAGCAGACATTTTAGGATACGTTAACACGACAACGTTATCAAACGATTCCCGTTCACGCGGATCCGTGAAAACGACTAAAAACGCTGTATTATGCTGCCAGGCCAGCAGTTGGCGATGTCACGTTGTAAAGAAAGACAATGCACCTGTGCACAAATGCATTCAAACGCGCATGGCATATAGACTTAACACGTAATGAACAGGTGCCCGTCACCGTTTTCACAGATGTGCGTTTTTTACTTTACACGGAGACTATAAAAAATAGCTTTTTCAAAAACGTACACTTTGAAACCTGTTTTCAAAAGTTTGTGTTTTCAGGCCACCAAAACACTATTGTTGTGTAAATGAACGTCCAAAACGCATTAAAGGTTTTCCGGTTTAGTTGAAAACGGTGTAATGTAAACCCCTAAGAATATGCAAGGTATTTTGTTACTTATAATTGTGAATTGCTGCTTTGTTTTTAGTTTTTTATTGCTTTTGCGACTTTATATCTCGCAACATGGCTTTATATCTTTGAAGGGGTGGATTGGAATCCACTGCTGCTTCAATGTATATGCAATGAGTGACTATAATCAAGGTATTAATCAATATTGTTCCTTCTAAATAACAAATGAGTTGAATGACTTCTCTGGAGATTTTACTTTGTTGTAGAAGTTACCAGTGTGATTACTGAAATGTTCTTTTCATGTATTCTTTTATGTATGTATTTGATATATGAATGCAGTGTGTGCAGTGCTTGCTTATTTAGCCCGGGTCCCAGAAATGAAATTTCTGGTCTTCATGAAATGAAAGGTCTTCAACGTGTTAAAACATATAGGGGTCATTGAAGCCAATAGTTTAAGGGACCATTTCTTTGTTAAAGCCTTACTTTCCAGTTAGACTAAAGTGTAGCTCTCCTTGTGAGAAAGAACGCATCATCTTGATGTTTTGAGAATACTCTCCTGTTTATAGTTAGAGCCTGGCCAAATCCTACCTTGGAAAAGCTGTGTGTCGGTGTGTGTGTTAGTCTTCTTGGTTACAGGTTGAGGAACAACTGGCATTATTGGAGATTGGCTGAGTTGTTGTTCGGGACATGCTGGCGCCCAGCAACCCAAATCTGTGACCTGGAAGGTCATGACGTGCCTAACCTTACGTGCCACACTGTATAGGCTATGTGTGGAAAATTACTATGTTTATCTATTTCTTAGCCAATGAGAATCATTCAACCTGTAAGCAATGATGTAGCTTAGACCTTGGAAATGGTATAACTGCTGTGATCTTTGTAACTGTAAGTGGGGCGGCCTATGAACTCCTGTGTGAGTCTTGAAGCTGACTTCTGCTGATGAAACTGCAAACTATTTTCAGTAAAACTTTTCTTCAATTTATTATAATTCTGACTCTGGGTCTTCTTTCCTTGGGTCCTATACTGTTACCCCTCACATCTTGAAATTGCTAATTTGTTTCTTGTAATATTTCATAATGTGACTATTTCTATTGTCACAATTACCTTTTTTAATTATCTATTCTGACTCAGAAACAAAGAGTTCCATAATTTCTCTCTGGCTCAGGAAAGAAAAAAAATTAAACAAAACAGCATGTGGTGCCTTAGCATACCACTTTGCCCTCTTCCTTTCCTCACCAACTGTTGTAACAAGCCCCACTTCCTGCTTGGGAATCAGTGGCAGTGATTTGAAATAAAATTTTACTGCCAGTCAGAAAAACCAAGCCTTTGCCGTATGCATACAGACACAAAAGGCTTTACTTTTCGTGGTACCTATTACTGTAATGAGCTATACATCTAGAAACACATGTTTTCACTGTACAACTTTATGATTTAGTAAAACAGTGACCAGTAGTTTAGAACTTTATATTGCCATAATGACTGCTTTTTGCGAGATTTTTTTTATTTTTTTATTAGTGGATTGGTCGTTTTTTACACATTGATAAATTCAGTGCAGGGCTCCTGTTTGGATCTTCAAGATAGGATGTTAATTCACCAATTAAAGTCATGTAGGCCTATACGTTCGTCAGCTGGATGAAAGTTTGGTCAAATGTTAATTTAATACTTTGCACGAGTTAATTGGACTTTGAAGTATGAAACCCGATTACAGAAATCGCGCTCAGATGAGAGATGTGGGCCATCTGTGTGTGTACAGCAGCAGAAATATAAGTGGGAGTCATTAGTAGATTAGGCCTGTATAGGGGGTGCAGGGGTTGTGCTCGAGTGTAGCTGGTCATCCTGGCCATGTGCCCATTAAGACTTGTGACTTGTGCTCAAAGGTAACGATTGTGACTGGGAGACAAAGGATCTACTCAGCACACTTACTTTTATTTTCTCCCTTACATCCATGCACTCTGCCCTTCAATTGCTAATTCAATAACCGCTAATCACACAATTAAAATCACATGCACCCAGCAAGTCAATAAGGCCCTCTCGATGGGCCAGAAACCCGCAGACTGAAAACTATGTTGTTTTTTTCTCTGAAAATTTCTGCCGGTGGAATGTTAAGGGAACGGCTTCAAGTCATTGTTCTATCTATAGCACCGGTCAAAAACATCCCAATCGGTGCAAAACTATTCAACTTACAATGTCCATTACAAGAATGTCACACAAGATAACCTTTAGTTTTCAAATGCTTCTCAATAGCATTTATGCTGTTATTTATTCATTTATTTTTAATTCACTGTCTCTAATAATTTAAGCTACTATGCTACTAGCAGTAAATGTACATTATTGTTCAAAAGTTTGTGGTCAGAAGATTTTTTAAAAATGTTTTTGAAAGACGTCTTTTATGTTTGCCAAGGCTGCATATATTTGATCAAAACGTCAATAAAATCACTAATATTGTGACATATTACAATTTAAAATAACTGTTTTCTATTTGAATATATTATCAAATGTAATTTAGCCTATTACTGTAATGGCAAAGCTAATCTTCAAATTTCACATGAACCTTCAAAATCATTGATCCATTGATTGATCCATTGATTTGCTGCTCAAGAAACATGTTATTAAACACTGCTTAATATTTTTGTGGAAACTGTATGTGGCATTTTTTACAGGATTATTTGATGGATATATAGTTCAAAAGAACAGCATCAAATAGAAATCTTTTGTAACATTCTAAATGTCTTACTCTCACGCTTTATCAGTATAATGTATCCTTGCTTAATAAGACTATTAATATATTTTTAAATAATCTCATACTGACCCCAAATGGTATAGTGAATGTGTGCATACAGTATATAGACTACAGGCTAGTGCTAATTCACACATTTTTCAAACGCAAAAGTATGACTAAGACTCGCTAAAGGCTATAAAGCTCACAAAAAGCCATAAACTCCTTAAAAACCGCAGTTCTAGTGAGAGATTGCTGAGAGAAAAAGAGAGGAGGAAAAGGAAATGGGGCTTGGCATGTTGACTCAGGAGAAAATCCCCCAGGACCCCTCAATGGACAGCTATTGAAGTTTAATTGCTTGCCTTGTCTTGTCTTTTTGGAAGTTATCACGTGTTCACGAGAAGTAAATGCAGTTGCTAGAGGTAGCAGGCAAAAGAGGCTGAGCACAAGGTTATCGACACCTGTCTGTAATGAGCATTCAGCCCAATCCTTCACTTTAACTTCAACAATTACCAGGCAAAGTCCTGATGTTTTTCAGGGAACATTGCAGATGACAACAGCGCTGAAAATTTCCACAGTCAGCCCCATTTCCCATTCCCTCGGAGAGTGTCTGAGCTTTGTAGCATTACCATTTGCATAATTCACTTTGATGGCAATATATTAGCTCTCCATCTTTGCTCTCTTTTGTATCTGAAGATTACAAAGGGACTATTTCCAGCGCCACGCAGACTACCAGGAGGAGACTATCAAAGGAAGGGAGCAGGCTTTCAAGTTAGGACACTTCGATTGTGTTACAGATTGGTTCCAGGTGAGGCAGCTTTGGGAGGCTCAGCCAGAGGAAAATTGCCCTCCACGAAGTACCGGGTGAGAGGCAGAGGGGCTTCACGGTTGGGATGGCATTCCAGAATTCCAAAACTACTCACGTTTGGAGGGATTTGAAAGGATAAAGGCCGGGCTTCAAAAATCTTGTTGTGGTGATTGCCTACATATTAAAACTGAGGGGAGTTTTAAAAGCATGCTAAATAGCCTTTGATTGTCCCTGTGATACTGCTGAACAGATATTTTCCAGATCTGCTCCTTATTTTCGTTGCATGCTTTTTTCATGTGGTTCTCTATAGTGACAATTGTCAGTATAATCCTACAATCTGCTGAAAAACAACTACATATATGGAAATAATGTTGCCTTTCAACTACTTTTTTTAATGTTACTGAGAGAAAATGAGCTTCATAATAGATCATTTTACTTCATATGCTCTGTCGTCAGAATGCAGAGTTCATTTACTAATAAAAAAGTATGAATTATGGGGTTTTTTCGACAGAGTTTTCAAACATTTCGATAAGTGAAATTAGAAAGTTAGTCAATGTCAAAATTTTCTCTTGACTGCAACAGTATTATTTCAAAGCCATTTTTATTAGGGTTTTATTCAGAAAATAAATAAATCATTGATAAAACATAAATACTTTAATTATTTACCACTTTGTTTTACATACCACAAAAATATATCATAGAAGACTAAATTGTTTTGTCTTTAAGACGCTCATACTTTTTAGTAGAAATGCCTTTTTATGGCACAAGATAACCTTTCTTTAAAGATTTTTTTAAAAGATTTGTAAGATTGCATCTTGAAAATTTGTCAGATAAATTCCAGTAACACTTTACACTAAGATTCCATTTGTTAACATTAGTTAACTATATAATTTAACATGAACTAACAATCAAAAATACTACATGTTAATTTCAATATTTGCTAATACATTAATTATTTGTTACTATTATTTGATAAAAACTCAGCTAACATTAACTGAAAATGAACAGTTTAATTAACTAACGTTATTGATAATTTGTTAATGTATGTTAATGCATTGACTAATGTTAATGGAACCTTATTGTAAAGTGTTACTCAAATTCCCCTAAGGTCATTGTATAATTTGCTCATATAATACGTCTAACATTTATGTAAACTGAATTTTACAGAACAATAATTATGTAACATTAAATTTCCATTGAAGCAATAATGCTTGCCTGGAGGCAGGATGTTCTTGATCATACTGTAGCTTTCAAACCCTAGTCATGGCTTTAGTGAAATATGATCGACGGACATCACTTAACATTATTGCTTTACTGTAATACACTAGCAGCGGTCATCTTCTTTCAATAGGCTGGAGCCTCTCTTGCCAGGTTTCAGAGCCAAATTCGCCTGTGCAGTTAAACGCATCATAAACCAATTCTCACTGCAACTGTGTGGATCTCTAAATGTGTAGAGATGGGCTCCTGTGGCCACCGCCGCTCACCGTTCATCATGTCAGGCTGATCTAAAGCAGACCGCCGGTGGGAGACATGTTCCAACCAGCACTGTGCCAAACATGAGCCTTCCAAGATCTTTCCCTTCATTCACCTGGTCTTCTGTACAGTATTATCAGAACAAAGTTCTTT
This sequence comes from Phoxinus phoxinus, assembly GCF_949152265.1. Lineage (NCBI taxonomy): Eukaryota > Metazoa > Chordata > Actinopteri > Cypriniformes > Leuciscidae > Phoxinus > Phoxinus phoxinus. The sequence goes on along the minus strand of NC_136877.1, from coordinate 38,166,084 downwards.
AAGTTCTGAAGTCTAAAAATTCACAGGTTCTTTTTACAGTCTCACGGCTAAGAAAAGTACTTTTTGTTGTTGTTGTTGTTCATGTTAACTAATCTATATATACTCTCCCCAACTATCCTCAAAAATGATTATACTCATTATCAAGTTAAAGCGGACAACTGAGGTTAAATTAGCGCAAACGTGGGCCAGGAAAGATCCGGCCATTAGGAGTTATTAACGTGGGAAAAAATGAAATCTTGTAATGGTTGGCTGATTCTCCACTGATTGAGTTTACACTAAGAGGAAAGATTGTTTCCACCTTCAGCGAGGGATGAGGCACAGCAAAGAGGATCCGGATGGACCTTAGCACACGCCGTCACGATCCCTCCGCCCGCTGCAGAGGCCACACAGAACAAATAAGCTGTTATTCCACTGTTGTTTGAAAGGCTTGAGGAGGGATTGGTCCTGTAATGAAAAGAAAATAGAGATGATGTTCCCATGACGGACATGATATAGCGAATGGTGCCGGGCCGCACTGCAGTGTTCAGTTCACACCTCTAATTCTCAGAGCCACTGACAACACTCGTCCAAACTCCCTCACCCCCTCAGCTGAAAACCTCATTGCCTGACTCACTTTCCCAACAACATGATCCGGCCCAGAGGCCCATGCCATCACTTCCTGTGCCTGATTTGTTTGGGAACTTTAATCCATGCCCCTGCCCAGCAATGCTTTGTTTGTCTTGCAGAACAACCAGCAAGCATGAGCTGGAAACACAGAGGCCTCTAAAAACTCTCAAGCAAGCAAGATAGCTGGCGATCGAACTTAATGCTCATGCAGTCTGTCTTCAAAAGGTTTTTTTTCTTTCTGATGACCTCATTTATATATTCTTTTTAATATCTCTAATTATAAAAAAATAAAAAAAATCTTTAACATTAATAATAATTTTAATAATTTAAAAATATTTGTAATTTCAATAATGATATAAGTAATAATAATTTCACTTAAAGGTTTAGTTCACCCAAAAATGAAAATTCTGTCAGTAATTAACTCACCCTCATGTTGTTCCCGTAAGACTTTCATTCATCTTCGGAACACAAATTAATATATTTTGATAAAATCTGAGAGCTGTCTCACTCCTTCATGGGCTTCTAGGCAATTTCATTCTGCCGGTCAAGAAAAGTTAGTAAAAACATCTTTAAAATAGTCCAAGTGACTAACGTACAGTGGCTCAACCTTCAGTTTTTCAAGCGACGAGAATACTTATTGTGCGCGAAAAACAAAACATCTTCTCAGTTCTCGCGCATGCGTCCTGACGCTCTCGTGAACTCACTTCAGAGGTCCACACGGAAGAAAATTAATAGTTTAATAAAGTCGTTATTTTTGTTTGATTTTTGGGCACAAAAAGTATTCTAGTATTCTCGCTCGATAAACTTAAGGTTGAGACACTGTAGTCACTTGCAATATTTTAACGATGTCTTTACTAACTTTTCTGGGCCGGCAGATGAAGTTACCAAGCAGCCTACGAAGGAGTGAGCCAGCTCTCAGATTTCATCAAAAATATCTTAATTTGTGTTCCGAAGATGAACAAAAGTCTTACGGGGTTGGAACAACATGAAGGTGAGTAATTACTGACAGAATTTTAATTTTTGGGTGAACTAACCCTTTAAAGACTTTTTGTAATGCAATATTTTTTTTTTACAATTTATATTTATACTTTTTTATATATATATAATACGCCCCAGCAACTGCTCTCTCTGGATGTACATTTTCCCTTACATAACATACCGCTGAATGGCGCGGTTGACCAATCAGAATCAAGTATTCCACCGTGCTGTATAATAATCATTCATATTTATTTCTATCAGTTACATAGAAGATAACTGTGCTGTTATTTCCACCATTTCAGCTCTATCAAGTTTCATTTTATTAAGGTCATTTTATTGAATTTTCTTTTCTTTTTTCTATTTTTCTGTTCCATAACATAATGCTATAAAGCTGGGTTGTTTTAACCCAAATTTGGGTCAAATATGGACAAACCCAACTGTTGGGCTAAAAATGTAATTAAAAAAATTAACCTAACAGCTGGGTTTGTCCATATTTGACCCAAATTTGGGTTGAAACAACCCATCTTTTTTAGAGTGTATGACAAAACATAATTTGAGGTCTGGTGGAAATTTCATGAAATTTACACTTTTGGACATTGCAGACAAACGAGTGTTATGAAAATGTATTCTCTAAGAAGTCCATAGGGCTGAAATGCCCAAAAGAAACTACTGTGGGTATGTGGAGTGGAGTTTATGTGGACACCCAAAAAAAATGTTTTAAAGGGACATGCCTCCTCTATCACGTTTGTTCACAACAGGCCCATCATAAGGTTCCGCAAGGGTGCGTATTTGTGTATTTATGTGTCAGAGGTCACTTAACTTCAGTATGCCCTTAAGCTGATCCACATGTCAGAGGACTAGCTGCATTGAGAATCAAAACCAGAGTATGAGAGGAAGTACTCTGTTTATGCTTTTCATAGACCTTCTTTTTCACTTTCAAAGGAAAAAAAAAAGCTCTGCTGGCAAGCGGGTCATCTTGTGCATTCTCTACGCTGCACAGATTGCCGCTGGCCTGGCTGAACAGTGCCATATTTAATACTCTCCTCCGGTTGCCACTCTTTGGGGTCTGAACTCGGGGGCCCTTAAAAGACTTATCTTTTATCGTGTTTGTGCTGAAACTGTAGTGAGTAGACATTTACATGCAGATCATCCTTGATCCTCATCAGCATGTTGTAATTGGATTTAGTTCTCATTTGTGTACACTGATGATTATGTCAATGAAATCCATATGCATATAACCAATATTTTCAGAACAATTAGATATAGATATGCCTCAAACAACCTCAAGCAATAGCTGAGACGAAACAAGAAAGGCACGATGCCATTATGTATACATATGGTGAGGATGTTTTGCAGAATTTTGATTAATGTGAAGAGCCTGTGAGAGTATGTAATGGTTGCTGGCATTTTTTTTCTCTCTCAGAGATAATACACATTTTATCTCCTTTTTCCAACTTGATCTGGAAGACTATACTTATGTTTATTTGTTGTTTGTTAGTTTTGTGTTGCCATGACAACAGCATGATGCATCCTTATGTCTGCTTGGAGACGTCATGTTGTTTCTCTTTTTTACTTGTGGAATATGTCTCAGACACTTATTTGTAATTTTTAAACATTTTGAATCATATTTTTTATATTTATCATGGTGGTAAATAATTTTGAAATACTTGTGTCTTTTGTACACACAAGACACAAGACACAAATACTTGTGTACAGCTGAAGTACGTCACAATAATAAGGATAACCACGTGATAATAAACATTGTGGTTTCGTATTCTTCAAATTAAAATTTCGCCAAAGTAACGTTATCCAGCGTGAAAATGTCAGTTAGACGATTTGAAAAGCAGAAACAAATCATTGTATGTTTATGAGTTTATAACTCTTCAAATTTCAGATTTTATTGCAAAATAAAATGCTATTGAAATTATTTGTATGTGTTAGTATGTCTGTCTGTATGTATACAGTATATTTATATATATATATAATATAATATTGTATTTATATATATATACGGTAATAACTGTATAAATCTAAAATCTGAGCTTCTGGCAGAGAAAGATCTTTCATTTTAATCTGTGAAATATAGAGGGCTTTCTATATAAAAATATATAAAAATGTATATATCTGCACAAGACTAAACTAATTGAGGAAACCGAAGCTGTGGATTTTTGCTGAGAAAGAACTGAGTTTTGAATTGCTCCAAAAATTGCTTGCTATTTTCCTTTACCTGTTGGGAACAGCAGGCCACATAATGAATGCACAGTCACAAGCGCAGACTCTAACCAAAAGCCATAATGACATAATTGAGGAAAAGACCTCTGATGTTAAGCCATACGGTTTTCAAGCATGCATACAAACATGATCTCACAGTCACAGTACATGCTCCAAACAGTCCTTACGAGACATCAATGTACAATCCTTTCTCTGGAGAGTAATCTCAGACCTATATTGTTCTTGCTCTGAAGTCAACCTTGATGCCTGCTGCACTGAGCGGTGTCATGTTCATTTCAACTGTATCAATCTGAAGTAATCTTGACAAGGCCTCTCAAAAGATCACCCATGTCGTGTCATACTCAGTGACCCCTGTGGCCTGTGGGGGTGTTCTGCACGTCTGGATCGCTCTGCTCTCTTACCGTGCTGTAACGCAGAGCTCTGTTTGAATCATCATACTCAATCGGCCAGTTGACCCTAGATCGTCTACAGAGCCCTGGCATGTCAAGCCACATCCCCATTAGTAAGCCACAGTCTGCGGCCCTGCTTTGCCTGGGCTGGGTGGAGAAGGAGACAGGGTTCTTCTCGTCATTTCAACCTTAAACCTGCTGGGAGGATGAAGGGTTTATGTATTGCCAGGAGTTCAGCAACAGGCACGGTTGGTTGATTAAATTAAGCTTGCCTCATTATGAACTTTCTCTGCAAGTGACTGACTCCAGAGGCTCTTTAGTGACAGACATCACTGTGGGTATGACTTTTTCCTGAAGTCTGAAGAAAACTTTCACATTTGCCAGTGTGTGGACACTCTCGCCAAACACAGAAACATTTGGCATCTACATTTGGTGGCTTGTTCTTCAACAGATAGTCAAATATATATTTACTTATGTGTAAACTAAATAATGTTTTCGGACATTTAATTGAAACATGCAATTAAATTAACGTATTATAGTTTAAATTTACATTAAATTCTGTCAGCTGAACTTTAGAGTGCTTTTTGAGCCACTTAAGCAGGACTTAATTACATCTTTATATGTATAATTAATATTAAATGTAATTTCATATACCGGTAATCACCACTATTGTCTTTGAAATGTCAAAAACATTTGTGGTAAACTAAAATACACTTTGTAATTACTATTGAAACATATAAGTTATGTATTTAAAAATATTTGCAATTAGGCCTACACATTTCTAATGATGAATCTGTGATTTAGTACATTTAAAATATTAAATACTTTACATTTAATTTTGCATAACACTACAGTTCAAATTATAATCAAATTACATGTGGTTTGTTAGTCAACACATCAAGTGTACTTTAGAGCATGACATAAGTGCACATTTAATTTCAAGAAACAGTCATTAATATGTCTTTTTAAGTGGCAATTGATTTTATTAATATTATATTATTTGCAATACAGTTTCCTAAATATATATATATATATATATATTTAAGATTTTAAGTACTACAAGTGCACATCCAAGTACACACATTTATTTTTCCAATGGGAACACATAAAAAAAAAAAATCTTATATCAATGATACTTGTGAATGGCCATCACTGGAAAAAGTTATTTGCCTCAGTGCTGTAGTTACAGCACTTACCAGCAGAGGCTAACTGGCCCATATACTAACCAACAAAATCTTCCTCCACTGTCATTGCAAAGTGGAAGAATTTCTTTAGAGTCTAAACAATGTATTGAATCCATTCCTTCCAATTTCATCCCTTTCCCATTTTCGCCCAGATCCCGTTACAAAGATAGATCGGAATTTTGGCTGAAAGCTCATTCTGACGTAATTGTGATTGGCTGATACCATGACATTCAGCAGGAAGGAGGAGACATCCAAACATGTTTCCAGTTTGTGTTGTTTGGATGAAATGTCCATTTCTGTTATCTCTTCATCAGTTCCTATTTTGCTTTTCCAATATGGATAGATTTCACCCTAGGTAACAGTGGGAGCTTAAAACCCTCCATAAAGCCTAAAGACAAACATGGACCTGTAGTGCAAGCGATTCTGCTCCAAGTTTGGGTTTAGATTTCCATCTAAACTGATTTTCATCTGAATTCAGAGTAAACATGGCGGACGCCATCTGTTTCTATGTAGAGTAGAAAGAGTTTGATGAAATTCTTGAATGCTTTAAAAAAGTCCTTTGTTAACAACTTTTATTTTGACTTATCCTGTCCTCTCAAGCATAGATCCTTGTTTTGGGCTTTTTTTTCTAAACTCTCTGTGCACGTGGCCCTTAACTTTTCTATGAAAAATTACTCTACACTCTATAGATTCCATATATTTCCATATCACTCACATGTTTATGATGCTTGAGGACAACAAGGTGAAGGTTAGGGGGTTACATAAGAAATTATATATATATACAATTCTTATTTTTATATATTTCCCTTCGATTGATTGATTGATTGATTGATTGATTGATTGATTGATTGATTCATCTAATTATTTTCCCACAAAAGTATCATTCAATTCCAAGCATATTCATAGTCATTATTGATGGTCTTGTGCCTCAGCATAGATTAAATGGTAAGTTCATGATACAGAAGCTAGCAGTTGATATTAGAGTAACCCAACCTTGAAGGACATTGTGATCCTGAGTGACAGCTGGCTATGAAAGTTATGTCACATGACTCTAGACATCTGGGAAGCTCCTTGCTCAAGAAAGAGTGTCCCAGGAGTTCCCAGAATGCCCTCTGTGCTTTGGTCTGTTTTAGCAGACTGACGGGTGTGCTCAGGTTTCGTATGGGAGATAAGATCAGGTTTGTGTGAATTCTGTACGGCAACAAGCGCTGTTCAGTGCTAACCCCCCAGAGTAGATGCAATATCGCACCACATCTGAGGGCCAAGTGCATTACAGTCCAAACTACAGCCAGTCACGCTACACAAAAATAGGACCCAAGGTCAAAGGTTACACTTCCGTTGAGTCTAAATATTTTCAATGAATCAGTCAAAGGAATAAACAAAACTGTGTGAGACGCTTCTTGATTCTGCCTGAATCATTTGAACTTTAGGTAAAGTAAGTGAGGATAGGAGCAGGCTTCACTCAATGTATGTTTATAAACTTTAAGAGTGCTGGCCTTGATAATTAGAATTCGTAAAGTAGGAAAGAGGCCGCACTATGCATAAATACTTTTATTTGCACTTTAGGTAAAGATATTTCCCAAACAAAATAGTGTTGAAACGCATTAGCATGGTTTCCAGTTAATATTCTTTGAAGTAGAATGCTTCATGAATACGGTAATGTTTTTTAATATTTATTAAAAAAAAATCAAAAAGTTGCAGAAATGTAGCAAGCTATTTTTGTTATGCACCTTATAGTGTTGTCCAGTTTCAAGTTTAGTTTTTCTATGACTTTCTGTAGATTAACTAGTAACTCAAGTCAACACTATAGCTTCTGAGTATTTTTTTTACCAGAAAAAAAGCATTTGTTTGAAAATGTATCATGTCTGAACTGAATTGTGGATGGCCCATTTTAAATAGGCTAAATGCTGAATATGTGATTAATATGCAAAATCATATATTTCATTGTGTCAATTGTATTGGGCAGCTGCTAAATGGTCCTGCTTGCAGTGATGATGCATCACAAGTACTTTCTCTCACTCATTCTAGGTCACGACGAGATGGATGCGCTGCTGTAACTTCACGGCCTCACAGAAGCAGTCTGCTTTCTGTCAGTCTCAGTCCTGAGAGACTGCTTCAAAGGAAGAAGATCAGCTGCACTGAAAGATAGACTGAGTGAGTGCGGGCCTTTGCAGCTCTTTCCCTCCGGAGGGGAGGTGTGGTATAGAGAGGAGAGGGAGGTCACGAGTGAGGTGCACACACACACACACACACAAACGTGCACAAGCATTAGTAACTCACATCATGTATCAGCTCCACAACTGTACAGTAGCTCACCAAACCAGCATTCATAATGTGTGTAACAGATACGACTGTTGGACTCCTACTATGTGTCAGGCACTGAGTGATGTTTTTATTACGCTTTTTTACTGTACATTTCAACAAATTAATGCAGTCTTGGTGAGCATAAGAGTTCTTTCAAAAAACACACACACACATCGTTCGTTTGGGGTCTAAAATGTTCACTCAAAAATTGTCATAATTTACTCACCCTCATTTAATTCTAAAACTGTAAGACTTTCGTTCATTTTCGAAACACAAATTAAAATATTTTAAATAAAATCTTAGAGGTTTCTGTCCCATATTGAAAGTCCATGCAACTACCAATTTGACCCTTCAGAAAGTTCATAAAGAGAACTTATTTATTATTATAAATTATAGTAATAAAACTAATCCAAATGAATCAAACTGTTTAGTCCAAATTTTCTGAAGATAGGCCTACTGGATTGCTTAATATGATAAACAGATTGGCCCTCATTTATGAAAAGTGCGTACACCAAATTTCCAGCGTACACCTGGCGTACACCCAAAACCACGGTGACTTTGCGATTTATCAATATGGACGTTGGCGTACGGCACGCTCAAATCCTACGGCAGCTCAGGAGGTGGTGTACGCACGTTTTGAGTTAGTGCTGAAATGCGCAGAAAAACAATTCCTAACACCACAAAACGCACTGACAAACTAAAGATATGATATATTATGACCCACTGTAAAAAAAAACAACAACATAGAAATTATAAACTTCAGTGTTTATTTTTGTGACTTAAGCCCGGCGGTGCGCACCGACTGGGTTCAGTAATGAAAGGCTTTCAATGACCAAAAAATAATTCAGACTGACAAAATAATTAAAATGACATTCTTCTTTTAAATAATAATAATACAAATAATAATAATAACAAAGACATTCTTCTTCTAAATAACAAGCGTCATTAATAATCAAAATTATAATCAAAATCATAATACTATTAAGAAGAATATTATAAATTGTCATGCAATTATTCACATCATCATCACTATTGTACACCCCATCACATGTGACGTCATGCGAAATTCAACGCTAACAGTTTCAAAACACGTGCTGTAAAATAATGCATTGTGATAGGTAATTTGCTCAACCAACCAGCGATTTAAACTGGATTTCCACCGGAGAAGTTTCTCCTCTTGTCTTCCGTGTGTCCGGCGTAAATTGAGGGCGTGGGGGAGGCGTAGACGTGAATATATAGGGTGTTAATCTAATGACGATCGTTTTCAGCCGCAGCATTTATCAAGGGCAGGTATTGCGTACACCTGAATATCAAAGGTACGCACAGCTTCATAAATCAGGCGGTGAGAGGACTGTAAGCATAATCTTACGCCAACATATACGCCCGTTTCGACGCAAGATTGATAAATGAGGGCCATTGAATCTAGGCTTTTATTCACATATAAACATTGATCAGCATACATAAACAGAATTGCTTGATGCGCAAGAACAAACCTCATTGGTTCTTGGGGAAGCCTAAATGTGCTGCGAAACACATAAGAATGAACCTCATTGGTTCGATCATGAAGGTGCGTATCTATATACGACGAGTTATTTCTCGTGCCATTTATATAGGCTACACCCAAAAATATTTTTTGCATGCATAGTTTTTGCGTGCATATGATACGCACTTTATGGCGTGCACCGCACGCACGCACTCCCCAACCCTAATCATACCCAAGGGTTTTCAGTGCGTAGCATATGCACGCAAAAACAATTTTTGGCGTATAAATAGTACAAGAAATAACATTCGTGGTATAGATACGCACTTTCATGAGATCGTGTTGCTCGCACATGAAGCAAGTGCTCCCGTTTACCACTGATGTGTGAGCTGATGAATGTTTATATATTTCCTAACCTCAAACTTTTGAATGGTGGGGTATTATATAAATAGGATAATATAGCCTACAGTATGTTGCATTTGTGAAATAAGAGAAATAAGTAATATACAACAAAACTTATTTTATGTTATTATTATAATAACCACAATAATAATAAAACATTTTGCAGATTCTAAAATTTCTGTAATATATAGCAAGTGCTCTTCATGTTACAGTGCATGAGCTGTACATAATGTTTTATGCGACTGATCCTTAATGTACAGGTGGGCCCGTGTGACCCTAGTGAGAAAACAAGGCTTTCAGCATGTGCTCTACAATGAAGTGTTCCCTTCTTTAATGTCAGTCGCTCCACTTTTACTGCCAGTGGAAAGTATGCACTCAAGGGCCGTGGATGAAGAGTGCGGGGCATGTGGGGGACTAAGCCAACTCATCTGGCAAACCATGAGTGTCTTAACAGCCTTATCGAGATGAGCACTTTTAAAGCACTGTAGAACTTTTATTTAGGCCTGGAGTCCATGCTCAATGCACATCAAAAGTCCCAAGTGGTTCTCGAAGTCTTCAACAACATTTTCCACAGTAAGAAAGCAACCTAGCCATCTCTAATAAAATAGGTGCTTCTAATAAGAGTGAATTGCGTTTATGTTCCATCCTCTCCCAGGCTGTAATCTCACCATGTGTGCACGACAAGGAAAGAAAGTGTCATTGAAATTTACATGACACATGTTGTGAATCATGGCTGTAAGCAAAGACCTTTCATTAAATATCAAATGGGAAATGGCCCTGATTTAAATCAAAGTCTCTTTAAGACGAAATTATATAAAGTCTTTGATTTAAATTGTGCAGTCAGCAGGCATGTAAGTCTACACTTGTGATGTAAGTCTACACTTGTGACAAACAGGGCCACGAAGGGAAGAGAGCTGACCAGATTGTTGAGGTGTTGGAAGACCCCTGAGTAGTGTTGAAGAGCAGATCTGCATTCATTGCAGCTGGCGAGCAGACGTCTAGTCAAAACTCCAGCTAGCGCCTCTTTTCTCCCCCCTCTCTCTCTTTTGCCGTTCTGTCTCTCTTTCTGGTCCCTCATGGGGAAAAGAATATTTCTCTCTTTGATTTCAGTCTTGGCACCAAATACAGCTCCTTTCCCCATATGGGTAAACATCCTCACACAGAAAGAGAAAGGAGGAGTAAATAAAGAAACCAAAAAGAGCAGCAACAACAACAAAAAAGGTAGCTGACCATTAGCTAACCATCATTTCCACCTGTGCATAGAAGGATGTTCGTCCTGATTAATGTCCATGTTAATTATGAGAGGTCATAACCCCCACAGCTGGATGCAGTGACATCTGAACACACACAGACTCATAGACGTCTTTAGAATAATGCACTGCTTATGCAGATTTTGGATAGGATATAGTAGTATTTTGTAAAAGGTAATGAAAAATGATCTACAATACTTCCAAATATTTGGAGTCCGTAAAAATGTTTTTAAATGTTTTTGAAAGACGACTCTTATGCTCACCAAGGATATATTTATTTGTTAAAAATAAGGTAAAAACAGTAATATTATGAAATTAAGATTTAAATACATTTATTTTAAAATGTAAAATTTTCTATTTTAATATATTTTAAATGTAATTTGTTCCAGTTATGGAGAAGCTGAATTTTTCAGCATCATTACCAGTCTTCAGTTTCACATGATCCTTCAGATATCCTTCTAATATGCTGATTTGGTGCTCAAGAAACTTTCTTTATTATTATCACAGTTGAAATTGGTTTTGCTGATTAATATTTAGTGGAAACCATTATACTTTTTTCAGGATTTTTTAATGAAGAGAAAGTTTTTTTTCTCAGCATCTATTTAAAATTGATTTAAAAAAAAATTGTAACATAACAAATGTATTCACTGTCACTTCTAAACAATTGAATACATCCTTGCTGAATAGAGGAATTAATTAATTAATAATTAAATAAATCTCTCTCTCTCTCTCTCTCTCTCTCTCTCTCTCTCTCTCTCTCTCTCTCTCTCTCTCTCTCTCTCTCTCTCTCTCTCTCTCTCTCTCTCTCTCTCTCTCTCTCTCTCTCTCTCTCTCTCTCTCTCTCTCTCTCTCTCTCTCTCTAAAAATCTTACTGACCCCAGTCTTAGTGTTTATTTAGGAGGTCAAATCCAACCTGTGTAATGTTTATTTCCTGTTATCGCTTACCTTTTGCCATCAATAAAATGACAAAAATGATTATGTAACAGAGAAAATTAAACATTAAACACCCCCTGAAATGGGGGTACTTTTGGTGTTGTTGTGGTTTTTAGTCTTTTAGCTTTAAGGCCATCTATAAACTAGTGTCCTTCAAAATGCTGACAACATTTATTTAGCTATTATATGAATAAAGAACAAACAGATTATTATTATTTAACTACAGATTAAGAAATAGAAACAGAAAAACTAAATAAAAACTATAAATAACCGATTAGATCTGTAGTTAGATGTACTGTATAGTTGAAACCAGTCGAGCCGTGTTGCCAGTGATACGTACAGATAAGGAGACAGGCCCAGATAGATGGCAGGTCAATGGGGGTGAAGTGGACAGACTAAGCGGTAAGATGGAAAAGGAGAGTGAGACGTGGTGGGACGCTGAGAGAGGGAACGGATGAAGAGTGTGCAAAAATCGGAGGGGCATCTGGAGAATTCCAGTGCTGGTCTGCAGTGCAGCGGGAGTGAGGCTTCAGCTGAAGTGTTTGTGGGGCCCCTGTGGTTTTTCAACCAATAAATCCACTGCATGTCTTTAATACGGGCAGAATGTGCAGGCAGAGGAGTGCTGAAGGATGTATGGCCATTACTCAGCGGCCCACATCTGAGAGAAGAGCTTGGCCTGGGACGGCGCAGTCAACTCCCTCCTCTTTCTCAGTCTGCGAGCAGACGGTCAGCTCTGCCGAGGTGTGAAAAGGAATGGATCTCCTGAAGCTCAGGCCACTGACATATAACCTAAATGACAGCCAGTGCTCACAGGGTGTTTTCTGAGTGGGGCTAAGAATGAGGGAGAGAGCATGTCTGTATTATACTGTGAGAAGCTGGATCTCTTGAATTTGTCTTTTCAGACGGCTAGTTGTTGATTAAGATTTTGTTGTGTTCATTTAGCATTATACAACAGTTTAGTTCCGGTGCTGAAGTGACAGGCTGTCATGGATTCTATGGACTATATGCATGAATGCTTCCACATTAAGTATCTGTGGCCACTGATTTCCAGTGCAGTGTGAAAATTGTGAGAAAATTAAATCTTGAGGAAAGGTCAAACAGGAGACAGCAATCCACCTTGATGCGTAAGGTATTTAAAGCTTTTTATAGAACATTACAATATAATTTATTCTGATTGACCATTTTTGCTACTAACACAGTATGCTATTGAAGAATACTATTCCGGAAGCTTGTGTTGAACTGAGACTTTAACCCTTGTGCATTGTTCAAATTCCCATCCTTTCGTTATGTTCGTGGCTGAAAACAGCCACTACTTTAAACTGCTGTAAAAATTGATCAGATAAATATTTCTTTGCCATTTTTTTTGCATAAATCTATTAATCAACATCAGTCCTGTTCAAAACTACTAAATGTTTTTAAAAAAATCAAGATTTTAACTCTTTAATTGCCAAATTCATAAATTATGTCACTGATTTGGGAGGGAAAAAAACACAAAATTACTTATTTTCAATATAAAATGTGATTGTGGACTGGATTTTTTTTTACCTTTTATCACAGTCTTAGACATGTCAAAGATTAGAAACAACATTGGTTTTGATGCATTGTTAGTTTTTGTGCAGCATCAGATTTTAACGTTTTCTCCCTCATTTACTGTTCGTGGCTGTTTTTGCCCCATTGACTTCCATTATAACCACATTTTTTGATTGCAAAGCCATGACACCATAAAATCATGCATTTTTGATTGTTGGTGGTTTTCCCTGTTGGGAAGAGGTAAAATTAGTAATTTTTACTGTTGATAACCAGGTGGCACCATTAACCCTTTATATAGGCCTGTGCAAAAAAAAGCTTAGTTTCTGGCTTTTACATGGAGTTATATGGAGTATAATAGCATAATAAAGTGTGTGTGTGTGTGTGTGTGTGTGTGTGTGTGAGAGACCTCACCTTGATGCGTCTGAGAAAATCAAAATATGCACCTCAGCTCTCAGAACTACATGGAGTAAACAAAAACAAAGTAAGTGTATTTATGCATCTGCCTTTTGATGGTGAGAAATGCAGACTAAACAAAAACTAAGCAAGTGGATTTAAACACTTGCATGCAAGCCTGCTGGTCATTTGATGGTGAGAAGAGCAGCAAGCAACATGAGAAAGGGCTTGACTTGTAGTGAAGTTTTAGAGATGAACATGCAGCCTGACCCTCCAGCGAGCTGCAGGATGTATTGTCTTCTCCCTCTGACACCACAGACTCAGGAGAGGCAGATCCTGATTTGGATGTGGCACCCTCATCATCCTCTCTAGCTTCCACTGAAGGCGAGGAGGATTCGGAGGATCCTGGGTCTGGGTGGATTGGGAGAAACGGCGAAGTGTGGTTTTCCACCAACGCGGAGACAACTCCCTTTCTTCAGCCTGCCAGAGGCGTGACTTCATGGCCGACGCGCTATGCCATCGCAAGGGTCCAGAACATTGATTCTGTGTTCAATCTGTTTTTTACGGGCGCCGCACAATGAGAAACTGGACCGGGGTGGACTCCACAGATCTCCGTGCATACATGGGGCTACTGATTATGGCCGGTGTCTACAGGTCCAGAGAGGAGTCCACACGTTGCCTGTGGGATGATCGCAGTGGTCGTGCGATTTTTAGAGCCACCATGTCCCTCTCAAGATTCAAGAAATCAGCAGAGCTCTGCGTTTTGGAGGTTGGTCATGCTGACAATGAGGTCAATCATCTCGTCGGCCCTGGAGTCACGCCTCTGGCAGGCTGAAGAAAGGGAGTTGTCTCCGCGTTGATGGAAAACCACACTTCGCCGTTTCTCCCAATCCACCCAGACCCAGGATCCTCCGAATCCTCCTCGCCTTCAGTGGAAGCTAGAGAGGATGATGAGGGTGCCACATCCAAATCAGGATCTGCCTCTCCTGAGTCTGTGGTGTCAGAGGGAGAAGACAATACATCCTGCAGCTCGCTGGAGGGTCAGGCTGCATACTCATCTCTAAAACTTCACTACAAGTCAAGCCCTTTCTCATGTTGCTTGCTGCTCTTCTCACCATCAAATGACCAGCAGGCTTGCATGCAAGTGTTTAAATCCACTTGCTTAGTTTTTGTTTAGTCTGCATTTCTCACCATCAAAAGGCAGATGCATAAATACACTTACTTTGTTTTTGTTTACTCCATGTAGTTCTGAGAGCTGAGTTGCATATTTTGATTTTCTCAGACGCATCAAGGTGAGGTCTCTCTCTCTCACTCACTCACTCACTCTCACACACACACACACACACACACACACACACACACACACACACACACACACACACACACACACACACACACACACACACACACACACACACACACACACACACACACACACACACACACACACACACACACACACTTTATTATGCTATTATACTCCATATAACTCCATGTAAAAGCCAGAAACTAAGCTTTTTTTTGCACAGGCCTACCTAAAGGGTTAATGGTGCCTGGTTATCAACAGTAAAAATTACAAATTTTACCTCTTCCCAACAGGGAAAACCACCAACAATCAAAAATGCATGATTTTATGGTGTCATGGCTTTGCAATCAAAAAATGTGGTTATAATGGAAGTCAATGGGGCAAAAACAGCCACGAACAGTAAATGAGGGAGAAAAAGTTTAAATCTGATGCTGCACAAAAAATAACAATGCATCAAAACCAATGTTGTTTCTAATCTTTGACATGTCCAAGACTGTGATAAAAGGTAAAAAAAAATCCAGTCCACAATCACATTTTATATTGAAAATAAGTAATTTTGTGTTTTTTCCCCTCCCAAATCAGTGACATAATTTATGAATTTGGCAATTAAAGAGTTAAAATCTTGATTTTTTAAAAAACATTTAGTAGTTTTGAACAGGACTGATGTTGATTAATAGATTTATGCAAAAAAATGGCAAAAAAATATTTATCTGATCAATTTTTACAGCAGTTTAAAGTAGTGGCTGTTTTCAGCCACGAACATAACGAAAGGGTAGTGAATTTGCCCAGAGTGTACTGTTAAGTTTTTGAAAAATTTCAAAGCATTTTCCTAAAATATGTGTAAAAATAAGCTTTGTCACCAAAAATCATTCCATTTGCTGAAACACGGAAAAAGTTATGGCCAAAATAAGACTCAAAAATACCCCATAGTGGCTGAAAACAGCCCCAACAGCACAGAAGGGTTAATGGAAATAAATAGACAGTGTGCGTTCATAGAATCTATTGTAGTGGGGATTTATCGCTGACTCTTTCTGCAGGTTACATTGTTATGGCAGAAGGTGTAGATAAGCCGCTGTGCTTTCTCACTCTCAGCCCCCCAGTAAAGGAGTTTGTGTCTCAAGGATGCGATGCCTCGTCACGATTCCGTAGAGCCAGGTAAGAGTCATAACACACTCAATTAAAGCAACTTTAAAGTCCTGTTTACCTTGGTGGCAAACAAAGATGCCCCTGTCCTGCGTGCGGAGATTGCGGTCCTGCTGAAGACACAATAGAGTCGAGATGAAGTCAGGGTTTTACAGCCTGTACTTCATCGTACCGAAGAAAGACGGTGGGTTACAACCGCTCTTGGTTCTGCGAGTCTTGAACCGGGCCCTTCACACTATCCCGTTCAAGATGCTAACACAGAAACATTTCCTCATGTGCGTTCACCACCAAGATTGGTTTGCAGTGGTCGACCTAAAGGAAGCAAAAAATAAATTTTGCCTCGACTCAGACAAATCCTATTATTTGCTTTCGAGGGCGTGCATACCAGTACAAAGTCCTCTCCTTCGGGCTGGCCCTGTCTTCCCGCTTCTTCACAAAGGTCGCGCAGGGTACTCTTGCTCCATTAAGGGAAGTGGGCATGCGTATTCTTAACTATCTCGATGACTGGCTTATTCTGGCTCACTAGCAATATCTGTTGTGCAAACAGGGATCTGGTGCTCAAGCACCTCAGCCGTTTGGGGCTTGGGGTCAACTGTGAAAAGAGCAAGCTCTCCCCTGTGCAGAGTATCTCTTTTCTCGGCATGGAGTTGGATTCGGTCAACATGACGGTACGTCTCTCAAACGAGTGTGCCCAGTCGGTGCTGTACTGCCTGAACTCATTCAGGGGCAGAACAGCAGTTCCAGTGAAACCGTTTCAGAGCCTCCTTGGGCATATGGCATCCGCAGCCACGGTCATGGCTCTTGGATTGATTCATGTGAGACTGCTTCAGCACTGGCTACATGGCCGAGCTCCGGCATACATCAGGTGGTCATCACGTCGATCTGTTACCGCATTTTCAGCCCGTGTTCAACCTTTCATTTCTATGGGCAGGGGTTCCCTTAGAACAAGTGTCCAGGCATGTTGAGGCATGTGTCCAGGCCTCCAGATTGGCCTGGGGTGCTGTATGCAACGGGCATGCAGCTTGGGCTCCTGGACAGGACCTCAACTGCAGTGGTATATTAGCTGCCTCGAGTTGCTAGCAAGACTGCTGGCCCTGCGCTGGTTTTTACCGTTGCTGCTGACGGACAACACTGTGACTGGGGCGTGCATCAACCACCAGGGCGGTTTACGTACACGTCGCATGTCGCAACTCTTCTGCCATCTCCTCCTCTGGAATCAGCAGCGGCTCAGGTCGCTCCGTGCAATTTACATTCCGGGCAATCTCAATTGTGCGGCCAACGCACTCCCACGACAGCTCAAACTCTCGGGAGAAGGGAGATTCCATCCCCAGGTGGTCCAGCTGATCTTGAATCAATTCTGAGACATGCAGGTAGACCTGTTTGTCTCTCCAGAATCCTCCCATTGACAGCTTTTTTACACCCTGACCGTGGTTCCCTTGGCACGGATGCACTGGCACACAGCTGGCCCCTTAAAGTGTCACTGGCCCACTGGATAGTGGATTCCATTGCCTTGTAGTACCAAACTCAAGGCATGCCGTGCCCCTTCAGAGTGTAGCCTCCTCCTGGGTGTTAGCGAATGAGTCTGATGCCCGGCCCAGTAATTGTGTGCATGCCCCCGTGGTCAGCCCCTGTACAGTTCTAAGACCCCATATGTAGTGATTCCCCTCGGGGTAATCCCATGTGTATTTCTCCGCTGTATGTTTTCCCCATTGGTAAATCCATGTCTTTCTTTTGACAGTGTCTGCTCTGTCATAGCTCTGCATTTGTAGTCATCCTATCCCTTTGTAGGTAGGATCTACCACAGAGATTTCTTCTATATGTAGTACTGCCCCAAAGGTCAGTCCATATGTGTATTCTCCACATGTTACCTCGCTACGGGCAAGATGTGGCCTCCGTAGCGTCTCTTTCCATCTGGATTCAGCACACTTCCCCAGTGTTATCCAACCAGTCATGGCTAAATAGTATAAAGCAGAAAGGAACAGCAGCTATCGTCCATCTCCTTGGAAATGGAAATGGAAATGGCCCACCAGGGCCTCCATTCTGTCCTTTCGGCCCACCAGGTACAGAGGTCTATTTGACTTACATGGGGCGCTGGGGAAGGTAAGCAGTTGTGGCACTTACTATAGGGACCCCATAACATCAGTATCAACGTGACGTCAAATGCGACTGACTGAAAGGGAAGGTCTTGGTTACTCCCTGAAGGAGAGAACGGAGACGTTCCTGCCACAACTCTGTAACACCAGCTGATTGCCGGGATACCATCTCGGCTCAACAGCACAAACCTGAATGAGTGGGTTGCCAGCCAGCTTATATACCCGTATGTCCATGGCAGTGGCTTCCCATGCAAATCTTACTCGGCAATCTTTATTGACTCGTTTTCGTACTAACCGAATGTGATTGGTCTCCCAAGTGAGACCCCATAACGTCACTATTGACATAACGTCTCCGTTCCCTCTTTCAGGGAACGAGGGTTACAAGAGTAACCGAGACGTTCTCATCTCATGCAGCCGAAGTAGAAGTGGTTCAATCAAAATGCCACATCTAACTGCATGAGAGGATAATATATAAGTCCGTATTTTTCCGCTGGAATACTCTTCGGTTTTTAATGCTTTATTTAACATCACAACCAACATAACAAGTGGATATACCCTGATTCAGATAAACATCTTTTAACGTCTCTACCAGGAAATAACTTGATTTCTATATAAAGTCTTGTAAAGGGTGTTATCCGCGTACAGGTTTGCATGTAAACATGCTCATTGAATCGTTTATTCAACCGATTCTTTCAAAACACTGATAATTCAGGAACAAAACACAGGAGCAATGCGTGTTGCTCGGAAATATCACTGAACAACTTTACTGTCACCAAAGACTTTTTGAAAGTAACGTTTGACTGTCACTGTTTTGACTTTTCTTTTGCAGTGCAAAAACACTCAAAGTAGCCTAATACTGAGCTTAAAATGTAACTTACTCAATATTAATTTAGTGTTTATTTAACTGTTCTATTAAAACACTATCACTCTTGCAATGTAACGTTGGTCTAAAATCAGCACAGCCATGTGATTACCTGAGCCCAATCACATATGCAGGAAGTTATTACTGTTTTCCGGGTCATGACTCGTGAACGACAGGTCGTGTTCTGTTATCTGCTTCTCGTCATGTATTAGTCACTGTTAAGCACAAGTATCTTCCGTTTACCTGCTTTTCAGCCTACCAGCTGGTGCTAGCAATGTCGAGGTCACAGGTTTGATACCCATGAAGAACACACTGATATAATGTGTATCTCAATTGCAAAGTAATTTGTTTGGTGTAAAAGTGTATACCAAATGCATTTGTATTAGTAAATGCATAAATGTAACGCAGTGATTCTCAATCTTTTTGACTACAACATTGGCCTGACTGTCCACAACATTATTCAAAGCCCCCTTATCTTAAATTAGTTTTAATTTGTTTTAATTGTCCATAGATTAAAATAACTAATAGTTATGATTCAAATTTAAATAATTAAATAGTAAAATTCCAGAAGTTTATGGGTGAATTCATTTAAAAAAAAAAGTCTTAATTTTAAGGTGTTCCAGCTGGTTTTAAAGCTTGTAGGATGTTTGCTGAGAGCCCCTATTTGGACCAGGTTCAATGATTGAGAACCACTGATGTAATATTCAATGTACAATGACTTTTCAAGTCATACAGTATGTATGTATTTTTCCTATACATTTATTTACTCTCCAAGATCATAGTAATTTTACCCTGTTGCTTATCTGTTTACATTCTTCCAAAGTAAATGTCTTTTAAGAGATTAGCGCCATCTTCTGTTTCAGATTACACTTCCCATGCTCTCTAGGTGTGCAACTTCACATCTGAGTATCTTCATGCAGTGAACAACTGCTCACCAATAAATGGATACTGTAATGGGACTGGTACTACAAGAAGTCTGTCTTTGATATGATTAAGGGGATACCGGGTGAATGGAACAGGCATTGAAACCAGACGTTCTCATACAGTTTATTAAAGGTTTCTTCTCTGTTTACATTCAGGTTGCTAAGATAAAAACAGCTCTCACATGGCTGCATATTAGTTTGATGAACTCCAGTGATTATTGTATTCAAGCAAATCCGTGTTTGGCTTGCGCATTTTTTTTTGCAGTGTTTTCAAGGACACGCTGAAATACAGTATCATCACAGGTGGGCACAATTGTAGGCCTGTTGGCAACACTGACAATCGTCAGTGCAATCAAAACAGAGAATAGGTTTATGATTCTAATAAACTCACAATTTTTGAACTCGCTATGGTGTCTCTGTCACTGTCTGTCTCTTGTCTCCCATGTGAAGCATGAAGCAAACATTTTTGGACACAGTGCTGATTACCATCATAACCCTCTGTCTGGGATGCTACTCCTGGCTCAGAGTCAGCCTGTTTGTAGCTCCATATGTCAATACGCTGCCTGGAGATTTGTGGGCCATCATCAAGTCTTGCTTGCAAGACGCTTGCTAGGAGTGGCTTCAACGACTTTGCATTTCTCTTCGCTTTTTTCATCCCAGCTTTCACTTTACTTTTTTTTTCTGGGCTCATCAACTGTGCAGAGAGACCAGTAATCATGCTCTTTCATGTGGTCGGGATCCTTTCACAATCCAAACGCTTACCATTTGTTTGTGTCTTTTGCTGCCATCTCTCCCACTCCTGACGAAGACAGATTTAAATACTCTCTGGGACCTCACACACAAATGAAATAACATGGCGGTGATAGCAGCTATGGATGCAATTATCCTCCTCTTCAGTATTCCAGTCTGCAGATCTCTCCCATCGGCTAGCATAGAAAAAATTAGATAACAGAGTGAAAGAAAAATTATGAAGTTTATCCTTCATTATCCTTCAGCCACAGTGCCACTCTGTTATCACAGTGGTCCTCCTTTTTTTTTTTCAAACACAATTATAACATGCATTATACAAAAATACAACATAATCTTATATTGAATTAATTTATTCAGTTTTCATTCATTTTAAAATGTCATTTATTTCGGTGATGGCAAAGCTTAATTTTCAGCAGTCATTACTCTTCACATGATCCTTCAGAAATCATTCTTATATGATTTGGTGCTCAAGAATCATTTTATATTATGTTATTATCAAAGTTGAAAACGGTTGTGATGCTTAACATTTTTGAGGAAACCGTGATACATTTTTTTCATGTGTCTGTGATTAATAGAATGTACAAAATAACAGCATTTGTTTGAAAAATATTTTTTATACAATCTCATTTAACAATGTAAAAATCTTTACTGCCAGGTTTGAGTCCTGGCGGAATAAAAGTTATTAAATAAAACTATTTTAATACTCTTATTGCCTAGGGCTTCAATTGCAACCTTCACTTGTTACAATATGGCATTATTTGTCTCTCTAATGAGTCCATGAAAAAAAAAGTATATTGTCTTAGAATCTTATCTCATAAGAAATGTCTAAAATGAGTTGACCCATTTATAAATTATTGGTTTGTTGTCTGGGACTACATTTCTGTTTACATAAGGCCTCAGAGACTATTTTCTTCACCATTCCCAAAATTCCCAAATCACTAAAAATACATGTCTTGCTGCGCATTGCCAAAATTGCAATCGAGTTTATCTCTGTGTATGGTCTTACCATAAATAACGTGTTGATGTCAATAATGACAGTAGATCCCTCACACAGCTCTTTATATCTTCAGAGATGAGACCATAAGAAATGGTGAGCCAAAACCAGACTATATTGAAGAATAACAAAAACATAAATTACTGAATCATGGAAGAGACACAGAGCCGTTCAAATCCCCTGATGGGATCTTCTTTGAGCTTTGAGCTCAATTGGAGAGTGATTTATCTAGCATTATAAACATTTCAAATTGGTAGGACAGTATAGTTTTCTCCGTGTCAATTCATATGATTCACCAAAAACAATATCTGTGAGTGACATCACAACTAAAGAACTCGTATGAAGAGATGCAGACACAGACAGAGCTGTTAAATGACCTGTGGTCCACAGAAAGAAGCTCAGCAGCTCTTCGCTAAAACACCAGTGATCTTTATGGTGCCAAACTCTGTATAAAAATGTGGCCTGATATAGCTGAGTGATTTTTGAAGCTTTTGACTGATGAAACAAAGATAAGTATTTTTAAAAAAAAAAGACATCCACATGAAAGCTTCAGTTCAGGAGGACATACGTGCAAGACACATGCATGTGTGCAGCCTTGCGTGTTTGTGGGTGGCTACATCACTCTCAGTTGTCATTTTTCTACATGCTCAAAGAAAAAGTCTCCTTTCCCGTCAGTGCAAATAAATTCCTTACCCCTCAGACGAAAGGGTTCTCTTACCACTCCACTTTGCGGTGAGACTATAGCACACTAAATGGTGGGGCAACTTAAGCCTGTGGCCATCAGACATACTGAATATAGGAAAGAGAGTATCCCTGAAAATATAGCAGGACATGATTTTCATAGAAGATTTCTAATATTTCAAGCCACTGAACTATCATCTCTGAACACTGATATCATAATAATATGTTTTATGTTATCCTTAGACACTAAAATGATGATAATATATATATTTATTATTAGTGTCTGTGTGAAGGAGATTGCTTTGGTGGAAAGTGAGAGAGTGGCCTACTCCCTGTTTCACTTACACTCCAAATTGGTCATTTGTCACTGTAGTTTGTAGCCATCAATGAAAAATGTTCACTAGAGGAGCTCTTGCCTGGAGTGCCACTCTACAGCTCAAGCCTGGCCTCTAGTGGAGGAAACTTATACTACAGAATGAGAGCTGAATGATGACATCACTGTTCTGCAGAGCTTTGTATGGCTTTATGGCAGAATTGAACTCATAGGCTTATTGATTAACTTTACAGTTACTGATTTCTGAACTGAACTCAATCAACACTGAACGGAATTGAGCTGAATAATGGCAAAGAAGATATATAGATAGATGGATAGATAGATAGATAGACAGACAGACAGACAGACAGACAGACAGACAGACAGACAGACAGACAGACAGACAGACAGACAGACAGAGTTTTAAAATTTGTTTGGAAGCACTTGGTTCTGTTTTTATTTTACTTATATATTTTTTTCAATCATGTTCACTGTAGAAGTTAATTTAATCGGTCAAAACTAAGAACCGTCAAGGGATCAATATATTTTTGGACGGACAGGCCAGTATACAGAGTGGTGATAAATATCTGACACAATATCTATAAAATATTTTAACAAAATAATTACCTTCTTTATAAATAAGGGGCATGTTTATAAATTATACCTTCTTTTGGCCATGAGTTCAGGCACAGACACAGACACCTATAAGGGTCCTTCAGCGCTTCTGCATTGTTAAGACGAAACTCGCGGAGCTGCTGGAGTTGCCGGGGAGCGTCTGTTATACTTGTAGAAAATAACATCTAAAACACTGAAATCCAACTGTATTATACAAATAAATCTTTCAAAACATTGAAAGTAAAGGTAAGACGCCACGGTTATAAGAATTGTCAATGTTCTGCATCCACGAAAGCGATGACCAGCTCAAGCTAGCGGCTAACGCTCCCAATCCGCTAAGTCAGAGAATCTAATAGCACGCGATTAAAGTTTGATCCTCTAACTGCAGTTCTGTGTTTATATGTTTACATTTATGTGTTATATGAGGTCTGATTACTCATTAATTCTGTTGTGTGTTAATACGTATAGCTAATAGAGCTGAAGGGGTGTGCTTTTGGCCAACAGTCGGACCATCCGGCCATGAAGAAAGATTTGAGTCTGCTAGACTTAAAAGCGTTTTAGGATCACGCTGAATTATACTATAGGTGCTGAAATTATAACAAACTCCTTCTGCTCTGTTGTGGAGTATAGGCAGTTTGTTTATATAAGAATGGACGGATTTGGAAAATTGGGGGTTCATCCCAGACAAGTGGGGGTTTCAGTGTCTTCAGTTGGGATACCTGATAGACCTTTTGTTTGTTCTCTTGACCAAAAATGCAGGCTTAAATTTTGAGTTTTAAATGAGCTGAATCTCGTTTCTTTTTGACATGTATAAATATATCATTGAATATCTTCAGATACAATTAAACATTTTCATGCATACTTTATTTTTTATTTGTTAATGATTTGGCATCCGAAAAATATGAAAACAAATGATCATTGACTTTATCTTTACAGATGCCATCAGTGACCACTGGCGACAATGCTGTTCACTCCTCCAGTCCGGATTTGGGCTCTGCGCCATCTGATGGCCTCAAGCAGGTTCTTGGTGTAATTGACAAGAAGGTTCGCAACATGGAAAAGAAAAAGGTAACTTCATTTTAAGATGATATTTAACTGGACCCCATTTATTTACTTAATACAGAATCCTCATATTATTGTGCACTATTTATCAGTGCATGTAATTCCAAATACATTTTTTTGTCTTTGTAATATTTCATCAAACATTTCACAGAAATCTTGCTAGTTATCAAATGTGGATTAACATAATTGCAGTTAATGTTTTTGCATCATTGGCTTCATTTTTAGTATGGAATGGCCATATTTTATATTAAAATTAGTTTGCAATGGGAAAAATTCAGTCTTCTCCTATTAATTTTTTCTCCTCATTGAATATCCTGTTTTACTTGAAATCTGCCACAATTCTTTCTTAATATTAATATAGCGTCTTACATGTCACGTAAGGAATAATGCACATCCAGCCGGTGGTTCTCTCTAAATAACCCCCGTCTTGATCAGCCTGAAGGGGGTTATTTTGAGAGAACCACCGGCTGGAGGAGAGCAGTTGCAGTGCGGCAAGTTCAAACTAAACGGACATTTAATAGATACGGTATACAGTCATTCATATCACTTATTACACAGCATTTTGCCACATAAATAATTATGGGGATAAGATATATTGATTTCAGATTAAACTGTTTTAAAATCGTATCTGTTTGTATCTCATAATCCAACAGTGTACAAAACAATAGTCACAAAATGGCAGCAGCTGTGTTTGTATGAAACGAGAGAGCGAGTCCATGATACTGGATGGCATAATTAAATCACTGTACACAAAATATTAATTCGACTGAGTTTTAATATTTTTATTGGCTCACCAAACGCAAAACTTCCACAAAGAAAAAACTTTCCTAGCAGGCATAGCGCTGCTGACTTCAGTGACCCGGATGAGCCTGCGTTGTCTGCTTTGAGCGGTTGTTATCTGGGAATAACTTAACGCTGGATGGCGCTATTGACCAATCAGAATCAAGTATTCCACAGCGCCGTGTAATAAATATCTTTAACTGCATTACTGACAGGAATTTATTTGTTTTGGACTTTTAAGACAGCATTGGGTTTCTGAAATGTTAGTCTAGTAAAGTGTAATGAATGCAAATAAACATTGTATATGACCGATGAATTAGGGCTGGCCGATAAAACGGTATCGGTATTTATCGGTAACGATATAAAAAATGTTCGATATAGCGTTCAATGTTTCCATTCAAATGCGCGCACGCGCTGCCGCGACCACTACAACGTTGCCCAACATCAAATCGCAAGCGTGATGAAAGCAAAACGAAACCGCGCTATTATTTTATGCTTCACGGGCCGTTTATCAGTTTGGACCAATATCAGTGCAGCGCGAGCCGATCGTGATCAAGCGACACTGTTACTACACAGCGCTAAGAGATCCAGTAAAGAAAGCATTTGAATTCGCCACTGAAGTAATAACATCGCTGCGAGATCTAGTGAGAAGCATTCAAATTTCTCTGTTATTAACGGATCAAACAGCGCTGACGTGGAAACCAGGAGAAACATTGTTCCATGAATGAACTAGTTCTAGGCTTTAAGTCCACAGATCTGCAACATTCACCATGGATTTAATGTAGTAACACTAACTGTAAGGTAACCATGGAAGTTTGGTAGGAATTTCAAGTACGTCACATCTTTTTCCAGCACTTCAAAAATCAAATATTATCATATTTAAATGTTATTTTTAATGTAATGACCAAAACATTATTTGTTCATCCTTCAAAAATTACCCCCATTTATAAAACTAAGTTTCAAGATGTAAGAAAACTCACACTTACTTAAAAATAATTTTTCTTGTAATAATTTTTTAATTTTTTTAAAATTAAATCAAGGACATTTCTTTGGCATTTCTTTCTTTTTGCTGTGTCAAAAATTTACCTCACTACTGTGTTGTATCGAACCGTGAATTTTGTGAACCGTTACACCCCTACTCATTACAGATGTTGATCTACCTCAAAGTTTGCTTTGATTGTTCTACGTTTACACTTTTACATTGCACACATTTTGTAACATTTTAAGTTCATGAGTTTCTTTAACGCTTACTTTTTTATCTTAATATAAGACATAAAGAAGATATTTTTGTGTACATTTTATTTTTGACTGCTAAAACTAATAAAATTAGTTGTTTGGCTTAATAATGTTAAAAATAAAATAGAAAACACTGGTTTCAATTCAAACTTGTCTTAACAAAATAAAGGAAAAAAAAAAGTCAATAATTATCGATGCCGAACGATATGAAACATTATATCCTGATATTTTTTTTTAGATATATCGCACAGCCTTACGATGAATCTTAATTTACTATGAACCTCAACCAATAATATAGTGTGAAAACATACTGCTCTGTGGTATTCATTTAAAATATGATGACTTTACAAAAAAGATACTCGTATATGTTCGGTTTTATGGAATTTGCATTTTAATCTGCATGTGCACTCCACTCCTCACCATTAATATGAGCAAACTCTCTCTTAAGAGCAAGCTGGATGATTACCAGACAAGGAAGAACAAAGGAGAACGCCTCAACCAGGATCAGCTGGTATTGTACTATATTCAACACTTGTTTTCTGTGCTCCAATATATCAGCAGGTATTGTTTTATATAATAAATGCATATGCTTCTTTGTTTTATATGTGTAGGAGGCTTTATCTAAAGCTCCGGAGGTGGCTCACAACTTGGACTTTGCCCGTGAGTTGCAGAAGAACTTCCTGGCTTTAAATGTGGAGGTAAGTGTGTTTTTGGTTAAAGTTTGCCTCGGTGTCATCTCAGCATTTACATTCACTCTCAGGCTAAAACCTTTGATGCAAAAAATGCTGCGGGACACAACAAAATTAGTCTCGTCTTGACCTCAGCGCAGAGTTCCAGTTTGTTTTGACCAGTTGATTTTAAAATGTGTTGTTTGTTCTTTTGCAGATGCAGAAAACTGTGAAAAAGGCGACACGACGGGAGCAGTTGAAGAGGGAGGAGGCAGAGCGCAAGAGACTGAAGGCAGTGCTGGAGGTGCAGTACCTGCTGGAGCAGCTGGGGGAGGAGAGTGTGAGGCAGGACCTGACTCAGTCTAGTGGGGACGCCCCCCTGCTAACAGAGTCAGAACTCACGGGCCTGGACGAGTTCTACAAGCTGATTGGGCCTGAGCGGGACTCTAGCGTAAGGTGAGGACAGTTTTTTTGTGTTAGTAAATTCGCCGTGTTGGGATATCTTTAGTGGTGCACGATATATCGGCCGCCGATATAATATCGGCCGATATGGTCATTGTTTTACACATCGGTATCGTTCCGATGTCAAAATAGGGCCGATGTGAACAGGCCGATTATCATTCCTGTGTATTTGACATGCGTGTGGGGGCGGGGATGTTTGTTTTTGCACGAGCGCATTTCAGCGCTGTGAACAGCGCTCGTGTGTAGGGGCGCGCGCTTTACAGAGGGTGCACCCTTTATCACGTCTCTCGTCAGAGCGAGGGGAATAACTGATACGGTGGGAACAGTTTTTATGTGTAGTGGTGCGTACTTTATGGGCACCCGGCACACGATAAACATTTGTTATATTCTCTGGTGCTGTGCACTTGACGCGAGAGCCCGTCCACACGCTGTTCTGATTGGCTCTGGGTTTTGATTAATTTGTACGCATCTCAGTCGCGTCGCGGCTAGAGTGGACAGACAAATTATTTGTCGCTGGATCTTATCGCATCGCGTCTGGTACACATAGGTAAAGGTGCCCAATATCAGTAATTTCTGAAAATAAATTACAAAAGTAAAAAAAAAAAGTGTTTTGGAAAATAGCTCTTTATTTGATTATCATAAAAATGTGTTTTCTATACAGAGATATCGACATCGGTAAATATCGGTATCGGCCATAACAGCAGTATTAATATCGGTTATCGGTATCGGCCACAATATTCACATCGGTGCATCACTAGATATCTTTATTAAAAGGACTTTTGATTCCAGGTTGGCCGAGCAGTTTGAGGAAGCATCCGCTCATTTGTGGGAGCTTTTGGAAGGAAGGGATAAAGCTGTGGCTGGAACCACATGTAAGTAACGTTTGCCACACGAGTGTCATTCTGGGAGTACATTTTATATATTTTTTGTACATTTTAAAGTTAAATTCATCAATCTGGTGCACTTTGAGATCAAAATTACTGAGTTCCAAACCATATTCAGTGTGCAAATTGACTTGTCAGTGCATTGACTTGTACCTGAACTATAAAGGGGACTCAAACCTTTTTAGTTGTGATAGTCTCTCAGTCTATACTACTAGGGCTGCACAATTAATAGATTTTCTAATCGCGATTACGTAATCGTTCGAAGCCGTGATTACAAGAAAAGTCCACTTACATTATTCTGCATGCATAAGAGGTGTGTTTAGAGCATGTTACGTTGTGAGAAGGGAATCACGCCTACATTCCTACATTCAGAGAACCCAGCACAATAGAAACTACCAGTGACGTAAGTGTACGCTGAAATAAATCTCTCACCTCAAAAAAACTGACTGTCCTGTCTAGGGCTGGGTACCGAGTCTCGATACTTTTTAGGTACCGACCGAATTGCCTCGATACTATCGAGTATCGAAAAATGACATGTTGTTCGGTTCCAGATTTCGATACCTAAGGAGTTAACTCGTCAACGTCAGTGCTCAAACAAATACATATGAAATGCACAACGACACACATAAAGTCGCTCACGCACATACACGCAAACTCTATTCACACGAAACACGCGGAACTCTCCGCGCACTCTCATATGAGACGCGCGCGCGCACGCACAAACTCTCGACACGCATACTTATGAGACGCGAGCACACACACACACACAAACTCTCTGTGCACATATTCATAGACGCGAGCACACACACACAAACTCTCCGCGCACATATTCATATGAGACGCGAGCACACACACTTAATACCTTAAAGATGTGGAAAAGTCGATCAAAAGTGTGGGTACAAGTTCTCCAGGCTCGATGCCAACAGCGCGTGATGCAGTATTTGCGGTAAAATAATTGCTGCAAAGACCGGTACCACGACAAACACGATGAAGACCTTGACAGTGCACGGAGTAAACATAAGAGCAGAAAGTTGCTCCGTCTTCGACTGGTAAATGAAGAGATATCTTGTTGATCACTCGGACAGTGTTTATATTGCAATAAATAATAACCTACTGAATGCACACTGCCGTTCAAAAATGTGTTGGTTAGTCAGAATTTTTTTTCAGTAAGGAAAGGATGCATTAAAGTTATCAAAGGTGACATTAAAACATGTGTAATGTTACAAAATATTTCGTTTTTAAATAAATGCTTTTCTTTTTAATTTTTTATTCATCAAAGAATCATGAAAAAAATTATCATAGTTTCCAAAATATTAAGCATCAAACTGTTTTCATATTTCTGAAGGGTCATGTGACACTGAAGTAATGATTTTGAACATTCAGCTTTGACATCACAGGAATAAATTACATTTTGAAATATATTAGATACGATTTTAAATTGTAAAACTATTTCACAATATTACTAAAGTTTTACTGTATTTTTTTATTTAAAAACTCAGCTTTGGTGAGCATGAGCGCTTTATAAAACATTTTTTATTCCTTTGTGCACTGGCTAAGGAGCATGAGTCAAACTGAAAAAATAAAACTAAATAAATAAAAAATAAAAGTTTTTCTGAGGTAATATGTTATGTAATCTTGTTAAAATGGATTTCATAAAATTGGTATCGAAAAAAGTATCGTTAGGAACCGGTATCGAAACTGAGGTATCGAAATTGGCACCGGATCGAAAGATTTTGAACGATGCCCAGCCCTAGTCCTGTCCTGTTAGCCGTTATACTGTGCTAGGGGTGTAACAATACATCGTTATGGATCGATGCATCGATCAAACGTCTAACGATGCATCGATGCCACGTGTAAAATATCAATATGAGGTACTTTTATTTTGACACGTCTTCACATAACGTCCGTCTATGCACTTCGTTTACTCGCCATACTGTCTGCCGGTGTGTCTTGTAATGTTAATCTCCTCAGCTGAAATAGACGCCTGACAAGATTGACTGAACCCTAAACACGTTTTGTCACAAAAGCCGGTATTGTCCACTGTCAAGGCATCGCAATTTCACGTTTTACAGCAGAAACCGACAAGCACCCTTGTTGTTTATGAATAAAAAAGTAAAGCAGCATGTTACAGTGGTGAGGGAAAAGCTCCCCGTATTGCGTGTAATCACAACAATAAACTTGGCACATAATATTTAAATATCGATCGATAAATCAATCGATATAGCCTTGAATCATTCGTAATTGTATCGCAGAATTATTTGAGGTATCAGCAAATATCGTATCGCTGGCTGAGAGAATCGATATCATATGATGAACTGTCTGATTTACACCTAAGTAGCGCGCACTCTTCAATTGTACACGCAAATGTGGCGGCGCGCACAGTATATTGCTTCACTATATATAAAGTGGAATAGAAACTTTGAGCATGCAAAGCATTACGTTGTAAATTAGTAAGTCACGAAATAAAAGTAAAAAAATACCAATAAATCACGTTACGGGTACATCGTGTGTTAGCTGAGAAGGATTTGCATGCAGGTATGATGCATTCATGCATTGCACGCATTCTATTCATCAGGAGCAGTTTCCATGTTTCATTAAAAGTTCATGTTAGTATTGTGTGTCATTCACTGATTCAAACCGCTAACGCAAGAGTGAGTTTGATGCCGTTTCGTTAATGTTTTAAAAATAACTATTTCGTAAGAGTAATTTGGTTTTGGTTTCGTTGCTTGTCGTTGTCATTTTTGTTTTTGTTTGTTTCAAAATTGCATTTGTAATCGTCAAAATGGTCTTAATCCATTTCAACTGTATAATCAAACTAATATTGACTCTCCAGTGAGTCTGAATACCAATGTGGCCATCCCTCGCTTGGCCTCCCTGTGAATGGTGGCACTTGCTATGGCTTTTGAAAGCTTTGCTCTGTCTCTGGCCCACGAGGGTCAGCAGTTGTGCTTCATGCTGACTTGTGACCCACGTCAGCAGTTGGGCAGGCAGCCAGTGGTGTGCGCAAAGCCTCTCTGCTGGAGATTTCAATGATGGACAGGGCCTGCTTGCATATTCCTACTGAGAGGGTGGGAATCACGATAGTATCAGATTGTGCAAACTCAGCTTATGAGACATTTCTGTATTTGTTTGCTGATATTGTTGCTGAAACTGTTTTTGTGAGCTAAGTTGAAATTAACTTCAGTTAAGAAAGATGTTTTTTTGAGTCCAAATCATTAGAGACATTAGAAACTGTGGGCCATGCTAAACCTTGACCCCTTGCATTTTATGTCTTTAACAGACAAAGCCCTTAAGGAAACCTTGGACAAGATGCTGCTAAGTGGGTACTTTGATCGCGCTCAAACACATCAGAATGGAGTATGTGAAGAGGAGACGGGGGCTGCGGCAGCAGCAGCGGAGTCATCAGAGAGCGAGGACCGCCCCGCTGAGCCAGGTAAAAACAAAAGCCATCAAATTTCAGAGAAAATAAATGCTTCCTCGCACAGCTGACGGCTCATGTTGATGTTCTTGTGTTTTCACAGAGGGATCCGCTCAAGAATACACAGAAACTATTGAGGTTGAATCAACAGAGGTGCAAATTGATATTACTATACTTTTCATGTTCATACTCGGAGTAAACCCTGATTTTGTAGGAGCATTTCCTGAACTGCACTACTTCAGCCAACGCATTCTTAATGCTCTGCGCTTCTTTTTTTTCCCTAATAGTTTGTAAACAGACAGTTCATTCCAGAAACCACCTACTGCAGCAGTGACAAAGAACAAGGAGCAGAGTGGAACACAAGCTCTCAGGTACGATGCACTTCACAGGGTTCCTACGCAGCTTGGAGAAGTATGGAAAAAGAAAGCAGAGTGTGGAAAAATATTAGCATTTTCAGACTATTGCCCCTATTTAGTTTTCTATAAAAGAAAATGTTGTCACCTCGAGAAAATCAATGAAAAAACCCTTGAGAAAATAAAATATTTACAGATGACTATATACCAAATATAAAGCTGAAAACAATGCTGCATGAACTAACCATTTATGTTAAATAAGGTCTGAAAATCTACAGAGAAAAGTATGGAATTTTGAAATGGAAAATGTTTAGGAACCGTGACTTCATTTGTCATTAAAATAATTAGCAACTTTTGGGCAAATGGTGTTTATTTCCTTGTTTACACCATGTGATCATTGGTTTTCAGGCGGTCAGTGCCCTTCAGCAACCTCAGCAGCCCCCTGCAGCCATGAGCCCAGCTCTGGTCAGCTCAGAACCACACACGCTGAACGCCGTCCCCCCTACCCCTGCAACAGATCCTGTGGTCCGAAAGCAGGTGGTACAAGATCTCATGGCTCAAATGCAGGGTACCTTCAACTTTATGCAGGTAAACTGCACAATGGTTTATACATCTCTTCAAATGTAGCAGTGGCCTTTTCTAACTTCTGTAATGTGGACAGGACTCCATGCTAGAGTTTGAGGGACCGCCTTTAGATCCTGCAATTGTGTCGGCGCAGCCCATGAAACCTGCTCAGATGGTCTGTCCACCAGGTTGGTATACAAACTTTAAAGTAATAGTGTGCTCTAAAAGCAAAACTTGTTATACTCAACTGGGAGTTTATTTCCCTTATTATTTTAATATGGCAACTTTCGATTTATCATGTCAGGTTGGGCATCATTGACATCATCTGATGGCATTGGTTTTTGTGTTTCTTGACCAAATAATGTTGATTTTTCAATGCCTGGCATTGACTGGGCTTTGTAATTTTTTAAAATTAGTTTTTATATGTCTTTAAAACTTTTAATATGGTTTCAGTTTTAGCAATTTTAGTACTTACACTTGTTTTATGTAGTTTTCAATAGTTATTTTATTTAAAGGTGGGGTATGTGGTTTGCAAAACAGCTGGCAGATTTTGAAAATACACAACTCAAATGGTCCTACCTTCTTTCCTTTGACTCCACCCATTCAAAGAACATGGACATGGATGGGGGGATGGTACGACCGATTGATTGACACACTTACTGTCCAATGATTCTAGGTGGTCTTGGAAATGATTGGCTGGAGTTTTTCGAGTCCTGCCCGTTCCACAGATGATTAAATTGCTTAATTTTTATTTCAGTGCTTCTAACTCAGTGGCTGTAAGTGGGTTAGGAATAGGATTTTAAAGGGGTCATGACATGAGAAACCAAATTTGCCTTGATCTTTTGGTATATAAGAGGTCTTTGTACCATTAAAACGTCCTGCAAGTTTCATAGCTTAAGACGTCCTCCCCATTATAAACGAATCATTTATTTAATGAAGCTCTAAATACAGCTCGTTCTGGATCCATGGTAAGAAGTGACGTCACGGTACGAAGTGACGTACCAGCGTTTGCATATAGCCCGCCTCCAGCGCAAGGCATCTACGCTTTAAGCGCAAGACAACTACGCTCATTTCGTATCGTTGTCGCGCCTGCGCGCAGCGCGCCTCACAAGTGTTCAGTCGACGGACAGCGAGTGGGTCTGTGTACAGGGAAATTACGATGCCACGCAGATGTCCTGTTCCTGGCTGTGGACAAACAGCATCTTTGAATACGCTGCCGAAAGATCCAGTCGTCAAGGAAAAATGGATGCACTTTATTTTTTGCGGACGTCCCAGTCACGGCAGTGTTAGTTTAAGCGTTTGTTCTATACATTTAAAGGATGACTGTTTTGAGAACAAATCCCAAAATGATGCTGGCTTTGCCAGAAAACTGTTGCTCAAAGATAAGTCCGTGCCGACTCTTCTGGGCTCAACATCGACGACGCAAACTGTAAGTAATGTATTTAAAACTTTAAACTACTTTTTAAATACGCCGAATCCGCAAATGTTCCGGGCGTTCATAATTGATGCATAGGCACTGACGTTAGCCAATCATAACAGTGGGCGTTAACACTGACCTCTTAAAGGGGAAACACCCCCAAAACAGACTGTTTGAATCAGAGGATGAGAAACAGGGTGGGAAAAGGTCATAAATCACTACATTTTAAAAGTTTTTTGTAAAAAAAACTGTAGTAATACTATAATTGCACCTAAGGGAACATAATAATAAAATTAAAAAAAACATGTCATGACCCCTTTAAGTGATTTTGAAAAAATGGCCAAAAAAGAGAATTACATACCCCACCTTTAAGCTTTTTTTTAAAATTACCAAAACCAGTTCATGCCACTAATATCCTAAAATGTTACTCTTTCAATGTTTTCTGCTGATACAGAATCCAGACTCCCCCAACACAATGCTCTTTCTGTGCAGCCTGAACACACACAAGTAAGTTCAATGACCAAAAACATGCTTTCAGACATGCTTTCAGGACATGCTTTCCTGAAACCTTTTCCCTTTTGGTTTCCAGGTCCCGATGGTCTCGGCTCCAAAAGAGGCTTACTCCTCCACACCCCCTCTCTATCAGCCCCCTCATAACTCTGAGCCCCGACCACAGACAGACTCCATTGACCCCCTGCAGGTAACGTCGTACACCACAGTCTTCACAGATGCTGTGTGTACACTATGGCATAGATATGTGAGTGACGTAGGATATACACCCTAGGTTTCCATGCCTCTGTCGTCTGAGCCCCCCACCCCTTCCTCTCAGCCCCAGGTGTTTCAGCCTGTCTCCAAACCCCTTTACAGCGGCATCAACGTTAACGCAGCTCCATTCCAGTCCATGCAAGCGGTAGGCCTCAACCTGTCTACCCCACCCTCTCCAAATTCACCCCCTCAGAGTTTGTCTCTCCATTCTGCTTCTGTTCTGTTTGTCATGCTGCGCAAGGAGCCGTTCACACAGAACACATTTTTGCATTACATGGTGCTGCTTTTCCATTGTCTTTCCATGTGAACAAGTGCTACACGGAAATGTTTGACCATTGCGATCACGTCTCGCATCTCAAGTTCAGCTTATACAAAAAAAGAAAGAAGCATCTTTAGAACTTTTTTTTTTTGGTCATTGCTGTACGTCTCATGTTTTTAAACGACAAGACCGCATTCCGTGTGAATGGCCCCTGACAGGCTTGTTTTGTTTAAAAAGATAAATTTCTATGAACATCAGCATTTGAGTTTATCATGTTCAAGCCTGTTGTCCACCATTTGTGGATGAGCCATTACTTGCATGACTATAACTAAGTCAATGATTTTTATTTAAAAAAATGTTTCTAAAGAATGTGTTTAGAAGTGTCAAGTGCACTCAACAATGTTTTTTTGTATTTGTGTAGATAAATGATGTCCTGTTTGTCTATCCCTTATCTCCGTTTAAACATTTATTTGCCAAACAATCTTAAAGGCTGACATGGCATAAAAGTCCAAATAGATGCAGCATGCTAGTTTTGATATGCTTGCATGTTCTCTCTTCCATTAGGTGTTCAATTTGAATGCTCCAGTTCCTCCAACCAGTGAGATAGACTCGCAGAAGATTTCTAGCCAATATCAGAGCGGTTACGGTCAAGGCTACAGCACACAGACCAACCTTCCAGCTGAGCAGCAGGAAATTCCTCACGAAGCCCTGCAGTCAGGTAAGAGATTTGCTGCTCAAGTTGTGCCATTTTACAGTTTCAATAGTGTAAACTACTATATAATTGTTTTTGTGTATGTGTAATGTGTAAAGATATAAAAATGAATATCTTTATTTCTTATTGTATCTTATGTGATATTATATCTTACGCAATCATTTTTTTCTTACTAGTTGGGCCTTTCCATTCTCAAGACCAAGGTATTCCGTCTGCAGGGGGACACCAGTCTGCACCTCAGCAGCCCTCGGGGCAGGGCACAGGCTTTGGGCGGCCAGGTCAGTCCTTTTACAGCAACAGAGCAATGCCACGAGCTGGACCCAGAAATCCTAGAGGTGCTTTGAACGGCTACCGTGGACCATCAAATGGATTTAGAGGTGAGATGAGACTTCTTTAATCTGTGCCGAGACATTCTAGTTTGAACTCCAGTACGAAATCATACAATCAAACCTTTTTTACCCCTTATGTTTAGGTGGATACGATGGATATCGTGCTCCATTCCCCAACACTCCTAACACCGGATATGGGCAAACTCAGTTCAGCACTCCGCGAGATTACTCCAACAACACCTACCAACGGGTAACTTCAAGAAAATGAATACCGTGTTGCTTTGTGGAGATTTGAGAAGTCCCTAAATATGTGTTTCTGTAATCGGTTATGTTTTGAAGTTCCGTGTGGTTTCTTTACAGGACGGATATCAGCAAAGCTTCAAGCGTGGAGCTACCCAGGGACCTCGAGGTTGCTCTCGAGGTAATGCTCAAGCGATGCGATCCTAAAATCTTTTGGGAAGACTTGTTTCTTTTTGGCCACTTTGAACATTCAGTTATTGAGAATGTTTCCCCTAGCCCATATTTTTACTCCTAACAGTGGTTTTGTTATTTTTTTGGCTTATTAAGTAAGCCCACTTTGATGGTTTTAATATACAAATGTGTTTTACAGAGACACAGTGGAGAGCTGAAACTGTCAGTGTTGTGATTTTTCAGCCGAGTCGTGTTTAAAACATAGATATTCCTGTAAACTTGAAAGATTTTCATTAATTTATTTTTTTTATAAAAGAAAATGCAAAAAGTTAACTGCCACTGTCGGTCCAATCCATAGGAGTGTTTTTTTTATATTTTTTTGGCCTGTCCCCTTTCCCACACTTGGTTCTTGCCTGTTTATTGGGTACTGAAGGCATTAATTGTTTGTTTGGTTTTTTCACCCCATTTCATTTGAAGATTTTTTTTTTTCTGCTGTCCTGCCCTTTGTATGCTCATGTCACTCCTTGAGAGAATGTTTCAATAAAGATGTGTTGCATTACCTGCTTGTCTGCCGCTGCTTCCTTTTTGCTCTCCATGCTGAGAAGTCCTCTCACCTGTCCTGTGACCCTTTGTCTGCTAAAGTGTTTGAGGTTGACTTGTTTCTTTTAGTCTTCTAAGGGGAGGCAGGTGATTGATCCGCTTATCGGTCCATTTTCTGCAACTCTGCTGTTTGCTTTCTTGCCCCTTGCGTCATTTATTATATCCTGCTTTTCAACAAGCTTAAGAGTTTGTCTTAATTGGGTGTGAAGAGTTGATCAAACAAAATGGCTCTCAGATTGCTTCCAATCAGGGAAGCGATAAATGACATTGCTCCAAATCACAATCCATAGCTGATGCACTGCTTTTCCTGCTTTAAGTAAAAAAAATTGTCATATTAAAAGTGTATGATTTTCTTTATTCCTTGGAATATGAACATGTTTAGCCCAATGTTGACACTGCTGTTTTCTATACAAAGAAAGTGAATGGCTACCATGACAGACAGATATAGGAGTACTTGAAATATTAAATCTAAAAGTTGCATAGACTACTTTACACAATTCACTTTCATTGTATGGAAAAAAGCTGAAAGAAAAGAACATCTGGCATAATATCCCTATTGTTGGCATATTGGCATATACTGTCAACACAAGAATAAATATGGGTTTGGAATAGCATAAGGGTGAGTAAATGATCCAAAATGTTTATTTTGGGGCGAACTGTCCCTTTACATGGTCTTCCGTGACCTGAACATTAGCCATTTGGTGGATTGCACATGATTTTAGGAAAGCTAAAACAGATTTCTTGCACAGAAATAAACTGAAAAATGTCATGCAAATTTCAGAGAATCCTGCTGTGCACAATTATGTTGCTACTGACATTTTCTCTAACTGCTAAAGATGGTTTAGGTTTATTACATTTTCAGAGCCTTTCATCTTTTGAATTTTTCTTAAAAAAAAATCCTCAAAGTCAAGTTAAGAACAGCAAGACTTGAGTACATGCGAGTATTTGAGGGCTATAATGAGTTCTGGAGCTGTTCGGATGATTTAGTTAGCATTTTAATACTTGTAGTATAAATGTAGATAATGTGCATACTTTATTGTGCTGCTTGGTGATTTCGGAACAGTTTATACCATCTCAAAAGCAGGGAAAGTGCTCACTGTAATTGGCACTGAAATCATTGAATGCGACTAGACTATTTAACTCCGCATTGATTTTCTGATGTATTTGGGTTTCAGGACGTGGGGGATCATATCGGTCCAGCAGAGGAATGGGTCCCATGACTGCCCAACAGACCAGCTAAACCCAGTCCTTTAGCCAATATCAGCCCTGTTCCACCCTTTTATCTCCTCCACCCATTTGGACTCTCAAACTCGAGCCGTGCCACTCCAGACCATGTAGTTAGATGACTGCATCTTAGCAAGTAAGGACACAATCAATGGTTTTGGGAAAATACAGTATCAATGAGACTATAGCACTCCCAGCACTGTAATTGCTCCGAGCTCTCAAAGCTTTCTCTCAATCATATGCTATTGCACAGCCTTTACACATTTGAGACAGAACACGTGCCTTTGATTATGGGTGTCTGGATTTTAATCGATCTTGGTGGAATAATGACTTGGTAGCTGGGAACAGCCACTAGATTTCGAATGTGAAGTACACCGTATACCAAAGGCACTTAGTTTTTGGCCAAACGAACTGTTAAGTGAATGTGAAGAATGTTCTTGTACGTACTGTATTGTATCATGTTATTTTCTCTTTTTTTTGGCTCAGCCAAATGGTTTACAGGAAATGCATTGTACTGTATGTGGCTGAATGACTGCTTCATTGTATTTCTTCCTATTACTGGTGATTAGACTTAATGCTAACAAATAAATGATTTTTGAAGGACAAGCCACTTTAAAAGTTATTCCGCACGCATTTAGTATGAAGAAAGAGCAGATCAAATCTTCTTTGAAGCCAAAATACACTTGTGCAATTAATATCTTAAACTGCTATTTTTTAGATTATTAGTGCTTGATTGATATGATGGTCACACGTGGTTTTTGACGGGTCAAGTATAGCACAACCGGAAACTTGCAACCTAGAACCCACTTCATACTAGTTCTGGGTTCAGAACAAGTTAAGCTAGATTGAAAGCATTGTGGCATCATCTTGATTAGCTCAGAAAAGAATTGATTCCTAATCCTTTTTCTGTGTAGTTATATACATTTTTAGCTCTTTGTTGCCATAAACACAATGCCTTAGTTCAAACCCCCAAAAAACAATGTAAAAATTATTGTTTAAACATCTTTACAGTGCAAATAATAGGCTATGCCAGATTTAACCTTAATAATGTAAGCACATTTGATAAAAATGCCTCATTGTAACCTTAACTTTTGCTTTTGATTGAGCTTAATTTGTACTGAACCTTTACATAAAGTAAATATTTGTTTGTTCATTAAAAAAATAATACTTTTTTTCCAAATAGATTTTTATTGATCTCTGACTTAACTCTCAAAGTTCCCACTGTAAGCAACGGTTAAAATTCAGAGTAGCTCTAATCAATTAAAATCTTCCAGTACAATTCAACAATATTCTGATACCACACAACTAGGTTTTAAGTAGCTTTTCATGGCCATTCAAATTTCAGAAAACTAAATGTGCAAAACAAAAGCTTATACACAGACATCCAATCCACTGCGTTGGAAAAAATTATAATATCCACAACGTATGAAAGATATTTTCAATAACAAAAAGAAATCAAACACACTTATACCAAACAGCAAAGTCTGCATTAAAAGTATTAGGCTTATGAAACCAGACACTTTCCCACTAATTAAAACCGCAGCACACATGAACGCAGATAATCATTGACTAGTACTGGACAGGAGGTACTGCTTGTTGAAGTCTCTGTGAGCCTGGCGCTAGGTAAGTTTCTGCA
This sequence comes from Phoxinus phoxinus, assembly GCF_949152265.1. Taxonomy (NCBI): domain Eukaryota; kingdom Metazoa; phylum Chordata; class Actinopteri; order Cypriniformes; family Leuciscidae; genus Phoxinus; species Phoxinus phoxinus. The sequence continues at coordinate 38,125,943 of NC_136877.1, read as the reverse complement.
CAAAAGCCATACGACGGTCTTATGGCACATTGTTGTGGTCGAGGGGCATCTTTGGAGAATCTTGGGGTGGGCTGTTGTGTCCTGGAGGCAGTGGCTGGTTTTCTTGGGGTATATTTTTGTGTTCCTGTCCTAGATCCTGTTGATTCGCGGGTACATCATGATGTTGTTCTGGAGGAATATCTTGGTGTCCTGGGGGCAGAGGCTGGTCATGTCCTAGTGACTCAGGGACAGCATTTCCCTCAACTGTTATGAGAGATTTAAAAAGTGTTGCATCATTGCCAAGAATGTGTTGCATTTAAAATAAATTTTTTAAAATTCAAGTATATTTCAATTGCCAAGAATGTTGCTTTTAAAATGTGTTATATTCAAATTTAAATGATTAAAAACCAAGTATTTTGGCCAGGAATGTTGCTATTAAAATAACACGTTGGACTTAAATTTTTTTTAATACAATATATTTGCAGAGAATGTTACCCTCTGATGCTTTTTTTTTTTTTTTTTACTTCATCGGAATGGTATGAAACTTGGTAAAGGTTTTGACACTTGCTATGTGAACACATAAAAAAAAAAATCATGGACGTGATTTGAAAAGGTTAAATGGTTCTGTAAAAAAATAGTCACACTTATTAGTCCTCGTGTTGGAAACGAATGGGAAGCAAATTTCATCTAGTGGAAACATTTGGTACTGCGCCCAAACAAAATCTGACTGAAAGCTCATTTTTAGAGATATCTATCTCAAATTAGGAACACAACTTGTTTTTGATTCATGGCTTTGATTTTCTCACAGACTAATGTGTTTTAGAAAATATATATTTCATATAAAAATTAAAAAACGAATTCTGGGTTTTTTCATAACAATAAACATAAAATTCTATAACTTAAAAAAAAAAAAATTATTCTGCCAAGTCGTCTTTAAAAGGAGACCAAAGTTAAGTTTGTGCTCCAAAGCGTTCAAGATATATGAAATTGGAAATTTCATTTTCAGGTTGTATGCTTAAAAAGTGAATAAATGGATTATAATTACTGCATAAATATAATTTATTAGCATTACAATCCCATTAAAAATCTAATAAAAAATGATCTGAATAAAATATAGTATATTAATTTAACTGAAATAAATATAATTTTTTTTTTTAATTTTCGATGGCCACGCGAAGGGTTAAGGGTGCTTTCACACTTGGTTTGATTGCCTGGAACCCAAGTTCACTTGCTCAACTCTCCTCTGCCACCGCTGGACTGTGCTCGCATTATATTATTTGGGTCAGAACTGCGATACACTTGCGTCATCAAAGCAGCAGTTGTTTAGCCCTGTTACATGATCATAACAACGCAGTAGAAGGCGGCAAAATGCTTAGAGCTGCTCACCTCACTTTAATATTATGTCCTTTGAACCTTTGGTTTTGTTTTCAACGCATCAGCACATAATGACACTTGCGTCTATCTGCTGCAAATGTACTGCAAATGTTCCAGTAAAGCGGGAGTCCAGCAGAAATTAGAAATACATTCTCTGTTTGCAGTGCATCAGTCACGCTTGTCAGGGGAGTGAGCAAGAACGCACACAAACATAGTCTTATCGAAATCGGAAACCCTGTTAACCCACTGAACAGAATTACCCATATTTCTTTCCATTCTCTAGAATAATGTAAAACTAGAAAAACATTCACATTCAGGGCCTAATGAAACAAGTTACCCAATGTAATCTTTACATGATCTGATTCTGGTTTATATATGTCGTTTACAAATGAAAGTATTACTTACAATGCGTCTCAGGTACATTCTGTGTCTTCAACCGCTCCATATGCTCCACAGCCTGATAAAAAAGACACACAGAATAGGTTTTCATTCACTTGCTCTAATGACTTGTTTTTTATTCAATGACACAAGACAAATCAGTTCAGTTACCTGCTGCAGTTCTACTTTCTGAGCATTGAGCTGCTCCTGCTGTCGCTCTAGATCCTCTCTCTGCTTCTGAAGGTCAGAAGCTTTCTGGTTTAAGTCTTCCTCCTGCCTGACCAAGTGCTCCTCAAACTCTCTCATCTCTTCATCAGTGTATGCCTGGTTCTGTTCTAGAGTCTGAGGTCACCCGAAAACCCAAGATAATTATTACTTGGAGAACATGAAGGTTAAATGCCATTGTTTATATTATTTACTTACTCGCTCTTATAATTGATAGGTTTATATAGAGGTCGTGGTCAGAATTATTGGCACCGTTGGTAATTCATTAAAAAACACATTTCAAATTCCCTTAATCATCCATCATATAGTTCTGATGTGCAGCAAAAGATTGTTAAGCTTCACAAAATAGAAAGTGGCTGTAAGAAAATGGCTAAAGCATTGAAATTTCCCATTTCCACCATCAGGGCAATAATTAAAAAGTTCCAATAAACTAAAGATGTTACGAATCTGCCTGGAAGAGGACGACGCATGTCTATATTGTCTTAATGCATGGCGAGGAGGATAGTTTGAGTAGCCAAAGACTTTTCAAGGATCACAGCTGGAGAATAGCAGAAAATTGCTGAGTTTTGGGCTCAGAAAGCAAAAAAAAAAAAACACAAAAATGGGTCACTGAGCACACAATTAAGGTTCTGCCATGGTCATTCCAGTCCTCTGACCTGAAGCCTATAGAAAACTGGAGCGATTCTGTATGGAGAAATGGCCTCTGATCTTTTGTCAGGTGTTTTCCAAACTCATCAAAAATTATAGAAAAAAAAACTCTTAAGCTGTTATCTTGGAAAAAGGAGGTTGCAAAACGTATTGTGCCATTAACTGTGGCCAATGTGCACAGTACGTTTTGCAACCACCTTTTTCCTTTTTAGAGAAAATAATTTATTTCATAATGAGACCTAAAAGGTTAGATTTTGGGGGATTTTTGTAATAAAGGGTTAAAAGATTAGCAATGCAGATTTATTTTCACAGGCTTCTTTGTTCATATTTACCAAGGTTGCCAGTAATTCTGACTAAGACTGTACTTTGATACTGTGTCAAACGTGACGCAATCATCCAACATGAAAGACTGTTTACTGAATGCATGAATTAGATGATATTGATCAATGGTCTAATTATGTATCTGTAGCGTGTCACACTCACTTCCCAGCTGTCTGGTTCAAGAAACTCTTTTTTCTTTGTGGCAACCAGGAACTCGTCTAAGGACACCAGTCTGTCTTTATTGGTGTCAACCTGTAAAGGCCAGATGATTACAAATACAGAAAATAACTTTTTTGTTGTTAGATTTGTCAATTTTCCTGAAGTTGCCAGGTCAGGTCATGCAAAGAGAACTCGTCCATAATTTATAATCATCATGTAACCTCGTTCATGACGTGTTCTCTCATTCGCAGCCTTTCCTCCTCCATTTCAACCATGTCGTCCTCTTCATTAGTTGGATCATAGATCTTCTCCAGCTGGGACAAAATTAAATAAAACAATCACAAAATATTTTCATTGCTACTATAAAATAGCAGAGCATGTTATAACTACAATATTGGCATGGTTGTTGGTCTGAGTATTTCAGAAACTGCTGATCTACTGGGATTTTCACGCACAGCCATCTCTAGGGTTTACAGAGAACGATCATAAAAAGAGAAAGTATCTAGTGAGCGGCAGTTCTGCGGGGGAAATGCCTTGTTGATGCCAGAGGTCAGAGGAGAATGGCCTGACTGGTTCGAGCTGATAGAAAGGAAACAGTAACTCAAATAACCATTTCTACCAAGGGCTACAGAAGAGCATCTCTGAACGCATAACATGTTGAACCTTGAAGCAGATACAGGACTACAGCAGCAGAAGACACACACCAGTGCCACTCCTGTCAGCTAAGAGATGAGGCTACGATTCGCACAGGCTCACCAATATTGGACAATAGGAATAAGATATTGGAAACATGTCTCGATTTCTGCTGCGACACTAAGAAGGTAGGGTACGATTTTGGCATAACCAACATGAAAGCATGGATCGATCCTTCATTGTTTCAACGGTTCAGGCTGGTGGTGGTTGTGTAATGGTGTGGGGGATATTTTCTCGCCACACTTTGTGCCCCTTAGTGCCAAAGAAGCATTGTTTAAACACCAGTCTTCCTGGGTTTTGTTGCTGATCATGTCCATCCCTTTATGACCACAGTGCACCCATCTTCTTACCCATTACGTCTTGTCACAAAGCTCAAATCATCTCTAACTGGTTTCTTTAGTTCACTACACTAAAATGGCCTCCACAGCCGCAGATCTCAATCCAACAGAGCACTTTAGGAATGTGGTGGAACGGGAGATTCACATCATGGACATGCAGCCGACAAATCTGAAGCAACTACATGATGCTATCACTCCAGTCAATAAGGACCAAAATCTCTGAGGAATGTTTTGAGCACCTTGTTGAATCAATGCTACAAATTATTAAAACAGTTTAGTTCAAACAGAAGGCAAAAGGGGGTCCAATCAGATACTAGCAAGGTGTACCTAATTAAGTGGCCAGTGAATGTACAGTATATATATATATATATATTATCTTCCGCGGTGACGTATGCAATTGTGTACCTCCTTCGTGAATAGGGCTTCCAGCTCTTGTTCATCAAAGAATCCATCTCCGTTTGAGTCTGCAATAGAAGATTGCAAAAATGTAATACTATTAAGTATGTAATTTCAGCATTCTCATATCCAGGATTTGGCTAAGCTATCAAGAATTTTTACCATGCAGATTGAAGAACGTTTTTGGGTCAAAATCTTCAGGGTCAAGGCCGTCAGCCTCCTCCCACACTTCTTTTAGCTGATCCTTGCTACCCTTTAGACCAAAACATCAGAGAAACATGAGTATATCTTCAATGAAATCAAACATCAAGAGAAGTTACTGCATGCAGACTTACGGGGTGGTTGACTTTGGGGTGATCAGCATGTTTTTTCTTCATCTCCTCATAGTGCTCCTCCTCTTTCCTCCTGTCCTCCTCATCAAGTGTCTTCAGGTGTTCCCGTCTCTCATGCTCTTTCATCATCTCGTACTTTTTAAATTCTTCATGTCGTTCCTTGTCGTAGTTCTCCAGATCATTTGTAGCCTATATTGCAAGATCATAAATGTAACTAAAAGATAATAGCTTTATGTGTTCTGGTCTTATATATCTTATGTATATAAAAGGTATTTTACTCCGTGAACAAATGAGCAGGGAAATGCATGCTGACCTTGGATTTACAACCGAGTATTACACGATGTTCTTTTAAAGTGCGTATGGAACATTCCAGAAATATTTGAGACAATATTTTCAGGTTATCTGTGGGAATTGACCTTACAAATAAACTGAATGTGCTAGTAACTGTGTCCTACAAAAACAAAGGAATTTTAAAGGCCTGGAAATGTCACTGAAATTTCTTTAGTGACTACCGGTATATTTTTTTCTAATTATGTTCAGCTCTAGTTCTTTGTGTGTGCAATCTATATGAAATGATTTATAAAAATCTTTATGTTGTAATCACAAATGAAAGTAAAGTCATGAAAATGTATTGAATAAAATGTGTGGGAACCATTAATTTTTTTGTCCTATTGGACTTCATTTATGCAACATGAATTGTATTTTAAATGCAAAATATATTATTGACTTAAAAGATTACAAGTATCAAAAGAAAGGAGCATTCAGAATCAAATGAAGTATGATTATGAAATCTGGGTAACTGTAAGTAATGACATACCGATTTGATGAGTCTGTCCAGATCCTCAACCTCAAATGTGTGCGGGTTCATGTGGTTCAGATATTCAAACTGTTTGAGTAAAGCCTGGTGATCTACCGCAATATCTGTGAAAACATGAGAGAGAACTGTGTACAGAGAATGTTCTGAAAATCAAGACCCATATGCTTAAAAGCTCTAAAAAATATATCTATGAATCTACAAGACGTTGTGTCTTATTTGGTGTTTGTGGTCTGTTCATTCATTAAAGTCACCATGAAATAAAAATTGAAAATTTGTATTTTTTTTTTATATATATTGCAGTATTTATTAGAAGTGCCCATCACTCACATGAGATCACAGCAATATAGTGCAACAGTTGAGTTCCGGAAGTAAAAAGGGGAACCTTAAGGGGAAAGCTTTTAGACGATAATATATAAACCTTTAAAGACAGACCTACTGTGAGCTACGAGGTTGTTAATCTATGGTATACGCTCCTGCTGAAGCCATCCACAAGCATGATTTCAGCTTACCGGTATTTGTAAAATAATCGTGCTTAACAGTGGAATTCCTGGTGAAAAACTACATTACCCATGATGCTGTACAGAAAATTACACCAATCAGTAAGTTGAAAAAAGCAACATGATCCAAAATAGCTCTTTAGCTCCGCTCACTGCCATGAAGCACTGGGAACGACGTAATTGAGTTGATCTCCCTACGCTCTCAAAACAATGAAATTGATATATATATAAATTTAATTGTGCATATATATATATATATATATTGCAATAAAATTTAAATATATTGTTTTTATACATAATAAACATCTGTAAACGAGTAGTTTTTATGTTTCTCCATTTCTCCTTTTTAATTTGATTATGCTGTTCGCAATGCTTCATGGGATTGTAGTTCTTTCCTTCACCAAGCCGTCAAGCACACAACTTTCAAAAACTTTTGCTTAAAATCTAAATTTGTAGTGTTATGATTCACCTCATAGCTGATTGGTTTGGGTCATGGCTTAAAACTCATCAACTAAGACTATTTTAAAATCCCTATGGGATTTTTTTTTTACAAAAATGAATACTTCCGGAACTAGAGCCACTAAAATAACAGGACAGGCACTGTTGCACTCTAGCAAACCACAACGATCCAACTATCCAATCAATTCCAAATGGACAAAATCAAGTCCTGCCTGTCCTACATTTTTTCTTGCCGTTTTACTCGGATATACATCACAATGGGGAAGAAAAGATGATTGCAACTTCCGTTTAATGCCAACTTTAATATGCAATTACACCTTATGTATATGAAATGACCTCAAGCATTTATTCAACTATAATTATGATTACATTACAATTATGATTTTATAGCCATTCTTACCATTCCCTCCTTCAATGTCCTGCTTGGCTTTGATCAGGGTTCTCAAACGGCTGACCTCTTGCCTTTTTAGTTCATCCAGCTTGGTTCTCACGTGGTGGCTGACGAAGTCAAGCTCTTTAGCCAACTTCCCTTGCTGAAATCAGTAGGAATGAACAGATTAGCTATGCGTGACCTTTGTATTATAATACACAAATAAAGCCATACTGTTTCTTACCTTTATATCTTCCATGTCTGTGTTGTGGAGCTTTTCTCTAAAATGTTGATCTTTTTCAAGGAAATCAATAACTTCCCTGAGATAGCGGTCATAGTGTAGCCCGGTGTCCTACAAAATAATATATAAATATATTATACATAAAAATAATATAAATACATAAAATTCATCAAATATAAAAGTATGTATATGAAGTGTTTTCAAAATTAAGAGCGTATTATTGCCCAAACAAAAATAACCATGCATATTAATGCACTCTGACACTCTAAGCCAAGGCCACTTATAACTTGCTGCCAAAGCTTGTTATATAATTGGATGATCAAATGTTTCTTACCACACTCTGGGGAGACTCTTTGGCTGTTTCCTCTGGGAGTTTCACCTTAGTTTTATCTAAACTTATTGGCACTGCCTTGGCACTAGACATCACACTCGCCAATACAAGGCAGCTGGTGAGGAGCCCCTTTAAACAGGACATCTGGAAAAATTAGCAAACATATGGATCAGACGTCAAGCCGAAGATGACAGATCTATTAGACATTGGTTGAATCGCAAAACCTAGCGAGCCGACTAACGTTACCACTTTTGGAAATCTGAACGTAAAAAAAAAATTCTGTTTGGATAGGCGGCTCACTCACTACAAGGATTGTAATACAGCCACTGATTGGCAGTTCAGCTCTCCAATAAATCCGTTACGAAGGATAAACGGCATTAACAGGCAGTTAGCGGCTCACTACTATATTAAAGAGACACTGCAAATAACGTTATACGTGGTTTTGCTGGCCAGCTATAATTGTAACACAGAGATGTGGTTTGAAAGGGTTGCTGATCTCGATACATAGAAGCTAATTTCATTAGCTTTCCATTGACAGTGAAGTATATGCCAGACGTTATAATGAAACTCGCTGTCCATTTTATAAGTGAAAAGTTGAATTGTTGATGCCCTATTTGGGTTAATGTATCCGGAGCGATTCACAATTAAATAGTGGCACTTACGGTGTCAGGTCGGTTTCTATCGAGCTATCTCGGGTGTTTTCTGCTTCCTTTCATTACCGCTGGCTTCCTGACTGTCCGCTATCTCGGACTGATGATGATGACTAACAGTAACAGAGCAGCTAGCGAGCTAACCGAGTAACGTTACAGCAGGAGGAGACAGAGAGCTCGTCCACGTAGATCAAGCGCACTGCTACAGTTTGGGCTCCAGTGATATTGTTTCTTATGACGCAAATACAGACTTCCTGAGGGGGCGCATGGCGGCTCAAAAAGGCGAATGAGGCGAATTTTTTTTTACATTTGTACACTTAAAGCATTATAGATTAAAAGTTGATAATTATAATGTTTGCTGCATGTAAGTTTCAGAACATTCTACAAAATTAATAATAAAATGTATAGAAAAATCCTTATTCGTTCACCACAAACGTGTATGATTGGTTCCTTCTGAAAAGCACTGAAAAATGTAACAGATACAAAATTATCTAACGCCGTAAATGTGTGTTATCATGTCTTCGGATAATAATAATAATACTAATAATGGATGTATGGATAATAATTTAAACCCTATCATACGCTCCGCCCATTTCATAACCTTGTTGTACGCGCCAGTTCAATCCGTTTATTCTATTTCTAGAGACTCCAGCCACGCTTACAGCAGTTGATCTTTTCTTGGAGCGCCACCCGCTGGTGGATATGAGAAGAGTGAGGGGAAAAAATTTATATGAATTGTATTTCTTTTTTTCTTTTCTTTTTTAACATATTATTTTACATTACATATAACATAGGACGACAGCAATGAAGTAAATGCTTGAAAATACTAAAATAAATAAGACAATACAATTATGAACATATTACGTCACATAATGTTAGTACAAAATTAGAGTATGACAAAGACCTTTGCTAAATCTAGATTGAACCCATTGAATCTACATTGCTAAATGTAGATTGGGTTAGAGAGAGGAAAGATCATCAATTGACTTTTTTTTTTAAAGTTGTTAAAAATGATATGATCACTGAAATGTATTTGTATGCAAAATGTTTAGAAGAACTTATCTGGATTTATTGGAAATAAACAATTAATAGGAGGTTATATGTTCTGTTCAAATATAGATGACAGCAAACAAAATGAAAAAGATATTTTAAAAAGTACATTATAACAAGTAAATAAATATAAAACAATATGAGGCATTCAATATCTCTCTTCATCCATGTTTTATTATAGCAAAGGAATTTTACACCAGATTGAAACAGGCGGTTGATAACTAACAAGAAAATATTAAGTAAAAAATATCATAATTAACTTACTAAACAACATAGCCTGAAAAGAATCAATATAAAACCATAGATCCAAAAACAAATGATCCTTGAATCAACCATAGGGAATCAACAGACGGAAAGTGGTGTTCTACATCACTTCCGCCACCGTACTTCACTTCCTCTCGGCCTAGGCTCGGTCTTTCTCTTTCTTCGGTCTCTAAACCGCCATCATGGGTCGTATGCACGCTCCTGGGTAAATGTTTATTTTACGCTAAAAACACCGTCTATGGATCACACTGCCAACCCAAAATACAGTTAACTCTTTATAAGATAGACTGAGCCTGGAATATGTCTTTCATTCGAGCTAGAAAATAGTTTTTGAGAAGTCAGAATTTAGTCCCACGTTCTCTTCCTCTGTGTAGCGTGATGGCAGCACATGTAGTATGAGGCGCTGCAGGATGGATAAATGAACGATCTTTACACACTGATTCATTTTACATCTACAGTTTGTCGGTGCGATCTGGCTGATCGGGTATCATGTCGTTTAGTTTCACGTAACATACGTTTTGGCGTCAAAATGTGTTTGGCGGTACGTTAGGTCTTATGTTGGTCGATTACATATAAAAGTATGTTATGTACTGGACCAATTCATTTTAAGAGTATTTTGATTTTACAACCCCTTTAGGTTCGCTTATAGTTTATATTTATTTTTTATATATTACCTGCTGTCAGTTAACATGTTAACAGCTTAGCTTACTGCAAAAAAAAGTGGAATTGTTTAAGAAGTTGTAATTTAATGTTTCATTCTGGAAGACATGTTTAACATGGAGGAACGTTTTATTTTTCAGCAAGGGTTTGTCCCAGTCGGCACTGCCCTATAGACGAAGTGTCCCCACCGTAAGTCCATTGATTGTGAATCCTTATATATGCAAGTACAATGCCTTTCTAAATTGTAAAGGCTGTTAAAATATCAATTTATTATGTCTTTTAGTGGCTCAAATTGACATCCGATGATGTTAAAGAACAAATCTTCAAACTGGCCAAGAAGGGTCTGACCCCCTCACAGATCGGTAAGTTCTGAGTGATATGAACTGAATGTTACTACAAGTCATGTCCATTGTATAACAATAATTTCACAGGATTCTCTATAGCACATTTCATACAGAATTGTCATGCAAAGACAAGTTTGAAATCAATGCAGGACATTAAAGGAAACCACATTTAAAAATCAACTAATATAAATAAAATGAATGCAGTTGGATTAGTAAAATAATTACAGCTGAGACGCACTACACATTTGTAATCTGATTTCCAATAGAAGAGGGAGAACTTTCATGTTCAGTTGTCATTTTATAGGCTTATTGTTTATGCACCTTAATGGGCACTTCAACAATTCAACTTTTCTTCATGTTTTCAGATTTGTAAACTATGCACAATTTCATTATCAAGAAGCTGATATCTCTTGCTCTTCTCATTAGGTGTGATCTTGAGGGATTCCCATGGTGTTGCTCAGGTGCGTTTTGTCACTGGCAACAAGATCCTTAGGATCCTGAAGTCCAAAGGCCTGGCCCCTGATCTGCCTGAGGATCTCTACCACCTTATCAAGAAGGCTGTTGCTGTGAGGAAGCACTTGGAAAGGAACAGAAAGGTAATGAAATAAAAACACATACAAGATCCTTTTCGGAGATTTCTAGAGAAATCTATTCAGTGCACTTCATTAGTTTTCTCACCATTGTCACTTGTTTTTGCAGGACAAGGATGCTAAGTTCCGCCTGATTCTGGTTGAAAGCAGAATCCACAGGCTTGCCCGCTACTACAAGACCAAGAGAGTACTTGCCCCCAACTGGAAGTAGTGAGTGTTTGAGTCGTTTTATAACCAGCATTGAAATCTCTCCTGTATGTGTAGTGCACACTTCATTGTCCCATTCTTCACTTGTAAGAACTGAGATATTTCTTGTGTGCTAGATAAACTTTGGAGGTAAATTAGCAGTTTGGCTTGAATGTGCCACCACTGCCAGTCCCCTTCACACAAAAAGCTGCTTTCTTTTAAAATGCATTTTTTCCCCCTGAATCTTTTAACTGATTCATTTGTTTTCATCCACAGCGAATCCTCCACAGCTTCTGCACTGGTGGCATAAATGTGCTTTTTTTTTTTTGACAAATAAAGATATTTGGATCAATTCATGTTTTTGTCAGACTGATTTTTTAAAACTCCAGTTGGGTACAGAACTGTTGTGATCCTAATTGATGTTTCGGAGTAGAATAAAGCTGCCACATGTGAACATCTCATTCAGAATAAATTGTAACTGAATATTCACTTGTATTTGTTTGTTCATTTATGGGTGATGCAGTTGTGAAGACACTAAGTCGAGCTATTGAAATATATACTTAATCACTTTGCAAACATTAAAAGTAGTGTTGTGGCAACATTGTGTAGTGCATGTTTTTGTGTTATTGGTAGTGTTATTAACAGGGTCTCTAGGCAGAGCGTGTTGTGCTCAAATCAGCAGCCGATAAAGGAGAAAACGATCAAAATTGGACTGTACTTTGCTGTTTGGTGATCGTGTAACATTTACAGTATCAAACTGAACTGTCTGGCATAAATATATGCCGGTTATAAAGCGTTTTAGGTTTCTTTGCATGTAAGCATGATATTACAGTAAACCAATGGAGGAAAATACAAATATTTGCAGATGACTATATACCAAAAATAATGCTGTATGAACTATTTGTATATGGTCTGAAAAATGGAGGTTTAGGAATTTGAGTCTGGAAAAGTATGGAATTTTGAAATATGTTGAAACCCTGTAAAAAGGACATTGAGATTAAATGGGTTTGCTCAACATGGCAAGTGTGGCCATTGTTACAACAGGACAGCAAGAAGAGAAAGCAGGTCAATTTAGTAGCTTTTGTCTTGTGGACATGAAATTCACTGAATGGCCAGAGATCTAATAACTGCTGTCTTGATAGAGCTAAAATGTTACTATTTTCAGCAATATCTGCATGGCCCAGTACATTTAATAATAAACGTTGGTTAGCTGATTCAATAGATACATCCATAGAATATTATATGCATATTATTAAATTAGATTCGTAACTCTACGTGCAGAGAAAGACCATAGAGGAAAACTGCTTTAGAACAACCCAGTTTAGCTCCAACCCTGATCAAAACCACCTGCCTGATACTTTTGACTTTTGAGTAACCCTGAAGAGCTTGATTAGCTTGTCCAAGTGTGTTTGATTAAGGTTAGAACTGGAAAGTGCATCACAGGGGCAAGAGTTGCCCACTCCTGCTTAAGAAGTTGCAATATGTTGATAAAACATCAAAAATTGCTTGAAAAATGGACAGGGTTAAGAATCTCATTGTCCACTAGAGGTCAGTGTTCCCTCACCATAAGAAATCTGTGCTAATGGTGGCCTATAATTCTTCCAAAAGTGTGAAATGATGAATATATCTCCTGCATTAATAGATGCTGTATAATATAATATATTGAATTAATTAGTTACCTGGTGTACAGTATTTTTTTTAAAAATAAGAAGTGCAAATAGACATATTCGCTTTGTTATTTTTGAAAAATGTTATGGGTGTTTTCAGTCAGCCTTTCATAACCGGCACCTTTTATATGCTTTAAACATTTAACTTTGTTTAATGAATGGAGTCTGGCTTTTATACAAAAAAGCATTCTCTGTCATTCCAATTATCAGTATAGCAAAGCAGGTGTTTCTGTAAAGCTCTGAATAGCTGTGATAGTCTATTATGAACAGCACCATAACTTGTTTTCAGTTTGATAAATACATGAATTAAGAGCTGACAGAGGTCACATCACTGAGATGAGGTAGTTTTTTTTAGTTGTGAAATGAAATAAAATACACTTTATGGAAAGTGTGGCGTAACTCTTTCACTGTAAAAAGTGATCAAGTTGACTTAACTTAAAAAAAAGTGAGGAAAGTCACTGCCTTAAAGTTATTTAAGTCAAGTTGTCAAGCTCTTGTCAAGTTGACATAACTTAATTTGGTAAATTACTTATGTAGTTTATTCACTTAACAACTTTAAGGCAGTGACCTCACTTTTTTTAAGTTAAATCAACTGATTACTTTTTACAGTGTTATGTAACACTTAAAATCTGGTTTTACCGTAGATGTGTACATAGTGATATTTTGTTGTATTTTGAATCAGCTTTTATTTTTCTAATTTTATTTTTCAAGTTCAAAAGGTCATTTTAGTTTTAATATTTAATAATTTGGATATGTGCTTTTAGCACATTTTTATTTATAAAAAAAAAAATGGCTATGTAGGTTTAAAAAATTTTTTAACTTCAGTTTTAGTTTATTTATTTATTTCCAGTTAATAATTTTAGTGTTGTAAACTTAAACTTGTTTCGTTTCTAATTTTCAACTATTAGGCTATATTTTATTTTATTTCGGCTTTATTTCAATAAACATAAATATCTGTAATAGTTTTATTGTTAGTCATTTCATGTGATGTACTGAAACTGTTTAAAATGCACATGCATTTGCAAATATATTCATTATTAATCACTCAGCCGATTTAATACATGCATTTGAGATCAAAATGCATGTGATTCATGTATGAGGCACATTTTTTCAAAGGTTTAAGAAAACCTCATTAAACAGAGGAAGAAGACGTCTTGAGAGTCGCCCGCTGCAGATCACTTTATTCTGTATGCAGCGATTTAACTGCAGTTGCCTCTGTGTGAACCTCTCCTGTGAGAGAAAAGTAACACTGAGTCACCTTGCAGCATTGTGAGCTGCTGGCAGTGCTGAGGAAACCATCAGCAGTACAATACTGCAGAGCTGCGCAGGACTGCACCCCATCACTGAATGTGTGCGACTGCAAGGGATAAGACAGAGTAGACGGAAGACCTTTTAAGTGGTATTACAGAAAGCCCCTAATTCAAACAAGCCTATTAGCTGAACATGTGCTGTGCTCTTTTTTAGGCATATGGCGTTTCATTCAGGCGGACTGGGGGCACAACATGGAACACGGTCAGGTCCCACGGTGCTGGTACGCCTCTGTAGGGTTACAGTTCTGTCAGTCACATCTAATCCCAAATCAACATGAACTGCTTGTCAGTCAAAGCCAAGGGACTCGGCTGCATAAAAATGCTGACACAATATCAAAGTGCCCTCTGCTGATATCTTTTTTTCTTTTCTTTTTTTCTTGATTTTTACATGAACAAGAGTTTTAGGGGTCTTACGAATGCCAATGTCTTCTTTCGAAATAATCTATTTATGTATTTCAGTAGTGGGAGAAATGCTCGTAGCTGAATGCTTTATTATTAAGATCAGTAAAAGAATTGAAATGATTTGTCAGAAAATAAACAGAATAAACCCACAGCATGCTGCCTTTGTAGCAAATACCAACACTGCAGCCACAAGCATCTTTTTCCATTCTGTATCATCAGTGTCTCTTCTGTTGGATTTTAAGTCATCCTTAGGGGGAAACATTGCATCAAACCAACAAAAGGCTCGCCGACAAAAGCAACTCCAAAGGGATTCTGTGCTAAAATATTTATACGGCTCTGAAGTGTTTGATGTAGATACACAACTGGAGTCAAATGTTCTTGGCGAGAACAGAGAGTAAAACAGCGATACAAGGGAAATTCACGTGTTTCGCGCAAAATTTCCATCAATCACTGCTTTTTATCCCAGCCAATTCAAGATATGGTGACCATAAATTTGCCAAGTAGGATCAACATCCTTGTTGGTCCTGCAACAACATTCATTTTATGGTTTTTATGTAAAAATAGTTATGATGAATTGCAGAGCAACACAAAAAAGGTGAGAAGAAAGAATATGAACACAGTGCCTTGCAAAAGTATTCGTACCCCTTCATTATTTTCACATTTTATGTTGCAGACTTATGCTAAACTGATTTCAAAGACTTTTTCCCACACATCAATCTACACTCCATACACCATAATGACAAAGCAAAAAACTAATTTGTTTGTTCTTTGAAAATGTACTCAAAATAAAAAACTTAAATAATAACATTGCATTAGTATTCGCATCCTTGGACACTTGAAATTTAGCTCAGGACCCTTCCAATTTTGCGTGTTGATGTTACTACACTTTCAGTGGAGTTAACCTGTGGCTAAATCAATTGAATGGGTATGATTTGGAAAGTCACACACCTCTCAATAAAAGGTCTAACAGCTGAAAATGCATATAAGCCATAAGGTCAAAATAACTATTTCTGAGCTCTCTGAGTTCTTTTGACCTCATGGCCTGGTTTTTGCTCTGATATGCATTTTCAACTGTTAGACCTTTTATTGGGGTTCACAGAAGCATCTAGCCTCCATAATCCTTAATGAAAGAAGTTTGGAACAACCAGGACTCTTCCTACTGATTTGGCCTCCTGGCCAAACTGACCAATAGATGGAGAAGTTAGAATGGTGACCAAGTTGAGTCACTCTAGTTGAGCTCCATGATAGATGGAGATGGGAGAAACTTATAGGACAAACATCACTGCATCACTCCACCGATTTGGGCTTTATGGCAGAGTGGCCAGACTCAAGCCTCTCTTAGTGAAGACACATGAAAACCCATTGGAATCAGCAAAAAAGCACCTAAAGGACTCTTTCAGAAACACGATTCTCTGGTCCGGTGAAGCTCAGTTCCAAGCCTCATATGGAGGAAACCAGGCACTGTTCATCACCTGCACAATAGCATCCCAACAGTAAAGTATGGTGGTAGCAGCATCTTGTTGGGGCAGTGATCTTCAGAGGCAGAGACTTGGTGACTCGTCAGGGTAGAGGGAAAGCTCAATGCAGCAAAATATAGAGATAGCCTTAATGAAAACAGAGCATTCAGAACCTCGGACTAAGCAGAAGGTACACATTCTAACAGGACAATGAGCCTAAGCACACAGCTAAAATAATGCAGGAGTGGCTCATGGACAACTCTGTAAATGTCCTTGAATGGCCCAGCGGAAGCTCGAACTTGAACCCAGTCGAACATCTCTGGAAAAACCTGAAAATGGCTGTCCACCAATGGTCTCCATCCAACCTGACAGAGCATGAGAGGATCTGAGAAGAATGGCAGAAAATCACCAAATGCAGATGCGCATAGCTTGTTGCATTATACCCCAGAAGGCTGTAAAGGTGCTACAACTAAATGCTGATAAATAAACACTTGCAATGCAATGTACTTATTTTAGTTTTTCCTTTCTAATAAATTTGCAAAGTTGTCACATATCTGTTTTTTGCTTTGTCATTATGGTTATGGAGTGTAGACTGATGTGAAAAAAGGTAATTTAATATTCTTCTAAGGTATTAATTTTTCTAATTTTTACAAGAATGTTCTACCAGGAAAATACATATTTTTCATTACAACCTCATGTTCATCCATATGATATTTCTATGAGAAATTAAAAAGCACACATCTGAATATGTAGTTTATTGTATTTTAAAATGCAATATATCACTCTACCAGGATGTAAATATTATAAAGACAATGCATTTAAAAATAGGGAACCAAGGTACCAGCAGTTTGCCAGTAATACAGTCCTGTGACATATTAAGCATGACTTTGAGCGGTGCCTCTTATACCAGGATGAAATTTGGATGGCATGAGGAGACAGGACAAGTCCGGCTTGACGCAGAGTAAGCATTATTGTAATGCTGGTTGAGGTGGCTCATTCTCAGTTCAGCCAAAGGCGATCATAGTATAGAGCTAATAGATCGAAACCCTCTCAGCTGTGTCATTTTTATTCACTCTGGTACACACACAAACAAGAAAAAACACCATGACCTTCCATACATTAACTGCTGCCAGCACTGAATGACCTTTAGAGGTGCACTCAGTCCTTTCTCTGCCATACATATAAGGAAGAGCACTTTTTGCAATAAATTACACTCACATGAGATGAAGATTCCAGTCACATCATGATCATAGTATATAAAAAGTTGCTTTGCTTTGCATTAAGCCTATTGCCTCTCAGGGGGCGACACATTCAACTTGAACGGCCAGCTGAATACTTCTTATTTTTAACTGTTAACCCTATTATAAGACACTTTTGCGAGGTGAATAATAAATAAATTAATAACAGGTTTCTGAATTTGTCTGAATAATGACTTTAGTGTAAAAAAAAGAGAGAGAAGCATTTCTTTTGCATTGCTTTTTTGGGGCTTATTTACAGAAAACAGTTATGAATATATGCTTGCTAATGGTTGATCCCATATATAGCACAATATCCAATGACATATCCTCACCTACTGTTTGAGCTGCAGTCAAATAACCAAACAATGTCATTCATTTTAAACACTTTGTTTCTCTTTGCTCCCACACACACACACACGCACGCACGCACGCATGCATGCATACACACACAAAGTATTTTACAGTATAAGGTCAATTGTCAACTGTCAGCCAAGAAAGACTGTTTGGCTATAAATAGCCTATAGTGGAAGGATAATCAGCTGTTGTTGCAGTTGGATTGTTTCTTTTGTTGTGACTCTGCCCTGCCTTAGTAGTGAGAAGTTTGAGCGGGTGTGTTCCTGTAGTTATCATCAAGTATGGGAGAGTAGGTATGAGTTTCGTGACTAGATTTCTCATACTATGAGACGTATTGCACATTTGCTTTCATGAGGAAGTCCTTGTCCAAATATTAGCTCAAGCTCATGTGTCCATTTACCAGCATATGTTTTGGAGAGTTGGTTAATATTAAGTCAGATAACCAGTTTAACTTCATAATGCAATCAGATTACTTTTGATGTAACAAGTAACACATTACAAGTAGCATGGATTACATAATCAGATTGCTTTTGGTGAAACGAGTAAAGTTATGCATTACAAGTAACATACTTTTTCGTAATCGCATTACTTTTTTGATGTAACTGCAAATTACATTCTATTAACACAAATATTTTTTTACAGACAAAAAATGACTGGAGATGAAGTATTTTCAAGTAGCAACAGCCATTGAAATATAACTAGTGATGCATGATGTCCAATTTAGTATCATAATTTCCTCCCAATCTAAAATCAATACTGCAATGAAAATACTCTTTAGATGTTACTTGATGCTAGAGGTTGATGTGTAACTATGCCATTACAAACACATAGATGCAACAAAATTATTTTTGCATAGCCTATATATTTTTTAATTGAAAAAACGTAATATCTTAACTTGAAGGGAAACAGTCAGTGTAGATACTGGTATTTAGTGGACTCTTTAATATAGGCTAGCCAACTATCACTGAACATCAACGAACTATCTAACACACACCTGGTAATCAAAGTAGGCCTATGTGATGATAGCCTGCCATCTGGCGCTTTGGAGAATAGCGCGCGCAGGTAGAGAGCCTCGAACAGCTAGGCCTAAACAAAGCAACGTTGCGTTTAGTCAGCAAGGAGAACTTTCTCAGAATGTTTAGAATTTAAGAAAAAAGTTTGAATCAGCAAGATAGGGTTTCTCAGTTAGATATTTTGGCTGGGAATCATAACCACGTTAGGCTTTGGTTAACCTGACTAAAATAATCACTTAATATTGTCATTTAAATCATTCACTGTTCGCCTAGAGTAGCCTACACCCTTGTTACCGAAACGCTCAAATCTCTGTTGTCATGAGCACAACACAATTGTAACTCAATCTGGCTTTAATACAAATCTGACAAGTTGAACAATTACCCAACTGTTTCAGAATGCGCGTGTGATTTGCGGGAATGTTAATCTGTTCAGGTTTCAAAGTGTAACTCGGATCTGTGTGAGTAGGCTGAAGCATTACAGCATTGGGTTTGCTGTAATAAAAGGTAGAATTTCGAGAGCGACATCTGCACTCACAGCATCAACATCCCGCCCAAATAGCGATGCCCTCATTCTTTTCTGTCGGCTTATAACTGGGACAAAAGACTTTCTCCAAGTTTGGCCTGCCCCTTTAAACAGCAGTGCAGCCCTAGTGGTGATTATCGGACTGTCCGATTCCCTGGAAACTCTGCGGCGCAGCTCTCACTTTAAACCGGGATCATGGCGGCTCCGCTCGGGCGGGACACACTACCTGATCACTGGTCCTACGGAGTGTGCAGGGATGGCAGGGTTTTTTTCATCAAGTAAGCAGCATACTAGGGGTTTAATCACAGTCGTTGCGTTGTACTGTGGTTCTGGTAAATCTGCACATTTTCCAATGGGTCTCGTAACAGGTGTTTCTGTTTTCCAGCGACAAAACTCGCGGGACTACTTGGCTCCATCCCCGCACTGGTGAACCTGTCAACTCGGGACACATGATACGATCAGGTACAGTAATAAGCAATGCTTTCTAGACTAAACTTTGAATCTTTAGACGGATACTGCAAGTAGAGTGTGTTTAAAGTAAGCTGTGGAAACACGTCCTTTGAATAATTGATGGAGGGCTACTTTCTGTTTCATTAAAAACTTAATGGAGTTTTGTACAAATATTTCTCCCATTAGATTTACCGCGGGGATGGGAAGAGGGCTTCACCGAGGAAGGCGCCAGCTACTTTATAAAGTAAGCGATAGTACATATCTGTTTTTGTCCTTGTGAGACCGTGAGGATGCGAGTGCAACTGCAAAGCCCTCCCCAACGAGCGCTCACTCACTCCCGCCTCTCGCAGTGATCAGTGTCCGCTGTCTGCTCGAGCCTCCATGAGTCAAGAAAAGACAGATATGAATCCAGTCGGGGATTGATTGAATGTTTGAATATTTATTGCCGAATTGCTCTTAGATTGTGGGAATGAAATCCAACAACTGATTTCTATCAGTCTGTTTATCCATTGGTTTGTCCAGTTATCACTGTTAATAGGCTACAGTGATCAATCTGATTCCCATCCATCCATCCGTTTTCTGTCTGCCTGTATGTCTGTCTATCTGCCTGTCTGTCTATTCGTTCATAGTAATCAGTCAATCTATCCATTTGTCAACATCCATTCTCCACCATGTTCAGGTGAGGAGACTCATGGGCAGCAGAAGTGAGATGAAGTGGACTTTGGCAGGGAGAGAAGTACAGCTAAGTGAGCTGCCTGGAAACATTAGCTGCTAAGACAGTGCTTCTCAAACCTGTCCCGAGGACCCCCACCATTGCACATTCTGGGGCTGAATCTGAAATCGCCCCCTAAACCCTCATTCACTATTCCCTACATAGTCCACTAATACTGTTCACTTGAAGGAGTGAATGAAAACGAGTTTGCGAATTCGGACAGCTGTTGAGCGTACATAGATTGTACACTCGTTATTGCGGTGCAATGTGGGATAGAATAAGTGAACTCAATAACGTCCACTATGGTTTCGGACACCACTACAAATGGCTGTCCCCTCAAATAACTTCCTTTTTGAGGGTATATGGGGCGTTTTTGGATTCAGCCTGAATGTCTCCCTCAGTCTGACTGTACTAATGAGCTGATGAGTTGAATCGGGTGTGTTAGATGAGGGAGACATACAAAATGTGCAGTGGTTGGGGTCCTCAGGACAGGTTTGAGAAGTTCTGTGCTGAGTATTGGAGTATTTCTGCAGGGGCTGTGGTCAGTGCTGCTGTATAGAACGTCAGGCTATATCGTCTGAATATGACGGGATTTGTGGCTTGGCTTAGCCTGTCAATGACAACGATTTTTTGTTTATGTAGATATTGATATAGTATAAAAATTTGTTTTTTGACATGTCATCCTCTTCAGTTGTGATTTACATTTCAAACAAAGTTGTTCTAGATGTTATTGTGAATTGGTAGCATGAACAGTACAGAAATAAAAGCAAATCTAAGATATCATCTCTGCAATAAGATGTCATAAGCGTTGCAGTAGTTCCCTAAATAATGTTTCCCAAGGTAATTCTGTACAAATGTATTAAATACGTTTGTATTAATGAGCCAGCTCATGCTGTGAAAGATGGATTCCCTTGGAACCAGTAGATGCTATTTTCAGGTTTTGAGTGTATTAATGTTGGAATTATCAGGAATGTTTCAGTATTACATTATTAAAACATTCCATTTTTTTTACCTTTGTATAGTTTGGTAAAATTTCAGATTGATATCAGCACTGCATTTTTCTGTTATAGCGTTACCGGTCTATAGTTTTCTTGGATGACATTAAATTACAAGTGACAATGGGAAGGATATCTGATTGTGTTTGATCTAAGCTATACGATGACATAGAGAATCATGCATTTCTGATTATAGGGCCCTCACTACTGTTTACAGTCACCCATGCAGCCCATTACCTCTCTCTGTGCCCATTTAAAGCTGGAAATAAAGGGCCTTGCCCAGCAGGACTGGATGAGGTTTTCTCATTAAAATTCTCCTCATGTACGGCAATGTGCAGGACCTTAACCCTCCCCGTTTAGCGGATGTTGTACTCTGTCTGTACGCGCATGTGCCCATATGCTCGTGGAATGACAGAGATGTATGGCGAGATCATGCAGCCAATTCATGGTGGCTTGGCTTTCCAAAGTCACTTTACCCATTCGGCTCCACTAATGTGTGAAACCGCAACCAGACCACCATCATCATAGCCAAAGTATCTAGTTATTCATAGTCATTCATAGTCATTCAACGTCTTTTACTGTTCCATGTGACACATAAGAAAGTTTTTTTTTCTTTTTCTGCTGACAGATAATTAGTTTGTTTAAACTGCTTGTTTAATTGAATTGAGAAATCAACCCGACAGCAGGCAGTAAACAACGATGTGATTGCATTTTATGCCGCACATTACCAAACCAATTGGGGCAGCAGAAGCAAACGAGAGGCAATGTGAAGCTACTAGATAAGATTTTCCCCATCACGGATTCGTGTCTGAATTGTGTGGAGTCCATCTTTGCTGCCTTCTACACAATTGCCATGCAATGATTTGCTGCAGGATTGCAGTGAAAAGAATGTTTACTTGTGGCTTATTTTCAATATTAGCTTAGGAGAGTCCTTGAACACATTCACCAGAGTATATGAAGTGCATGATCCTACAGTGACCTAATGCGTCTTGTGGTAACTCAGTTTCTTTATTGAAATTGTATGTTTGTGATGTGACCTTCCTCTGTATTACTCATTAGTTGTTTTATTCAACATAAGTCTCATATGGATCGTACACAGATGCCAAGATATCATGCAGTCTCTGCATCTGAGAAATCTACTAATGAGAATACATGACAATCACCCAGTTATTTTGATGTGCCACCAACGTAGCAATCCAGAATGCATTAGTGTCTTGCACTCTTCTTTGCATCTAAAAAGCACCACTTTCCCATAAAGCTGTTTATTTGTTAGTTCAATGCTCCACTGGTGTCTGACCAGAAAAAACGCATCCCGACAACGCATGCTGTAGTGAGGGGGGTGTTTTAAAGGTCAAAGAAAATGATTTTAGAAATGTGTTATTGCTGACAGTTTTATTGTGGGCCATGTGAAGGGACTCATTGTGCTGCATCTGGGCACAGTCAAATACTGAACAGTGCAGCTCAGAGGCCTTCGAGAGCTGAAATGTCAAGACTGTAAAGTAATGAACTTATTTGTGGGCTAAATGACATTATAGTTCCTGTTTTGATCCTGCTGGACATTGTCTTTGTGTCATTTTGTGTCAACGTGCTAGAAAAGGAGCTGATTGTTTTTTTAGGCGAAGAAAGCTAGAATAGAAAAGGCTGCATACTTTGTTGCTTATTTCTGCCTTTTTAGGTATGGAGAGAGCCTTCCACGGCTTTAATCTGCCCATTTTGTGGTTTAAATTGCATTGTTTGCTGTCTGTGGTTATTTGATTCACTTATGCCAAAGAATTTATCATGCACCATTTGTGTAAAGACTGGCAGTCATAAGTGGCTGTGTGCTTTGCCTCACTTCAAACTTTATGAGGAGAAGATATTTTTTTCTTTATCCTCTTGTAGTTTTATAAATCAACATTCATTGTCGTAGACTGCAGTACAGTATAGTGTATACAGTAGTGTACTGGATGTTGGTAAATGTGCAGCGGTAGGGAGAGAGTGATGCTTAGACTGATGCTGTAGCCACTCTCAGAGACCATCATTTCTGCTGATGTGATTATTATTTTTGTCGTTCATGGGGGACTGCTCTGTATCCGGCATGCTGGATTATTATCCAAATTATGTTTGATATACTGCAGGCTTGAATTATGCCAGATATACTGCAGGCTTGAATTATGACAAACATTTAATAAGTCCCATAAAACGTATAGCTAATGGATTTAGTGTATGTCTGTATCCATCCAGCATTCATCTAATTAAGTGATATGAATGGGGAAAAAGGCTCTCAGATGTTCCCACTCATTTTGAGACGGAGAAGCACATGTTCTCCATCACTGAATGCAGGAGACTGAAGGTGGATCTTCAGTTGACCTTTAAAGAGTTCATTCTGTGAAACCGGTGCCTTTTCCATTTTGATAGGGTGTTTCTTTAAGTACATTTTAAACAGATTAAATACATTCTGTTAGTGTTATTGTGCAATCTCAAGATAAATTACTACATTTTAACATGTTGGAATATAATTATTGACAATCCAATGTATTATTTAAACTCCATTTAATCCATACATGCACTGTTCAAACGTTTGGGTTCAGTATGTTTTTTTTGACATAGTTTTATTCAGCAAGGACATATTAAATTGGTCAAAAGTGACCGTTTCAAGATATTTACTTTTCTGAAGGATCATGTGACACTGAAGACTGGAGTAGTGACTGCTGAAAATTCAGCTTTGCAATCACAGGAAAAAAAAATTTCTTCTAAACTAATAATAGTTATTATTTTACTGTTAATATATATTGAATCAAATTAAATGTGTACATATACTGTGAGAGAGAGAAAGATAAAATGCCAGCTTTTATTTTCATGAAATATTTTTTCATCATAATATATTTTTTCATCACAATATGCATAATGTATTAGCAGATGTACATGTATGACAGACACATGGCACCTGTATTCTTAGAATGACCTATATGACTTTATTAGGAGGTTGTGACTCAGGACAAATGATTTCTGAAAGGTCCTCGTAGGTCAGCTCAGCGTGAGGAAAACCTATTGAACTCAGTGGACATCTGAAGGGTTTGGCTGAGTCATAAAGAGTCAAGGTGATTCATCTCTGTATCCTGCATTGGTTTCTCAGCCTCAGAGAGTGAATGGCAGGTGGTCTCAGCAGGCCTCCGCTCCAGCCTGGACGATCAGACGTGTGAGGAATAGTGCTTGTGCCGAGACGTCCTTTCCACTCTACATCTGTCTCGCTTCAGCAGCTTTTCAGAAGGGTCGAGGGTCAGTGTTGTTTATCAGAGTGACAGTATGTCCTTCCTCTCACCAAGAGCTCATATTGGCAGGTTCACACATAAGAGATTTTTCCTAGGACAGTTGGGGTTGCCAGTTGGTTAGTCCGTTGGTTAGTTCAATGTTTCTCTTACAACAAGTTTGCCAGGTTATTTGGAGTAGAATTTGTTCTAGCTGAAGTCATTTGATTTTCACAACCAATGTTTTCTGGAGTTCTTGTCTACTGATTTAATTTTTAATTTTTAGGAAGGAATATTTTTGATGCTTCGGAAAAACAACTATCGAACAAACGAGGGATGGGCATTTCATTTTTTTTAGGCAATATTTGCTTACCTTAAGTATATTGAGGTTTTCTTTTAGCATGTTATGTTCATGTTGAGATGATCTTTCAGACTGGGGCTTTATTAATGCTGTTCATTGATTCAAGTAAATTTGTTGACATTTGGGTATAAAGTGTTTTAATTCTACAATATATGGTGTAAAAATGCCTGAGTGCTGCCCTCTTTAGGTTGAACAGTGGCTACTGCAGTAGAATTTTTCTATTGGATGTTGTGGTACTGCGTGACGTAAGCAGGTAATAGCTCACCACGCCCTTGCCTACAGAGAGACGGGTCTCAGGTGCACGCCCCCCTCCGCTGGGCTCTGCCCACTTTTCCAGCATTTTTCAAATACTGCCAGTGGGTGGAGTCAGACTCTGACCAGGGGTTGAGTTACCCTTTAAAGGAAGCACCTGTCTCGAGATCATTCTATCAGATAAGTTATCTTCTCGGGTACTTACCTGCAGTCATTCAACTGGTGTTTGGATTTCATGCGATTTCTCATGTGGTGGGGATAACTTTATTAATTAATTTGATTAAAAGTAATTCCATTTTGTAAGATCATTTAGTTTGATAATTTTTATCTAAGTAATTCTAAACCTTGTGAGGCAGGTGAAGACATTATATGTGATCAAATACAATTAACTTGTTTACACTCTCCACAGCGCCACCCTGTGCATTTAATTTTAACTGTGGGTTTTAGTTTGCGTGCTTGGAATTTATCATGGATTCACTGCATTTACGGCCAGCAAAGCAATGTAGTAAAATTCTAATAGTATTTGAATTTTTCGATTACAGATCGATTTGACCATTTGTGCACACCCCTAGAACAAACTGCACTTCTGTCGTTCGTTTCAGAATTCCCATCAAATTAAATCTGGCGTCTACCCTGATGGTAAGGTCCATGGTGAGTCTGTTTGAGGAAACCCACCTCCCCAGACCCCCTTCTTTCACTTCACTGCTCATCCAACAGCCTGAGCTCAGGCCAAGTCTGCATGTCGCTGCCGTGACAACAGCCGCTGCTTGTGCAGCAGGTTTTTTGGAAATAAGAGTCAACACAATGGCGGGACTGTTGAGTGTGAGCGGCCGTAGTAAAATCAAACTCATTTACATGAGCCCCGAGGGAGGAAGAAAATATCCTCCTTGAATTTTTTTTAAAAAAGAAAATATTTTTTATTTAATGGATGAGTTGATCAAAAGTGACAGAAATATTTTTGTAACATTACAAATGTCTTTACTATTTCAAATAAATGCTGTTCTTTTGAACATTTTAATCATCAAAGAATCCTATAAAATATTTCTCCACAAAAATATTAAGCAATTATTTTCAACTTTTATGATAATAATAAGAAATGAGCACCAAATCTGCATATAAGAATGGTTTCTGAAGGATCATGCGACACTGAAGATTGGAGTAATGATGCTGAAAATTCAGTTCAGAAAAAATGACATGTACATTTTATATTTACATTTATTTTAATAAGTACAGCCTTGGTGAGCATAAGAGATTTCTTTAAAAAACATTTGAAAAAAATCATACTGATCCCACATTTTTGGACTGTAGTATGTATATTTACACTTGAGTGAATCCCTGTTAGAGCTTCTGGTTATTTGGGATTTTGTATACGAGCACGTGTGAAACAAGAATTTCCCAGTTTTTCCTCCCCAAAAAGCCAGCAGATACTCAGAAAAGTCATTCTGTACTGAATTTGTGCAATTCTATATCTCCCCAAAGGCACTTCGACACAATGGTGTCCTATTGGGACAATATCCTTTTTGTCATTTGGGTTTACATCCCACTAGAGCTGCAGTGGAAGTGTTGTATTTCCATGAGACTGTAGCCCTAAATTGACCGCCTACAGAGAATCAGATTCCCAAACACCAGCTTTTCTGCACTCCCACAGCTCAAACTCTTGGGAAAATTTTTAGAATTTCAGTGTTATTTTTTACATCAATCGCCCTTTCTCTTCAGATCCCCCCACTTCAGTCTCCTGCAGTTCTTGGGACGCAATGAGTTAATTAACCATGATGTGTTTCAGTAGAGTGGAGGCAAAACACTTTAAATGTTGATTAAAGAGGATGGATTTCCCTATAGGCACCATCTCCCAGCAATGTCAGTGGAGCAGCATTTGTGCCAAACCAGCAACCCTCTCCACGCGTCACTGTTCCTGTGTAGATGTGTTTTTAAGTAGTCCCATACCTTTATTTCAGCGGCAAAGCTCACTCATCCTGCAAATGACCTTTTGACTTTTTACTTTCTGATGGTGTAGAGTCATGCTACATTACCTGCTGTCACATCGGTTCGAAATATAGTGGAGATACACTCCAGATCAGGCTACTACTGAGTGTTTTTGAGGTGAACTGTCATGTTTTCTATATTAATTACAACATTTACTGTAGACATATGTGCTCGTTTTAACCTAGAGACCTATTGGGATGGCCCAGACCTTCCTGTGCTTAAGATTAGACTTGATACATTGAGTATGATAGGGTTGTATTCAGGGGCAGAACACTAAATGGCTTATTCACTAACCCCCTGGAATCATGTTCAAAGGGATAGTTCACCCAAATAATTAAAATTATCTTATCATTTACTTACACTCATGAATGCCATCCTTGATGTGTTTGAAAAGAGAGACGTTGCGACGTGATCTAAGTGTGTTGTGAAATTCGTGCGAGCACTAACGACGGAGTCCTTCCATGGAGGAACGCCACTTCTCCTTCGAACTTCACAACGTACTTCTGTTACAACGTCTCTTTCGTGAGCACTCTTATGGCAGTATATCAAAACAAAAATTTATAAAATTTTATGCAAGTATTTTTCTTTTAGCATCAGAAGACAATAGCTATGTTTACGTAGACAATTTGAGTTTCAATTGGAATTAAATCATTCCGATTGATGAATCTGAACATAGTGTTTACAGGAACAGTTTCATGCGTGAACACGCGCTCACACCCTCCCTCCCCGGTTCGAATCTTAGTTTTTGCCTCAAGGTTGCGCCTTCCGGGAGGGGGGAGGAATGTCACATTCTGAGTTTGTGTATCATGTTTTTCTGTTCCATTCATGCCTGAGTTTCATAGTTAGTTTTCTAGTATGTTAATTAGTTCTGTTCTCTCTGTTCCCTGCTTGTTTGTTTCCATGGTTACACATTGTTTGATTCATTCAGTTCAGGTGTTCCTTGTTTAGTTACCATTTCTTTGCTCTGTGTATATAAGCCCTCAGTTTGAGTTAGTTGATAGTATCGTTTGTGCTAATGTGGTTGTTTTTCTCCTGCATAATTATGTTTGACTGATTTGTTGATGTCTCTGTGCGATTTATACAACAACCTGTAACATCATCAGTTTATTATCAGTCAGATTCAAATGCTTTTTTAAAAGCTACTTGATTCATTGTGTGTTTGTGTTTATAGCTATACATTGTCAGACTTTTTGTTTTGGCCTCGTCATGAATACTATGTGTGTGTGTGACCTTTACATGACATCCGCTCCACTGAAATGTGTTTGTTTCCTTTGTGTAATCCCTAAGTGTGATTGGCTGGCTTATGTATTCAGCGCCGAGCAGTGGTTGTGCTTCGTCACAGTACGTCAGACAAAATATTGCAGTGCAAGTAAAAAATGCTAATATAGGTGCAGTGGCTCTTTCTGGCTTATCTCAGTCAGCTGTTTCTTCCCATAATGTTTACATGGGATGGATGCTCACTTCAGTTAGATTGATTTGAAATCTGAGGTGTCTTGACTTGTTCACTAGTTCTGTTTGATCCCTCAGATGTTTCTCAGCATACGCATGAGGCATTATGAGACAGCATGTTTGTGCAGTATTACCTCCTCTCTCTTTCTCACTCCCCCTACCCTCTTTCTCTGAAGAGAATAGGGGATAAAGTGATTATGCTGCGTTTTTCAGTGAGGCAGGAGCCTTTCGCTGTGACGGGACTGCTTAATGTTTTCCTGTTGCGGTGGGGGCTGTGCGCAGTGGAGCTGCAGTGGACTGAACTGCTCATGAGAAAAAAAAAGAGAAATGCTCCTTTTGAACTACCTGCGGCATTAATCATTTATCTTGTGGAAATCGTGTTATTTGTATCTCACCAGCAGCAGCAGGGGGGTCTGCTTATGAATCCAGGCATGACTGATCGTCCTGAGAATTCCAGGGTTGGGCCAAATGTAAGAATTGGCTCCCTTTCAATTCATGAGCAGGAATTGGAATTGAATTGGCCATGTCCCACAGGATGTTGAATTTGAATTTGAATCAGAATGACAGGAAGATAAATATAAACTGTCTTGCAAGTTGAGGATTTTCAGTAGTTAAACACATTTTGTAAAATCTACCATTATTTGTATTTATTTATTTAATTATGCATCATTAATTTAGTCTGACTATGCCTATTAATTCCATGTTATGTAGATTACTTTCACACAATAAAATACAGTATGTTCTCCACACTGTTTTCAAATAACTATAAATTTATCAAAATAAACACTGACATCAAAATTGGAATTTTGAGAACTTCTCTTCATCAGAGAAATGGAATGTGCTTCCACAATTGTCCCTAAAATAAATGTATTCAAATTATATTATTGTATTTAAAAAAAAGGATTATTTCAAAATGTTGGGTTCTGTAAGATACTGTATATATATATTTTTAAAAGAAGTCTCTTACAATCACCAGTGTTCCATTTATTTGATCAAAATACAATTTAAACAAAGTATTGTGAAATGTTATTGCAATTTAAAACAACTCTTTAAATTATTATATATTTTTTAAATATATTTAAAAATTTAATTTATTCCTGTGATGGCAAAGCTGAATTTCCAGCAGCCGTTATTTCAGTCTTCAGTTTCACATGATCCTTCAGAAATCAATTTGCTAATTTGGTGCTCAAGAAATATTTCTTATGTTTGTGGAAGCCGTGATACATTTTTTATTTTTTTACAGATTCTTTGATGAATAGAAAGTAAAAAAACCAACAGCATTTATTTTTGTTACATTATAAATGTCTTTACTGTCACTTTTGATCAATTGAATGCATCCTTGCTGAATAAAAGTATCTTTCAAAAATAAATCTTACCTCAAAACCTTTGAACAGTAGTGTACCGGTATTTATAAAAAATGTTTTATTCAATGTATCTTCACATTTACATTTTTTTTTAGCAAACATTTAATTTAATGGCATATGGTAGGCTTTTCCCCCCAAAAGGTTTTTTGAATACTCTTTCCATTAATTGGACAAACTCTGTTGCTTTGTTGGGATAATCACAAAATGTTTTGATGGTGTCACATTGTTTACACTCTTTGTGCATCCTGTGCTACCTAAATTCAATTCAGAGTCTGAAATCAAAATGAATGACAGAACCCGGGACCGGGAGTACCACTGTGAGTCCAGTTTAAATAACTTGCCTGAGGGCAGCCATATTCTGATCTAATCTGGAGCGTAGGAGACCAGTCGTGCTGAATTGCTGCTTACAACTGTTGTATTGTATCCTCAAGCCATCCATATTGTCCAGATAGTATACTGTATGATACTTCCTTTAAGAAGTAGGCACCAGACACAACGTGCCATGGTACCATCACATCTTCCATGACAGATAAAAGCCATAACAGACTAAAACACATTGATTGTGCTGGTTTTAACAAATGGGACTTGGTGTAATAACAGAGCATTGACAGGAGGAAGGGACAGAGGAAAAACAATGAGGTAATTGAGAGAGAGGACAGTGGCTGCTTATGTTTTGCAGTATGTCACCAGGGCCATTCAGTCAGACACAGAGATGTAACGATGTGTGTTGCTGTACATGAGAAAGTTTGTAGAGCAAAGAGACCGCAGACATAGGGGCCGTAGAGATGCTAAAGCCTCCGCCAGCATGGGTACCTGCTGCACCTGCCTGCCGTTGGGCCGTGTGACCAAGCGGGATGTTGGACGTGACGGGACAGAGATTAAACTGGAGACTATCAGCGAGGAAGAGGATGAAATTACATCGGCGGAGGAAAGGTAATGAGAATAGTATATAGGTTAATAAAGGGCAAAATAAACAGGGCAGTTGTAGGATCAGACTTAATCAGGTGGCAAATTCTCAATGTCCGAATTATTATTTTCATTGCTCAGTTTGCATGAATGTAGACCAGTGTTGTTTATATTCTATTATATATTTATTAATATTTACATTACCTTTTTAATTTTAGTTTGTTTTAGTCTTTTGGATATGTGCTTTTGTATTTTTTCTTAGTTTTTATTCCGTTTTAGTAATTTCAATATTTTGTCTTGAACTTATTCTAAGGTGCCATTTCTATAATATTTTTCATATAGTATTTATATTTTATTTTACCTTTACTTCAATTGATGAAAACTAGTTTTAATAGTTTCAAGTAACTTCAATAGTTGGCATACTCATTTAGCAATAACAACACTTATGTGGACCCAAAAAAGCCTAGTGCTGGAGAGTTCTTTTTTTCTCTAACTGAACACAGATGTCTGGTCTCCTGCTGAATTTTTGTAAGAAGTGAGCCAGCAAATGTATACGCAGAGATGCCGTTTTCTCTCTCCTTCACTTAACATAAAAGGAGCTGCTGAGATGACTTGAGCTTGTAAACAATGTCTTGCTCTCTGCTCCAGACGTTTCAGTCTGTGGGGTTTAGAACGAGGAATTATGCTATTCGGACCATGAAGCTGCCCTCCTTTTTTGAAGGAAAAGGAAATTCCAATGGCTAATACTTGAGATTTTGCTATCGAACTATGATCTTCACAGTCTTACGGGTGCGTGTTTGAAGTAAAGCCTCAAATATTTAGTTTATTCTGAACAGCAGGGTTGTGCAGATTATGCCTTTGTTTTAAACATGTTTCTCTTCTGAATGTGAACAAAGTTTCCAAATTAGATGTGAATTCTTAAGATTTTGATACCTTAAAAAGTCTGGCTGAACGCTATATAGACCTAGGAGCTCTCTGAATAAAATAAAAATAAAAATCAATGAGCTCTCTCTGAAATGGTGTGGTGGACCATTTGTCTTTTTTAAAGCTATTGATGACTACTGCTTTGACTCCTCAAAGAAAATTAGTCTAAATCATAGACACTCTCAGGAGAATATATTGTCAGGTGGCTGTAGGCAGGTGGATGCGGTATTGGTTTCTTAGGAAGGTCATCCATCCAAAACAAACATTCATTTCCTTTTGCAGGAAGTCACGCTACCTGGGATTTTTCCAAGTAACATTCGAGCGAGCAATCTTCCTGCAAGGGAGTCGTTGTTCGGGCAGGACTTTATTGTTTTGTAGTGCTGTGTCCTGTGTTGGAGTGATTTAAAGACATGATTTAAAGAGATCTTGCTGGCAGTGTGGTGTAGGAACAACAACCCTTTCCTCAAAGCATCTGGTAATTGATTCTAGGAAGCTGGGCGGAGAAACATGAACCAATCAGTATTAGCAGAACTCTTATGCTGAGTCAACAAATACTACTTCTCTAAACAAGAAAATGCACTCTTCAAAATGCTGAGGAAGGTTAGACGGCTTCTTAAACCATCTCCTACTTTTTCTGATGCAAGAGTAAAAACACTCTTGCCTTGTTTTGCATGGCAGAGTTTCTGGTGTTGACCGCAAGACTCTACAGAGAGTGGTAAAGTTGTCCACTGATGCTCAAACGGACAACCACACTGAGGAGACTGTATATTTGTCTTGATGCGATCAGCCTAAAATTTCACTCTGCTATTTATATGTTTGCCTACTAGAATGTTGAATGTTTTAGTAGAAGTTGTGCCTTTAATATACTGTTAATTTGGTCAGCTATTTAATTTAGACCTTAAAACAAATTTAGTGTTTAATTTAATGTTATATTTTTTTATCATATTTAGCCAGCCTTGTTCCTGAAAACGCAAACTTTTGAAAACGGGTTTCAAAGTGCAAGGTTTTGAAACCGATGCCTTTACCGTCTCCATGTAAACAACAAAAAAGTGAATTTATGAAAATGGTGATATCATGCGCATGTGAATTATGTTCACGCATAAATATTACATGTTCCCGGTATGTTTCTTGACAAAGTGACATCGCTAACTACAGGCCTGGCATGTACAATACAGCCTTTTTTAGTCATTTTCGCAGATTTCGCAAATTGCATAATTTTTTCTTATATTAAACCGACAGCAAAAAAGACGGTGGATTTATGCCGCAACCACAATCGCAAACAATTATATTCAAGATCCATGTTTGTATTTATTACAGTTCACCACTGAGAAGCTTTGATCGCAGATTTAGTGTCGCATGAATACTTGCTGAATGACATTTTCATTTGAGCAGAATATCTCAATGGAGATTGCTAAAATCCAGCTTACATATCTGTGTTTTCACATCATCCTTTCTGCTTCCGCAGTGCAGAGAGAGCATGTGCGTATGGTTGCCAGATTGCAAAGATTAAGTAAAACTCCTTTTCAAAACAAGCTCTGATTGGAGGATTTAAAGCTCTTAGTGGTTGTTAAAAGCAGTCTGGAATATTTGTCTACTTTTTTTTGACAAAAACAAAGAGAGACTTTGTTTTTAATTTAACTACATTTTAGTCTTGTCTTCAGTTATCGTTTAATGACGTTGCTGCCGTGACGTTGCTGTCGTCTCGTCATTGTCCCGTAAGGTGACCAGAACTAGATTTGTATGTTTTCTGTAGAAAATGAGCAACACGTGCAATGTTCAAAATCACAGGGTACTAGAGTAGGGTGTTGCTGTGCAGTTGTCAAAATGTTCTCTGTTGTTTTTAACGTGTTCCTATGTGGTTTCAAGTCTATTTTTAGGTGATTGCAAAAAATGTATACAATGTAATGTTAAAGTCTCTTAATTTTTTTTCAGGGGACTACTGTTATAAGGTTGGTTCCACCCTGCACTTAGGGGAGACGTTGATCTCTAGTTCTAGTCTATTTTACTCATGTCTTTCTCCTTTCTTTGCCTGTTTTATTGTATTATTAAAGGGGTGGTTGATTGCGATTTCACTTTTTTCATTTTAAATAGTGTGTAATGTTGCTGTTGGTGCATGAACAGTATCTGCAAAGTTTCTGTGCTGAAAGTTCAACGTAAGCAGATATATTGTCTTTTAAAAATCAGGAAGTTTAATGCCTACAAAAACGACTCGAATGGAACTACAACGTGATACTTCCCGGGTTTTATACGTAGCTAACCTACACATTTACATCAACCCTCCCTCCGGAATATGCAAAAAATGGGGCGTGGCCATATTTTTGCGGCGTTGTGGAAGAGGAAGAATTATAGTGGAGAGCTGTAGCCATGCCGTCGAAAGTGTGTTATTTTCACCCAGCTGTCAAGTCATCGGTGTTCGGGCTTCCTATGGACGCTTTAGTTCGTCAACAATGGCTACAATTTCTGTTTTATTATGTTCCTGAAAATTACAATCGTAGCTCTCTGTGCTGCGCATTTTACGGAAGACAGCTTCCAGAATGTCCACGAATTCAATGCCGGATTAAACAAGAAACTGTTTCTAAAACATGAAGCAGTTCCAACTTTAAACCCAGAGGCAGCCGTTGTTGGGCCACAACCTGTAAGTAAGACTTAATAATTTCAAATGTTTGCATGTATAATTTCAGAAGTAATGTTTTAGTTTTATCAGGGACGTAAACAAATGCCAGCGCTCGCGTTATAGCCACTTAGTTATGCTATTTCGTGTGTCTATGACAAACGCGTAAACATTTTGAACCTGCAATTTGTAATTATGTACTAATTTTGTAAATGTATTTTCCATGTATACTTTATGAAGTAATTTTTCGATTTGATCAAGAACGTAAACCAATGCCAAAGCTGTTTGTTTATAGTAGCCAGTTAGTTCGATGCTATTTTGTGTGTAAGACAAACGTGTATAAAGTAAAAAAAAATAAAAATTTAATCGCAACAGCAAACTTCAGCTGCGGTATTACTCAGTCATGTATTCAGTTATATTAAATGTTTAATCAGGAGAAACCCGTATCTCAAAAGCTAACAAGTGTCAGCAGTGGCATTTTCAAGTAACAGCGTATCGAAATTATTATATAATAATAGTAGAATAGAATAATAATAATAATAAAAAAATTTACCATTCAGAAACGTTTTGTAAGAGCCGTGTTTGGGGAGGTTCTGCTTGACTCTTCATTGCCGCTTTCTGGGTCTGATTCTGGCTCAAACTGTACGGCAGTATTGAAACCATTATTTACATTTGACAGTTTCCGGACAACATGCACTGCGCAGTTTAGCCAATTACAACGCACCGGCCCAACTAACCAATCTGAGCCCATGCCTGTTTCTGAGGGAGTGGTTTCATAGAATCAGGAAGTCAACCGGTCGTTCAAATGACAGAGGAGAAAGCGGCTTACAATAAAGGTCAAATTTATGAAAAATAAGGCTAAAAAAACGAAGACATGTTATATTGCACCCCATAAATACAATCATGCAAAGAAAAAAAGCAGTAAACCACCCGTTTAAAGCTACAATATGTAATTTTATTTCGCCGCTAGCCGCTAGGGGTCGCTAACCTCTTACAATAACAAAGGCGTAGATTGATGACGCAGTGATAAGCGGAATCATGGAACTTGTTGTCATGCTGATGGATCTAATAATGTTTATGGATGAGTGAATACATTTTTAATATGACTGTGGTATGAAGCAGGGCGTAATTGCTAATGAGAGACAGATTTCAGCACCACACACAAGTCCTACAGATATATAAGAATAAGGACATTTCATTCTACCGAACTACCCGCAAGTGCTGAATTGCTACTCACACAGGTCAGTTTATTTGACGAATTAAACTTGAGGTAACGCAGCGCTGTTTCACTTTGTCTACACTATCACACTAAACTAAACCGCATTTGAGTGTGTTGGAAGTTATAATGTTATTCTATGTTTTTAGTTTGTTGGCTGTATGAGACTAGCAGTAAGCTAGATCAATATTAGAATAACATACTGATCATATTCTAACATTTCATGTTGAGCTATATAACATTGATTCGTTTTATGTACATTTGCTCATCTATCTAATAAAGTACATGCAAGAGCGGCATCTCTGTCAAGTCCAAGTTTGTCGTGGACGCGGAGATCACGACATCTCAAAAACAACACACTGATATTGTTCCTCATTTTATTTCTACTTTTGTCCCAAAGTCTGCCTGCTATGGTCCATAATGTTTGAACGAAACAACAACAGCGTGAGCGTGCCGCTAGACATAACGCAGTTGTCCATGTCTTAGCCATGGTTACTATGGCAGTACGAGCAGAAACCAGGGATAACGCGGATATTACGTCATTGACTGGAGACAAGGGACGGGCTCTATTTAAAATTGTGAATTTCTCTGAATTTACAAATTCTTGGAAACATTTATGATAATGTAAGTACACAATCGAAAGAAATATATAACACTGTGCAATTAGTTGGATATTTTGATACAAAATTCTTACATATTGTATAACACGCCTCATTGAGCTGCATTATTTGAAATATTATTCATATCTGTAGCACAAATTATGTGGGAAAAATTACATGCCGAAGTGTGGACAATAGTAATAGTGACTAAGAAAATACATTTGTCATGTTGATTCAGTAAGTCTACACTACTGTTCAAAAGTTTGTGGTCTGTAAGATTTTTTTCCCAAAAATGTTTTTTAAATAATTATTTCATACTCCCCAAGGCAGTTATTAAAAAAAGTATTATTACTATTTAAAATAATTGTTTTCTATTTTAATATATTTTTAAATGTAATTTACTACTGTGATGGTATATCAAATTTTTTGCCTTCCACAGCCAATACTCCAGTCATTCTTCAGAAATCATTCTAAAAGCTGATTTCGTGCTCAAGTAACACTTCTTATTATCAATTTTGAAAACAGTTGTGCTGCTTAATATATTTGTAAACCATGATGAATTTTTCAGGATTTCTTTTGAGAAGAGTTTGAGGCTGAGAATTGGACCTTAATCCAAAGTGTGATCGAAATTTCAAAAGTATAACATTTATTTTAAATAGAAAGCTTTTGTCACACTATAAATGCACTGTCACTTTTGATCAATTGAATGCATCCTTGCTGAATAAAGTACTAATATCTTAAAAGGAAAATCTTACTGAACACCAACTTTTAAACAATACTGTAAGTTAAAATAGTTTTCACACTGATGCTTTTAGACACTGCTTTTTTTATCATTTCTCTAAAGTTGTGCCTACATAGATTATATATATTTTAAATATAATTGTATGAAATTATCGATTTGGGATATATATTTTTTTACAAGCCACAAAGAGGTATAAAAAAAGTCAATATTCGATTTTGTTGGTACTTCTTTCTCCTTGCGCTTTTTTGTGCTCATTATGGAGCACATTTAACTGTAACATACTGTCTTTGCATACTAAATCTATCCATACATTATCAAGTCTGACTGCTCTCCATACTAGAACAAGCTGTAATGGTGACATTGATTGCTGCAATTTATTTGCCTAATTATAGCCATGAAATGTATGTCCCTCAGGTCCACCAGCTATAACACACACATACATTCTTAACTCACTCTGCCAGGACTGTTCACAGGACAAATAGCCCCGAGCACTAGTTACGGCAGTTTCCCACCTTGCCCACATTAAAGCCTGAATGAAATATCTACGGTGAGAGGATGAAGTTATTTCTGTCAGAGTCAATGATCCTCTGCTGGGCCTGAGCAGCGTGAGAATGTAGTAACACTCTGCTGTGCTCAAGACAACCACCAGGGAATGCTGTTGAATCTTTGACTTTCGTAGGTCACACGTGGACAGCACCAGAGAGGTGGGGGATTAGTTTTCTTTCAATGGACCAAATCTCATTCAGGATTTAAATGGACAGCTTATGGAGATTTTTCCCTTTTGCTCATTTATAATTTATATCAAGTTTATTGAATTCATCATAGAGTTAGCCTGTGTTAAAGTCTTTCCCTCTTCCCTGTTAAAAAAGTAATCTTGGATTATATTTTTCTGACTCTTTCTTTCGCATCACTGCCCATGCTATAGTGTTTACATGACTGATAGCAGGCCATCAAGGCTCAGGTCATCATGTCTGTCCTGGGTTTGACCTCTGGCCTTATAGTGATGCATTTTAAGGCCAAATGCTTTTTATAAATATCTTCTTTTTTTCCACATTATCCACAAAAATATTAAGCAGTACAACCAGTTTACAGCTGTGACAATTATAAATGTTTCTTGAGCATAAGCCTGTCATGATTATTAATTGTCTGAGTGTGGTTATACAGTCTAATCGCAATTATTATGCATTATAATTACTTCGGTCACAATATTCAGTCACAATCATTTAAGAAAGGCCATCAATTGTACAATATTGTGTCTCCTTTTCTGGTTTGGTAGGGAGAATAAGGGGAGTCATCTGGAAGGTAGTGAAGAATAATGAATATAAAAAACTGTTATAAAGTACACAATGAAAGTCAAAGGTCTTCCTTCATAAGAAATAAAAGCTTGTGGTTTTAATCAGTTATATAAATCAATTATATTATATTTATGAATTATTTTATATTATGTGAGACACAAGAGTAAAGTAATGTGCTGAAATATATTATAATATGTTATGTTATATATTAATGGTATGATATATGAATTATGTTATGTTGTTATGTGAGACACAAGACAAGAGTTAGGGTTAGGGTAAGGATGCTAAAAATATTTCACAGTATTACTGTTTACTGTATTTTTGATCAGATAAGAATCTTTCCATATCATGACTTGCGGTAGTCACGAGTACTTTTTAATTCAGAATCTTGCATATCTCTATTCTGCACCATTTGATCAGCTCTATAAACCTGAAGGCAGATGCACAGGACAGGAAGGTTCTGGTTTCATCTGGACAGCAAGCTCATCAGTTACTGCTGATTTGAGGCGGCCCGCTACAGCAGGTGTAACCGGAGACCACCGAGGATGGGGGCGATTGGTCAGACCCTTCTTTCTCTGCTCAATTTAGGGATGAGACCTCTTTTCTGTCCCCCCTCATCCTGTAGACGCTCACAGGGGAGATGGAGAAGGTGCTGACAGCTGCCTGACTCTGGCTGTATGGGGGCGGCTCAGTTCAGGCTGATCCAGCACTAATTTCACCCATCCAACTCCACACCCTCTACAGAAGGAAGAAACCAGAGCAAACAGAGGTCATATGAGCAATTAGCACCGGGATATTTTTGGCACACAAGACACTCTGGCATGTACCTTCAGTAAGATTACAGTGAGTTTAGATAACTGTGTGGCTCAGAATATTAATCTTTGTTTGGGTGATGAGAGCACGTGCCAGAAGATACCTCAAGGAAGAGAGAATAATGATTTGTGGATAAAATCTATCTTCAGATATCCTGAGTTCTTCTTGAGGCACATGCATAAGAGAAACTGAAAAGTTGTGTCTTTTGCGGAGGGTCCTTAGGTCTTCAAGGCCAAATAAGTGGTGAGTACCATACAACTATATGAGTTTTTCTGTTATTCCCGTGAACAGATTTATCTACAGGAAGATGTAG
The DNA here is from genome assembly GCF_949152265.1 of Phoxinus phoxinus. Lineage (NCBI taxonomy): Eukaryota > Metazoa > Chordata > Actinopteri > Cypriniformes > Leuciscidae > Phoxinus > Phoxinus phoxinus. The sequence continues at coordinate 38,086,465 of NC_136877.1, read as the reverse complement.
ACTCAGCAGATGTATTAATCATTTGGTAATTATTGATCATTTGTTAAAGTTACTTTTATTTATTTATTTAATTTAAAGATGATCTAAAGCAGTCATGATGGAAGTCATATTTTATTGTTATAGCTCAATATTGCCACAGCTTAACTAGATAGCCAATAAACATGTTTAAGTTATGGTTATGGGCTATAATTTCGAAGGGATGCTGTAAAATCCATTAAGTCTATGGCAATGGTTAATATATCACGCAGTTTCTAAATTAATGTATTTCACACTTAATGTGGATTGCAAGAATGTAAAATGCTCAGTTAAAGAAGAACGGTGTACTGTTGGCAAATATAGTGTTCTTGTTGTGAAAATTAGATTTGGTAGGGTGATTCAGGATGTAAATATGGATGTGAATATGATGTCTGAACTTATTTTGGCACCTTTTAAAGTTTATCTTATAACATGAGATTGATGGACACACTGTGATATATTTAATTTGACAAATTATCCAGCTTCATATATTTCTAAGAAAGTAAAATAAGACATTGCATTGTTACAATGTAAAGAAACTAAATTCAAATTCAACATTTTTTAACACCAAGTTTGTGGGACTTGATACGAAATTTAAAGTAATAATGATTATAGTTTAACACTGTATTATGTGAGAATGAGGACGATTCAGTAAAATGAATTTGAAGTTCGATTGCAACCTCCCCCCCTCCGTTTAACCCAAACAATTATTTAAAATGACGTGTGTCCGTTTCACTTTACGCTTGCTTCATCAAAGCAGCAGCTGTTTACCCCTGTTGTGTGGTATCAACGACAAAGAAGGTGGCAAAATGCACAGCGTTGCTCACCTCACTATTATGTTTTGGATTTTGAACCTTTAGTTTTGTTTTTGAAGTGTCAGCACATAACGGCATATCTGCTGCGAATGTACTGCAAATGTTCTTTGCAGACACCTGAGTTCAGAGAACAGCGTCCTCCAAATGAACTGAACTCGGGTGCACACCAAAAGTGCTAGTGTGAAAGCACCCTAAGTGACATCTTGTATAGTGGTTAGTTTGAATAGTTAAAGGTTTGCTGCTTCCAGATGATAATGGGAAGAACAGGCAGCTTTTGCTGCATTATCAATGGAGGTTTCTGGGATTTTATCCTGGCATCCAAGAGTATAGATCTGCAACTGTCTTGCTTTTCCAGACATCAGATGTCAGTGGAGGGCAACTAAAGGCTGATTTAATGATAAGCATGAAAACTACATTGCGAGTCTGAGACCACATTGAAAATGTAAAAGTCTAATTTAAACCTGAATAGAGAAAGTTTTAGTATTTTGATAAAAAAAATATTTGTTATATTTTTTTATATATTATATTTTTATATATAAAATATTTTTTACAAAACATATTTTTTAAAAAACTATTTCTTGGTCACTAATCATAAGTAAATATGTGGCAATGACTATCAACAAAAAAACATACATTTTAGACTCTTTTATAGTAAAATTACACATAATGTAATGCAACTTTTAAACCATTTATAATTTTTCAGATTGATCATGTGAACTCCTTTGAAAAAACTGTCATGTTCATCTGGGTACTTTTTGCCTACTTTTTATGACTACTGTGAATTCGGCCATACTAGTTTTGTCCCATGCTGTTTTTCGCCTATATAGTAGGGAAGAATGAGATTTCGGATGCTGCCTTGGTTTAATTTTCATTGACTTTTAGTTTGTTTCTCTTCAGTTTGCTGTTTCCTGTGTTCCTTTACGCCATTTTTCCTGCCAGTTATTAGTTTCAATGGACACTCTTTCAATTCATTCTGTGCACCTGTTCATCATTTAGCTCTTAATTGTTGTATATTTAAGTTCCTCTGTGTTTGCAGTTCATTTTCCGGTATTGTCAGATGCAACACACTTTGTTTTATATAATAAATTGAATACCATTGTTTTGGCACCTTTTGAATATTTTTTAAGGGGGAAAGCATTACACTTCCATTGAAGTACCAGGGACAATGCCATCAGGTTTTATAAGACAATTTTAAATTCAATTTTTAAATTTCTTTTTAATGAAACTTTTAAATTTATGTTGATGATATAATTTGTAATTTAAAAAATTACATTGAATTGAATACAAAAACTGCAAAGCAAAATAATTGCTACTTGTGCTCTGACTTTTGGACTCCATCATATTAACAGAGTTACTATTCAACTTAAGTGTATTTTATAATATTGGGAAGGAGAAAATTAATCCCTTTTAATTACAGGAAAGCTTAAAACATTTTTTCTTAACAGTGATGTTATTACAAGGAACTGTATGTATTTGAAGAATGTGTTTTTATGTTGCATATATGTGGGAGTAATTGCTTCACAACCTCTCATTTGCTGTTTAATTACCTTTACATTAGTGGCTTGCAGCACGGATATGGAGGAGGCTGCCACCTTGCTAATGGCTGAAGGTCCCCTTGGGCTGTGAGACCGTAATTGGTTTAGTGAGCTGTATATGTGATGTTTGATTTTAATTACTCACTCAGGTGAGTGCCAAATGCATTTGCATGATTGAGCATCCTTCATAATTCAACCAGATGAGGAGCTCCTCTAATTTTTTCCTCTTCTGCCCTTTGCCAGTCTTAGTGCAACCTGCCTTGCATTCAAAATGGCATACTGTGAGGTCCAAAAGTCCAAAAGACCACTAGTGAAAATGCTTAATTTTTTTTCAAATTTAATATATATATATTTTTTTTTTAATTAAATTATCAAAATAAAACTGAATGACAATAAATTTGTGTAAGCTATAAGGGTGTTCTCACACCCTCGTTCTCACACCCTCGTCTCGTCCTGCTTCCAAATTATCTCTGGTGCGCAACACTGACTAAAGACATGTATGCAAACTAAAATCGGGACATGATGTCACAAGATGCGACCCTAAAAAGGACAGATTGCTCAAGCATACCTGTTTTTTTTCTTGTCATAGTCGCAATGTTGCCCATCACAGCCCATCATTTAATTTGTGTGTGTGACAGAGGGATTCCTTCCGCTGTTTTAACTCCTTTACACATTTTATAAGCTCTTCACGAGTTCTCAGCTGGTCAAAATACCATCATATGTAGGTTACACACACATACAATGTGCGCATTTATCCCAACACACCGCATTGTTTTGGATGTTCAGTCTCGAAATATGTCATAGAAGCCGACCAATCAGGTTGTGAACGTATCCTTATGCCTTTAGGTTTGGTGTTAAAAATGCCAATGTGGACCAGGACTAAAAGAAACTAGAAATAAAACAATAATTAAAAATCAGTTCCTCAACCTCAATAGGCTAGTTATTAAACATTTACACTAAATAGATACAAATAGTTGTTTATGGTCTTAAACAAGCAATATGGGTTGATATCTATTTGCATATTTGGTCTAGTGACCTTGAAATAGTGCAGAATCAAGATTTCCTAGTCATTTTGGCATAATAATGTTTTAAATGTTTCAAAACCCAGAAACTTTATTTCCAGGTTTAAATTATAATACTGAATCCCAGATTTTCAGTGTGGTTTTCCATGACATTTGGACCCCACTGTAATTTAAAGGCCAGACCCCATACTTGGGTATTCTTAGTGAATCTCACTTTTACATCTGGGCTGTGGGAACAGAACGGGAACTGGGGTTGAAGGGGTTTCTTCTTTGGGGGATTGTGACGAGCATGAGGAGCGGAGGGCTGTTCCCAGTCACCCCTCTGGATTACCTCAAGGCTCAAGACTCATCCTTCACCTGCAGCCTCTCTTTCATTAGCTGATAGCGCCCATTTGCACAGCCTATAATCAGTCTCGCCAATTGGAGCCGTGCCATTTCCCTTCTTTGACGCTTTAAAACGTGCATTTTTGTTCTTTTAAATGGACTTTTTCTTCTTCTCTCCTTCTGTCCATTTTAATCATTTTTTTTCTCTTTGTCTCAACCTTTCTCCCTGCCTACTTTAATCTGGCATCTCATCCCTTTTATCACCGTCTCATTTAATTTCTTTCCCTTCCTGCCTCCCACCTCTCTGTCCTTTCCCTCTCCTCTTTTTCCTCCTCTGTCATCCCAATCTGCTGAAGTCGTTTCCATTTCACAAATGTGTAATAAGTAGAGACCCTTGCGTCATTTGACCGTGACAAACATGAAAAGATACAAGGTGCAGCAGAGGTGAAACGGTCTTGTGTTTGTGTATTTGGATGTGCATGCTAGCTGTTTGTGCACCATCCCCATCCCCCCCCGTGTCTCTCGGTGAGTGGGAGATCCCGGGAGCGGGAAGGCCGTTTAAATGAAACTCGTGAGCTGGGCAGTGCTTGTCTGCAGCAGTAACGGCAGCTGTGCTCCGCTCAGAGGAGTGTTTCCCGTAAGCTAGCAAATCTGCGGCAAGCATGTGGAACCGGGCGAGTTATTCTGAGCACATCCCTCAAACCGGGCAGCCCTACTGCAGTGTGCCGCACAGGTGTGTATCTGCTCTGTTTCTCCTGCTTCAGAAACACAGATCTGCAGATCTAGACCTGAATCAGTACTGACTTATGCATGATGCATTTATATGTAAAAGTTGATGCCTGTCCTGTCATAGAGGAAGGTGTTAGGATGGATCTTGTTTGATACTGATAAGCTTTTGATTCGCTGGTGATGTTGAGTCAAGGATTTCTTGCAGCCTGTGTTTATTAATGCTTGCTGCAGCTGTGTGCTCCCTGCCTTTATCTGCTTTGAAATATGTTATCCTCAAGTGAAATATTCAAGGGTCATTTGCAGAACGATCTGTGTCGGATTTGTTCAGGCTTCTAGTTTAAAAATACTCTTGGGATATGCAGGCAGATCTAGATTCGAGCTGAGCTGGTTTCTTGTTTGGGAGCTTTTCACACACATTTCTCATATGATCTCTCTCACACACATTTTTGCATAGGACAGAAACAGATTTCTGAATTATCGCCTTAAAAGCATAAGCCTTTTATTTATTGTTGCAAACATCTAAACTGCAATTTTTACTTTAAAGCTACCTCAATAACTAATATTGTCAGTTGGGATTGCAGAAATGGTTAGTGTTTTCAATAAAGTTTCCTGAACACTGAACACTACCTAGCATTGGCTGACCAAAACTGATTGCCCTACTCCTAAACTCACAGCATTGGCTGAACTCAAGCAGCACAATATTTGAATCGCCTTAGTCGCATTTTCACTAACAGATGTTTTTTCATATTTTGATATAATAAATAAATACTTCTATTTAACTTAATATGAATATTTTCTTATAAAAAACCTGTTGTATAATGTTTTATCATCTCATGAATAATCGTAACAGCAGTTATGCATTATAAAACGTGTTATAGCTTTTAAAAGGATGATGATTTACAACAAACAATCATGGTTTGTTGTAAATCTATTCAATGAACATAGTATATGTTCATTATATTGTAAATCAATACATTTAACACATAATATTAATATTAAGAATATTCAATGTTTAACCATGAACCTGTTATATTCTTAATTATACTTAAATTAACAATGGGTTATAATTCCCAAAGTTGTAGTGTATTATTATGTCTCATGACATTGTTTAAAATCTGCACAATATCTTAGTACAGTACATTGATTTACTTTTACAGTTTTAACCTGTCTACTCTGTCATTATGTGACCTGCTCGATGTTTTGATGCTGAAATATCTTGGTGTCAGAGGGGATTATGAAAAAACAGTCTCAATCCATCTATTTATCATTCTCCCTCTGGCTGCCCTTCCTGTTACCTCCACTGTGAAACCCTGTGACAGCTCTGGCCTAGACTGCATGTCATCTTCCAGCCGTCATCTGTGGTACAGCCACTGGGTCTTAATGTGGACCTTGGAAGGAGCTGCAGAGACTATTTTTATTGGGGGAAATTCAGTCAATCAGTTATGGGTTCTTTGGTTGAGACCGAGAAACCTGGATCTGACATTCCTAGAATAGAATCATGAAACCTCATTTGTTTGTTTCAAGTGATTTAACACTGGAATCTGGAGTTCCAGGAAATTGTCCAAAATACCACTATGTGTTTGCTTAGGTCCTGGGAGGGAATTGTTTGTGAACAAAGGCCACGAGTAGTATGTAGCTGGAGATGACATGCCATTCCGTTTTGAAATTCTCAATAGTCTTAGTATCATTAGGCCTACACGCATGCATCAGTTGTTTTGGCTTCATGCAGTCAGTGCCATGTAGTATTTTACTTTACTTCATAGTGCATTACTCACAGTAAACTACTTGGAAATTGTGCGATTAAGTGCTATTATCCTCATTAGACTTTTTATATGCTTTGGACATAAAAGCCAACCACTATATTAGCAAGCACAGTTGTAACAGAGACAGGGGTGTGCCAACTGCAACAAAAAAGGCAAACCAAAAGATGGTTTGAACAGTAGCAGCACCACTGCTCTGAATGTACCGGCAGTTTGAGGCGTACAATGTCATGATGATGAACTCAAAGGTTCAGAGTGTTTATTCCAAGAAGTGCAAAAATAAAGGTTTCCCAATGGTGTAAAAAATTGTATTTACAGTGAATGTCCAAACGTATATGCAATAAATAAATAAACAGCCAAAAGTTCATTTGTATATAACTTTTGAACAATGACCCAAAACACAGCAGCATCTATACTCAAACTCAACTATCCTCAAACTCAATCTACGAGCCTCCAAACAACTATGACAGGCCATCTTAAAAAGGCAGAGCCCCTCCTACTTGGACTAAACCATTTAGAAATTAAAAGTTATAAAGAAATTTAAGAAAGACAAAGAAATGTGATTTAACAGTAACACAGATGTAAACTGTTATCATAATACAAAAATCTATAAACATTTGGAACAAAACATACTCAATTAATTATTAATGTTTAACAAACAGATCACAAATCTCCCCCTCGTACATGAGAACAATGAACTGTGCCTTCTATTGGCGGGAATGAGATCTTCAAAATGGTGTAGCATTTACTGTGTCTGTTTGGGATGGGGGATATTTGGGATGGGAAATATAATAGTATACATAATAGTAATAACAATACACATGATCAGTGACACAAACATATCTGTTTTAACTGCATGGTGTTCAAATTTGCGCTTAACAGATAATGTGCCCGAATCCGAAATCACCCCCTCTATACCATCAAATAAGGCATTATTTGAGGTGACATCCATTTGTAGTGGTGTCCAAAACCATTGTGGACGTTGAGTGCACTCATTCAATCCCACATTGCACCGCAATAACAAGTCTACAACCGATACGCTCAACGGCTGTCTGAATTCGCTCACTCGTTTCATTCACTTATTCAACTGAACTGTATTAGTGGACTAACGTAGGGAATAGTGATTGAGGGTTTAGATTTTGGATTCAGTCTGCGTGTTATGATGTTCCAATGAGAATTGTATGTATGCAAGTATATTCACAGTCTAGTGACCAAATAAGAGTCCTTTTCACAGAGCCTCACTGTAACAACACTGTTATTGGGTGCTGCATGTAAAATAGAGCACATTACATAAAACAACACTTCTGGTGCCTGTAGCACTGTTTACTGTACGTCACTGGCAACGATTTAGATTTGTATTTGAGATTTATATTTAACATGTATAATTAAATGAATAATATTATTTGGATTCAAGATTTATTTACATGTAGTTGCATTAAAATATGCAATACAAATTTACATTTAATAGTATTTTGTTTAAATATTTATTGTATGCATAAAAAAAAAAAGAAACACAGAAATTGGCCGTTACTGGTAAATCTTTCAGTAAATATTGGATCGATTTATTTTTTTTATTTTGGAAGGCAGTCATACTGTGTATACAAATAAATTTTCTCTGTTTCAGGAGATTGTCACACATTCATGTCAGTCCCCAGGTCTGTCCCTCCGCACGTTTACAGCTTCACTTGTTAAAGTAATAATCTCTTAATGTCACGCTGGCTTACTCCTGTAGTTATTATCTTCTCCATGCACCTGAATTCTATTTGCTCTCTTGACTAATGGAGCACAGGTTGAGTTAACAGTGCATGCTTTAAGTTCCTCTGGGAAGGAGAACATGTCTTCACACTGCAGTCTAAACTGAGAATAGAGAGAGATGTGAAGATGTGTCACTGATGTGGATGCTCTCCGCTAGAGAGAGAGAGAGATAGAGTGATTGATTGATTAAACTGATGTATATCATGTACTATTACTTCCTATAAGAGTAATACTTATAATAATATATATGTAGAATAGAATGAGGCATTTATATGGTGCTTTCATATGTACTACATGTACATTTAATATAATTGCATGTGTGTGATGTCTAAGCAGTGTGTCTTTTTTAATAGAAAGTGGGGTTGCCTGTAGTGGAAATGCTTATGTATAGGATAATACGTCTTATACTAATTCAATTTTTGTAGTATGACAGGAAAGTATGGATCAGCTGTTAATAGCTTTTGGAATATATTCTAATCTGTTTAGTGGGCACAGTTATCAGCCATCGCTGATGATCTCAGAATGACCAAATATTTATCGTCCTGACCATATTTTGGTGTATCAGATTCAGTGGTGTGATTTATGTGTGCATTTGGTTTTTATATAACTATTTTTTTTTCTTAAATTCCAGTCTCTGATAACAGAATCATGCAATTGTCTACCCTGGTATGTATTCATCAATGCTTGTTGCAACTAGCCATCAGACCCTGTTCAGCCCAAACATTCGACTGACCTTTCTACATTGTTCCCTGTCCTTATCTGATCGGTGCTGTTAGGCAGCTGATTGTATGTACGGGCAGGGTGTTCACATATATATGCTTTAAAACCAGACTAGCGTTCCTATAACTGGATTGGTGCGTATGGCACTCAGTGTGTTGTGTCTGTGTGAGCATATTGACTGTGAGGTGACAGAAGGACGAAGGCCGACTGCTGGAACCTAATAGGATTGTGCAAGTTTCATTGCTTTTAGAGCCCGTTAGCACTGGTTTCCCCACTTTTTTTTTATCTCTCTCACTCTTTATCTCTCTTTTCTACAATTGTGATGGAATAAAGTGACTGATTATTCATAATATCATATGATCATAATCATTGAAATCTTTATGGAAAACAGCCCAGAAATACCACAATACCCATGTTCTCAAACCCTCTCTTAGTTGTGGTGTGGGACATAGGTTCTTTTTTTTATTTTTTTTATTTTTTATTTTTTAAATAATTAGTAATGCTGCATTTCATAGCTACAGTTGGTTACGCATTATATACTAGGTGTAGTTTTATTGTGAAGTGAAACCAGAGTTTTATTCACATTGGTAGTAGGACTGCACGATTTGGGGAAAATGTGATTACATTTAGATATTTTAAATGTTTTAATAAAATATAAATATTTGGTTTATGATTATGTATATTTAATAAAAATCGTGATTGCAATTTTCTCCAGAATGCACAATTTGCCCAAACAATTATAAATTGATAATAGTAGCAATTATTATTAATAATAAAATAATTTGAAACGACACATTAAATATTACTATTGTAGTAATACCATTTAATGGTAAAATATAAAATGTATTTTAGTATTTAAGAAAAATAACAACAATATTTGATAATCACACTAAGCCATATCACGATTCCGATTTTATTGCAAATAATTATGTAGCCCTAATTTGAAAAACAATTGCCTAATTATAGCATTTTATTTCAGTATTAAAAGGTGTTTTCCTAACATTTAAACACTGTGACTCTGCTATCAGCATTTCTCCATTTGTTTAAGAATTCTTTACTTTTGGCTGAACCAATGGCATTAGTTTAAGGCTAAGACAGGTAATTATGGAAATTCTCTCCTCACAGGGCTCCAAACAAAAAAATCAAGTAAGGAGCCAATGGCTCCTATAGGGGAAAAAAACAGGCGCCAAATAATTTTTTTAAGAGCCACATAACAATGCATTTACTTTTAGTCACCCTGTTGTGTGCATGTCTCTCCTCTTCTTACAGTTTCAGCATTTTCATCTTGTGAATGTTCTGGGAACTGAAGCTTATTTGGGAACTGAATATCACTTTCGACTTATGAACTATATACAGTCAAATATTTTTTTTTATATAATAAATAATAAATTCCCGCAGCTCGCATGCACGAGAAACTGCACATGCTAACGGTGCAGTCTGTGGAGCATTCTTCGCGATTATGTGATCGCGTGCATTTTTATGCTTGTTACTGTCCCCGTGTTTTCTCACAGTGTCTTTTTTTTTAAATGGTTAGTTCCTGTAATGAACTCCGTTTTCCCCGCTATTTCTTTGCCCGTTCTTGAACAAAAGTCACAAACAAAATTTTGTGTCTCGTGATCATACCTCAGTAGGGCTGCACGATTTTGCCCAAAATGATAATCACGATTATTTTGATCAATATTGATATCACGATTAATTATCACGATTATTTGTTGATTTGTCACATAGCCTAATTATAACTGCTTTTTACATTCATATTGTGCTACATTTCCTGCTAATGTGCATCAAAATAAAATGGGTCCTCTTATTCACCAAAATTCAGTGCATCTCCAGAATAAATAAAAATAAATAATGTATTAATATTTTAAATTGTATTTATATTTTATATACATTGTATTTATAATAATTATTAGGAATAGGATAGACTAGAGATATTATCTTCTGTTATTATTCTTATTCACCAAAATTCAGTGCATCTCCAGAATAAATAAAAATAAATAATTTATTAATATTTTAAATTGTATTTATATTTTATATACATTGTATTTATAATAATTATTAGGATTGACTAGAGATATTATCTTCTGTTATTATTATTATTACCTATTATTACATGGCTTGGTTAAATTCTAATGTAGAATGCAGTATATTATTTCTTGATAAGACACAGTTGCCATGAAAAACAGCGTTGTCATGGACACGGAAGCAATACAATCGTTTTTAAATCAATATTTTGTGTCAAATTATTGATTTATTTGGAAGGTACCCATGTAAGCGGGATCCCGATGTCAGTTAATAAAATTCTGTAGTTGTTATTTGAAGTCTCTCGCGCACTATTGCTCGCGCCCAGACACACTCGGTCTCTCTCGCGCACTATTGCTCGCGCACAGACACACTCGGTCTCTCTCGCGCACTATTGCTCGCGCGCAGACACTCTGTCTCATCTCGTCCAGTTCGCTTCGCTTTTGTCCAGTCCGGCAAAACATTCTAGTTTCTACATCTAGAAACTAAGCTGTGCGGTGCAGGGAACAACTCTGATTATTGGCTCGTCATGGAGCCAGCGCTAGATTGGCTTTGCAAAAAAAAAAAAAAACTTTCATATGGAGCGTTCTATGAACAGAATGACGCATTTAAAATATCGCATATTTTTTGTTAGCAGGTGTGTCATGCAGTCTGGTCTGGTATAATGTGTCTGGTGATTGACAGAGATGAGGATTGCTTGAAGAAGTCCAATATTTTTCGCTTTGACATTTTTTTTCTGGCGCGAAAGGTGACATTCGTTTTACCCGTTCATATTTTGGCGCTTTCACTCAGTTCACACAAAGCGTCTCATTTCATGACGTTAACAAAACAAATGAAGCGATAGGCTACTGGTTATAAAACATGCATGTATGATGCAGATTTTACAATCAAAGGGAGTAAATTTGTATTGTCGCCAATGGCGACCTTGGCAGAAATTTCACTCGCAAATAAATATATTTGGTCGCAAATGCGACCATTTTAGTCGCAGTTTGGAGCCCTGCCTCAGTATTTATGCAATTCTGCATTTTGTATCTAGTGGCACAGCAATTCACATTTCACCTTTTAGAATTTAAGATAAAGGGCCCGCCTCCATGGGTGGGCTCTTTCTCCTTTCTTTTTTTGTAGTTGAGATGTAGGGTACACAGAGACCTCTGGCACTCTCACTGTAATGAATGTGTCACACTCGGGACAGGGAGTTATTTTTTTTTCATATTAAAAACAAAACCGCTGTTCTAAAAAAGAAAATAGCTGTTCAGGTTCAGCACTCTATGGTATCCTGTAGATAATACAATGTGCAGCTATAAATGTGAGTCATTGCTTGTTCTTTGAGACTGGAATATTTGCATTAAAAAAATAACTTCCTCTCCTACCACATTGGGGATTCTGTCTAATGGCATCAGTGTGTAATGGATTGTGACATGTGCAATAATACAAGAACAATGTCCTTTTGTTACATGCCACATATAAGCATTTTATCAAGGGTTTGTTTAGCACAGCTGTCCCTAGATGCAGGAAAACAAACCAAGAGTCCCCCCCCCCCCTTTTCCACTTGATAATTGGTTGTTTAAGGCATTGTTGCTACTACTAGAAAGTCTAATGACCCGTTGCCTTGGTTAATAGGAAGTAGTAACTTGTTTTAAAAGCCACAAATAAAGAGGTCACTGTCTAAATGGTAAATTTTTGGCTCATCTGAATTAAAACCTTTTTGAATAAAATACTCAACTGTTGTTATAGGTACCGTTTTTTTCTGGCATGGCAGAACACTGGCACTAATGCCATTGATGTATTCTGCCTGCTGTAAATCTGTTTTATGCACATGGAGCCTAACGTTGTGACAAGGTTGCTTAGATTTGGAGGAGAACCATCAGTGATAAATGCAGCTAAGTGTTTGGCTGAACTGAAGCCATCGTCTGTCGAAGCCTCAACGGCAGTGTCCTGAGAATAGCACAAGCCTGAACATTTCTAATCTAAAGAGATGAGCTGAAAACTGCTCAGAGGAAGCAAAGCTCTTGTAAGATTACGAGATGTCTGAAGTTACAGAAACGCAGATAATTTAGTGCCTTCATCTGACCTAAGGAATGACAGGAGGAATGTATTCTTCCTGTGCTGCGTTAGGCATCTTTGATATTGTCCTTGGGTTACTTTTTCTTTTCTTTGATTTGGCTTTGACTTCAACTTCAGTTTTCCCTAGAGTTAGCCTTTGAAATAGTTGAAAATATAGTTTTAAAATTTTCTTTGTTTTTGTTTTATTGCTTTATTTATTTATTTATATAAACAAACAAACATTCTCAATTCACTGAAAGCGACAGTGATATATATATATATATATATATATATATATATATATATATATATATATATATATATATATATATATATATATATATATATATAAATAAATAAATAGGAGTGGGAATCTCTAGGCATCTCATGAATTGAAAGAGGGCTGCGATTTGATGATACAATGACTATCAATGCATTTTGATGCCTTTTATTTCCGATACGGGATTTTTATTTTTTTTATGCGTGTCTTTTAATGTGTGCTCAAGAAACATGTCTTCTGCTTAATGATTTTGGGCATATTCTGATACGTTTTCTGGATTGTTTGATAGAAAGACAAAACAGCATCTATTTGAAATCGAAATCTTTTGCAACATTCCACATACATGCCTTTACTGCCACTTTTAATCAATTTAATGCGTCCTTGCTAAATATAAAAGTATTGTTTCTTTAGAAAAATAATATTAATGACCCCAGACTTTGGAACAATGTCTATTTATGTTTAATGACCTACAAAATGGCCTTAAAAATGGAAATCTGTTCTGAATTTTGAGTTGTTGAATTTAAGGTACACCATTAGCATTCACGGTGTGCTCTCTGGATGGGCAATTGACAGCTCTTATTAGGAAGAGTGTGGCCTGAGATGAATGTGTATTTCCTCTATGACAGTATGATCCTACAAAGTTTGTCCTTGCTGCAGATATTACAGGGCCGCTCTGATTTTGCCTGTGTGGAGTCCACGGGAACATGTTTATGCCCAAAGAACAACTGTCACAGCAATATTTCTCTCTGCAGCACCCTGCTGACAATGTATTATCTCATATCATTGTCTCATTTTCCCTCTGACAGTCAGAAAGAACGTATTGCATCTCAAGTTAAATCTCAGGTTAACATTTTCTTAGGTCATTGCAGGTCAGGTCACTCCCAAGATCACAGATCCTAAGAATACTGAGGCAATCAAATGCTCATTGTTTTACATATCTATTTGATAACATGAAACCCACATCTGATAAGGAGCTATAATGATGTAAAAGACAAGGAACGGCATGCTTGGTTAGTGCAAATTTGGTTTTAATTTCCAGTCACTTTAGTCCAATTAAAACAGGAGGTAGTGTAGTGCTGTGTGTATAATTTGGCTGATTGTCTCAATGATGACTTCATCCAGTGTGACTTTTCTAGCTATTTTGTCCCACACCAATAGGATTTCCAGACATTTAAAGAGAAACAAGTGCCTCATTTTGTCTTTTGTTTTTGCCTTATTCTTGTGTGTATTCCTGGTCCATGTTTATTAGGTGGATCTCATTGCTGTTGATTACCTGGCTTTTGGAAAAATATATAATAATATAGTTGTGCTCTCGGGCTAGTGCAAAACACAGGGGGCTTTAAATCTTAGTAGGAACAGTCCTATTTACAAAGAAAAATTAACCTGGGTGTTTGCGTTTTAATAGAATTTGATACTTTTTTTTTCAACAAAAAAAAAATCACAGCTCCTGTGAATTTAATCTGCAGCATTATAATCAGTATCCGTGTTTCTAATTTTGCTCTATGACAGCCTCATTTGGATGGCCGTGGTGATGTGGTGCCTGGGGCTGTCTAAGACTACAGACTACACGCTTCCTTATTACGGCGCCAAATGTGCGGCCCAGTCAGTTTGTCATTACTGGTTAGCTGCGTCAGATTACTGAATACCACAATCTCTCAATTCCAAACCGAAAAACAGCACACAATCAAGCACCTTATTCTAGCCCAGATAATGCAGTTGTAAAGAAGATTTTCCTTGTATTAACACCTTTATGAAATATATGTGTGTACTGTACACTGACATTTTTTTGGCACAAAAACTATTTTCACTCAGCAAGTAAAGAAATCTGCAAGTAACACATTGAATTAAAAAAGTACTGCACTGCTGGCTAAGTGAGCTTTCAATAAAACGTGGCTGCCTTTGCAGTAGAAAAGTGATTTAAAAAAAAAAAAATTGGTGGTATCTGGCTAGATTAAACAGAAAACTTTAACACCCATAATGCACTGGGGACGTTGCCTTCAAAGGCCATGGCAAGAGCACTATGGATACAGTTGACCATAGTCTGTTTTGTTAATAACCCTCTGTCGATCTGACTGTCTGTGGGTGGTATTCAAAAATGCTGAAGTCAGGTAACACAGAGAAAGAGTAAACATTGTGCATTATCATATTCTACCGATATTGTAACAATTCAAAGCGAGTAGAAAATCGGTGAAGTTACACTTTAACCATTACGTTTTGAAGTAAAAGAGCAGACTTTAATAGTTTAGTATGCACATCATGCACAAGTCATGAAAAGGGAAAGAAGCCAAAAAATGTTGCGTGTATTATCAACCATGATTAATTGCGGTCCCATAGGAAGGAACATAAACACAATATCACAAACTTATGCATCTCATGTTCTGCCCTGATTACAAAAACAAGTTTGTTATTACAATGCTTGGAACAGGTTATGATTTTGAATAGCCACCACTATAGTGACATTTCAGTGGTTTTCTGTTATTTGATTATTAGTAGGGCTGTTTTCGACTAAGGATTTTCATAGTCGAATCTGATTCGTTAGATTTTGCCATAGTCGACTGATAGTCGAACCTTTTTTTTTTTTTTTTTTTTTTTTTTTAGATAGCAGCTAGATTTTTTCCATTTCAAACAAAAGAGCTAAAAAACACATATCACACATATATCATAACATTTCATAAACATGAGGAGCAATATGAGAGAGAAATTTGGTGATCGTTGTTTAGGTAGGCTACATTAAACCACGTAAAGCTTTTTAACGCACATGAGAACCGCGTGGAGTCAACTCACAGCCGCTCCGCAGCCCTGCTGAAAATGTGAAGCAGAAACGCTTAATATCAGATAACGTCCATAATAATTGGACTCCGGGTTAGATTTTTTTTACCATTTTCAGTGGTTATGAGGAGCAATATGAGAGGGAAATTTGGTAATCGTTGTTTAGGTACATTAAACCACGTAAAGCTTTTTAACGCACATGAGAACCGTGTGGAGTCAACCCACAGCCGCTCCGCAGCCCTGCTGAAAATGTGAAGCAGATTTTTGAATACATTTTTATTTATTTACATTAGTAAGCTACAGGACATCGTCTTTCAAAACATGACCTGCGCGAAAGCGAAAAAATAAATAAAATTGTACCCAGCCCTTCTGAAAATGCGAATGCGTCTCTGTCCCCAGCACATTTCAAACCAAACTGACGCCCATGTATTCGACTATGAGGTTCATAGTCGAATCAGACCTCTCCGAATCGAATCGTCGAATCCTCGACTATTAGAAGTCAGCCCTAATTATTAGTAAAACTTTTTTTTTTATGTAGCCTATTTAATATATAAATGTTGACTTAACTGAATTAAGATGAAGATATCCGTATGTGCTGCTGCTCTGCTGCAGTCTCAGGGCATCATATCTCTGCAGCTATTACTGCAGATGTTGAGGTACTAAACCTAGACATGGCATCTGTCGGTTTATATGTGTTGGTTGACGTGCAAACTTTATGGTTTGTGATTTCATTTGTTTTCCCCCCTGTCTGACATTTGTTTGGCTCAGAATTACTTATCAAAACCACTCATGTACATGTCATTCTGTCTCTCCTGTCATTAGGTCCCATCTTGCCATATGTGTTAGCAAAGCCCATAAAAGTTACATGTCGTTTTTGTTAAAGTTATGCCTCTGCTAGACGTGAGCAGTTAGCTAAACTGAATCAACGTTGAGAGGCATGTTGTAGGCTGTTGTTGGGGCTGCTACAGATAGAGTTTTTTAATGAACCCGGCACAGGTCACTGTTCCTGGTTTAGATAAAGCAGGTTTGGGTGTTTTTCACTAATTATTTCCTTCTGTTTATTTCAGGTAACAACTTTTTTTCCCCCGCCCCAAACCCCCAACACAAATTGCTGTCGCTATTGATCTTCTAAGTGCCTTTGAAAGTCATTTCATTGTGACTGTCCGGGTGGTTGTAAAACAGCGATTTCTGTGATAAATTGCTGTGAAATTATTCTTTATAAATATTTATCAGCAGGCTAATTTTGTGCCAGTGAAGTGATGGAAGTGCTGATGCTGCCATATTCTTATGGGCGCATCTTTTCCCTCAGGCCATTGTGAAGATCTCGGTATATGGACAAAGGGGGTGTGTATAATGCTTTGTTGATCAGTAGTTATTTAACCAAGACTTTTTTTTGCCGACTAATGACAAGCCGTTTGATGGGCTTGTTAATATTAGGCTATTAAAAGACCCAACAGAAGTGCTGACCATAGTAAGCTCATAAACGAGGATGTAAACCGTTTCAAGGCCAAGGGTTCAGCTTCTTCGACTTTTGTTTTGTTAGCTGTTCTCAAACTTTGAAGATTTTTCCAGAGTTTCGCACTGGAACGTGCTTTTCTGGGGGCTCTGAAATCCAAAGGAGTTCATCTAAGCAAATGTTGTCATGGTAATGCTCTGTTAGCGAGCAAAGCACCGGATCCGATTTTCATTTTAATCTGTTTTGTCTGAAATTAAATGGGTTACATCAAAAACGTGGGTTTATTTTCTGCGTAATTAGAGGATTGATATTTTATGAGTCGTGATGGGGTAGTTGTCATTGCTTGAACTGTTTGTTTGTGCAGGAAATTGACCTAATCATTTCGGTAATTACTGTATGTCTCACTTAGCATTGGTTCTCTTTTAAGTCTTTCTTTACACTCATTGCTTGCTTGATACATCATCATCAGTCCGTCATGCTGCTCGGTGGACTGGGAACTGCAGCTGAGCCTGTGAGCAACCAGGCGGAGCGAACAACATTTGTGTTTGTGTTCAACTAAATCTCACATTCGTTGTTCCGGGACCCTTGTCCTTTCACTTCGCTCTAATTAGCTTTCTGCTGGGGTGCTCTTCAGTTTTGGGGGCTATCCTTTGAAATGTGTTTAATGAACACGTTGAGCTCTCAATGTTCTTTAAAGTCTGAGGCTTTTTTGGGCATGTGAGGTCTTTTATGTGCTTTATGTCCTTATATTGGAAAACTGTCCTTTGCCAGGAAGCTTGAGGCAGCCAGATTTGCAAGGATTGGTTTTTTTTTGTACCACAGTGACAGCACCTTGCAAAAACTTTTTTTAGGAGGGATGCCTCACTCATGAGGGGCCGGGATCATGATGTCACTCAGCAGCAGATTAGGGTCCGTTAATGAAAGGACGGTCAGTGTGTTCAGAGAGAGGTGCTCGATGCCACCAGCAGGAAAAGAGCAGTCACTGTTGCTGGTTACACTCAAAATAGGGAAGTTTGTTTTATCATGCGGATACGGCTGGTTTTATGTTTACATTCATGAATTTGGCAGATGCCTTTATCCAAAGCAACTTACTTTTACACTCAAGCAACTTACTTTTACACTCAAGCCACATTTTATTAGTTCATGACTTTGAATTGTTTTTACAATTGTAATTTTGTATTGTTCATTTAGTGTGATTTATTAAAATCTTAGCAAATATTCAAAATTCGAAATTATCTTCATTTGAACCATATAATTATTTGCATTTTAACATTTTCATTTGATTGACAACCCTTTTATATATTTGTAACTCCTCCATAGCCCTTAATGTGGAGAATAATTTTTTTTTTTTTTTGTAGGCTAATAGGACCTATCCAGAACTCTGTAAAATAGCTTTTTGAATACATTATATAAAACCTTTAAAATCATCCAGTGAAACCGGCCTGTTAAAAAAAAAAAGAATTACAATTGGACAATTTGTCTTTTGAAAAATGGCTCAGTTAAAGTAATTCACTGCTAGGCTGAGTAATCAAATCCCACAGTGCTTTCCTGCTCAGTTCCTTTCTTCCTCAGTCTCTCCTCTCAGCTAAGATGTATAATGTTCATAAAGCTATAGATTATTATAGTGTTGAGTATACTTTGTGAAATGCATGCTTGACGTGATGCGTTTTTTGTACAAAGTTGCGTAAGTGTTTATTATAGCTGCTGACTCAGGTTTTGTTTTATTCAGTGCTCTTGTTGCACCATTTTTAAAAAATCAAATCCTTGTACTGTACAAGTATACATATTTATCAAAGCAAACTCATTATAGTTTCACATACAAGTGAATTTTAAACCTTTTGGCCTTATGTCCATTGTTCTATTGAGCTGAACTTTTTTTCTTTTCTTTTGTATCTGATTCAATATTTGCTTTAGAGCTGTGCAAGTAACACCTGCTTTCCTGGTCTGCATACCTCACGTTTTATCTCTTGTGAGCTAACCTACTAGTATTTACAGCCCACAGTCTGGCCAGTAGGTTGAAATGTTGCAAACATGCTGTTGGAGAGAATCTGATGCAGGTGCAGTGGTGTGTGCCTTGACTCAGAACAAGGTTTTGGTTAACGGAGGGGAAACGAATTCATGCAGGCTGTCATCATATATGGTAAAATTGAAAGGAAAATGACGTTTTTGCAGTGACGTTTTCAAATTATCAGAGTTTTCCCCTCCAATTGTCAGTCGTTTTTTTTTCACAGGAAACTCAAAACAATAAAAATTTTAGCTGTATGCTTTTGCCAAGAAAACCTGGCAGTACAATAGAAACAAGAGATGCTTTCTGGGAGGGCAACAGGCTAGTGTGATAAAGCCGGGCTGGTTCTGTGTTATGAAGCTCAGATAGGGAAATATTTATTTTGTCACAGAAAAACCTCCCAGTTAATGGGCTGTAGTTTGGCAAGAGACCGAGAGGGTGGGAGTTTGAGAGCGAGAGAGAGAGAGAAAGAGGGAGGGAAAGTTAGAGAAAATAGGGTATATCTGATAAGCTGTGTGGCTGAGCTCGGTTGTGGTCATGAACGGCCGTCAAATACTTTGCGGAGAGTGAAACTTCTGGCAGACTGTTCTCCGGAGAACTTGTGTAGATTGGAGAGCTTTGGCTGCTTCACTTCAGCAGGATTTCAACTTTCCCATCAGAGCTCTTCTCTCATCCTGCCACCGTTTCGGGGGACAAACCCGACTGGGGAATGAGCCCAGGAGGAAGTAGATAATCTACTGCACTCTGGCAGGTGAGACAACTTTAGGGCAGCACATAAAGAAAGAGTTGAAAACGAGGTTGAATGAGAACATCCGGAAATTTGTGTTTAAATAAAGTTAAAAAGTGTTTGTTCCCCTAGTATAGTACAGCTGTATAAATCCTGAAGTATCGGTGGGAATGCCATGGTGCTGCTGCTTGAACGCTGATGCTAAGAGGTCTTAATTTTGATAAAGATTTACCTCTGAGCATGTTGATCGTTGTGAAGCTGCGCAGCCCGCTAGCTGACCGTTGGACTGAATATCTGCAAGGACAAAATGTAAATCTTATTGAAACAATTTAATAACTGTGCAGCCTGCAACGTGAAAGAATTTCACAGCTGAGAAAACAGACTGTGCCATGAAAGCATATTGTTAAAACGTTTAGTTAAATACTTCTAAGCTCTGTTATTTTTTGTTATTGCTATTTTTAAGTTGGGTGGGGAGTGAAATTTGGTTAATCAGGCAGAGAAACCACATTTGATTCATTACAAACTCCCTTGATAGTGCTTTGTGATAATGCTATCTTGATTTGGCATTGAGGTGACCATTGTAGAAATACGTAATTTACATAAACACCAAAAGGGGATTTTTAGAAGAACCATAAGAGAACCATCCCCCAAAGACCCTTCAATAAACTGTTCCTAAAATAACATTTATTTTAAAAAGTTTTAAGACCATAAAACCAGAAGAATGTATAAACAATTCCAACATTTATACAGCAGATCATGATTTCAGATCGTCTTCCCTTAGACCTATTTTAAAATACAGACCTTAAGATTACCATTCAAGTTGTTCTTGATAGAGGTACTGAGTTTTAGCACTGCATTATGACTTGAATTGCTGAGAAATCAAGATCCTTTTGTATAGAAATACTACTATCAGCAGTTTTTTAAAAATAATGTTTTCTTCTTTCTCTATATAAACATGATTTTTGGTTTCACAATTGCCTGTTCTGCTCTTGTGAGATGCCAAATTATATGTTCATCCCACGGGTAAAAGCTGTCAGTGCAAGGGGAGTTGAGAGTTGTGGTAATACTTGTGGACTAATCTACTGAATATAAACAGGCCCGACTTCACTGCACCACTACACAACTCCTTGCATTTGACTGTCAGCATGCTTGTGGTGTCTGTATAACTGGATGTGATATACGTTACATATGTCTGTCTTTTTAGCAAAGCTGTTATGAATGATTTTACCCAATAATCGAATGGTCTTTTTAACAAAATGTCAAAATGATTGGTTATACTTTACATACTTCATCTCTTTACATTAGTGATCAGCTCTGACATGTCAAGCGGTAAATTGAACCAGTGGGCAAAACATGAACAATTTACATTCCCAAAAGGTAAAAAAAAAAGATTATAAAAAAAATTATAAATAATGACAAATTGATATATATATATATATATATATATATATATATATATATATATTCAATTCAATTCTTTTTTTATATATATATATTTTAGAAACATTACGGTAATATTATTATTTTTTATTTGAAAAACAAAACAAAAATATATAGTCATGTGACAAATTGTTCACAGTTTAATTTATAAAGGGTAATACTAGTGACAAGAAAAATGGCGAAGTAGCAGTCTAACACAATGAGAGATTATTCATGATCATCATTCATAATGTCATAGACACTGCTTTCCCTCAAACCTGCATTATGGCTAAACAAACAGCACTACTGTTTGCTATTCTGTTTATCCTCAATGCTAATGCAGGGATTCCGTGGCAAGTAGTTCGGAAGTAATATGATGAGAACAAAGCGCTAAAGAATGCAGATTTCTAATTAACAGTGGAAAATAGCAAAACTATTGTATATAGGGCCAATGCTGTTTAGCAAAGTGCATGATGCTTTTGGAAAAAGGCTAGGGCAAGAGGGAATCAGGAAATGTGCTTGTGTTTTTGTAGCCCATTACAGGAAGGTGCACCAATCTGTGCCTGACAGGCTGATGACGACTGAGCGGGGTACAGTAACCTTGCGCGCAAGATGCATCCTACAATGATTGTTGTTTAAAATCACTTTGTGAAATCAAATCCAGCTATTATAATCCATAAATATGCTCTATTCAGCTTCTTATAGTCCTGTCTCGCATTGACTCCATAGGTGCATAAAGTCTGGAAAATTCTCTTAGAAATGCCTAATGTAATTTGATGGAGTCTGATGGCAGGCCTGCGGCTGGTTCCCCTCTGATGTGGATGGCATACATAAAAAAGAAAGGCCTGGTTACCCAAGAAAGCCCTGTAATGATGAAGAACCTTTCAGAGGAGGGTCTTTTAACTTGCATTACAATGCTGGACGGACCAAGCTTACTGGGAAACCGGGGACGCAGCGTTTTAGTAGCACTTCAGTTGGTTTCTGTGCTTTAACAAACATTATTTGTTATATTTATGTTTTTAATATTGGTTTTATTGATGTGTTTTTGAATTTCATAGTGTTACTTTGGTTTTACATTGCATATTTTTCTTGCATTTCAGTTTTTATTTGGTTTTCTTGCGGTGATATTAATCATTACATACATTAATTTCACAGATGAGGTAGCAGGATTGACTTCAGGATCATGTTTATTCAGGAACTGAATCGGGCTGCAACAAGATAGATAAGACCATTGTTGTCGTGAAGGCTGTGTAGTACATGCTTTTATGTCAAGCGTTCTTTGATGCAACCACTGAAAAGCTTTTATGCAGCAGAGTTTGCTGATGCACTAAATGTTCGATTAGAGATAAAAGCTTGTAGTGTTTGGAGACGTATGTTTGCATTCAGCAGAACTATCTTTTGAGGACATTTGTACCTCGGATTCCTGTGGCATGATTGTTCACTAAAGAATGAACTTGACAGTGTTGTGTCACTGGGGGTGTATGATGACATGTTTCGCCGAGGCTGAGAAGTGTTTTTCACAGCCTGTTCAATTTGACAGTGTACTGTGAAAGAAGCATGCCTGAGTTTATTGGTCATGGTGAACGTGCCACCACCATAAGTTTAGGAAGGCTAATAAGGGGCTGTTTTTGGAATGCTGACATAGATCTCTGGCGATGCAGATCTCTTGCTGTTCATTTCTTGTGCAGCGGTTCGAGCATTCTGAGCCATGCTGCTCATGCAGGCAATATAGGTTTAAGTCCCGCTCATATCATTTCCTTTCCTCTCTCTACTCTTCCAGTGCTAAAAGAAAAAAACAAGTTGTGTTCTATTCAGTGTTGCATGCCTTGCATTTAAACATCTTCTAAACAGAGTAATAAGTGCTGTTGCCCTGGACTGAAAATCACCTTGTACTGATGGTGGATGAGACCATAGTAATATTATGTTCTGGTCATGTTTATTTTTTTTTGGTTACACTTTATTTTACTGTGTCCTCCTTGTTACACGTTACATGTAGTTACTACAGTAATAACTATAAATTATGCATAATTGCAACTAACCTTACAACAAACCTAATCCTAACTATAACCCTATAGTAAGAACATGTAGTTAATTAATATTACTCAGTGCTTAAATGTATAATTAATTACACGGTAACAATGACACCTTTAAATAATGTTACCATATACATTTAAGCAGTGAGTAATATTAATTAACTACTTTACTTTTGATCAGGTTTGTTGTAGGGTTAGTTGCATGTAATCATGCATGATTTATAGTTATTACTATAGTAACTAGATGTAAGATGTAAGACTATAGTAATAAATACATGTAACATATGTAACAATGATACTGTAAAATAGTGGGTAACACTTTATTTTACAGTGTCGTTGTTACATATGTTACATGTATTTACTATAGTAATAACAGTAAATTATGCACAATTACATGCAACTAACCCTCAACCAAATCCTAATCCTACTCTAACCCTATAGTAAGTACATGTTGTTGCTTAATATTACTCAGTACTTAAATATATAATTACACTGTAACAATGACACCTTAAAATAAAGTGTAACCAAACAGTGTTACCAAATAGTGTAACCGTTTTTTTAATATATTTCTATTTGTTTTAGTTTTAGTAATTTTAGTAAATTTTTCATCTAACTTTTATATTTTATTTTGTTTAAGTTTTGTTTCAATTAACAAAAACAATTAAATAGTTTTAGTTATAATAACAACATGTTTCCATGAAACTCAAACCGAAAACTGTATGATATTTGTGTCAGGAGCAGAGTTGTCATAATTCACTGGAAAATCTTGCTCTCCACCATAGTTCTGAAATGTTATTCATGTCAAACTTTCATGTTGAAATGTTAAAGTTCTTGTTTATATGTCTTTTTACTGTATGACTATTTACTGCCTAGACTTACTATTAGTTTACTTTTCTATAGAGAGGCAAAAGGGAACAGCGTTTACAGAGAACTGTGCTAACATCTGTTCAAACCTCTGTGTTCCGTGAAGGACATCTTCACTTGGCTTGATGATTACTAGCACACCTGAAGCATGACTATGCCTGTTCTTTTAACTGCATATATAAGCCTTGAGTCCACAGAGAGTCACTGAGGCAATGTGACTTAATATAGCTTTTTTTTTTAATGGATATGATGATAGGCAGATAAGTGACTTGAATTATCCTCATATAGGAGCACATTAACTCACCGGGGGGTGTCTCCTTAGTCATCAAATCACCACTCCCTATCTTTCAGCCAAAGAAACGACATGAAGAAAAAAATGAATAACTGAATCGATGACAGCAGGCATATTATGTGTTACTTCACAGTGCTTTCACCCTTAGAAGCCCCCCTGTCTCTGTCTTATTACACCTGATGACAGTGAGATGTTTTAATGCCCTAGTTAAAACAGTGAATGACCCTGTGTAATTGAAATCAATAGTTTCTGCAGCGGTTTGTGCTTAGCACCACACTTTGTGTTAAATAATATGAGTGGGCTTGGCCAGACTTCAGCGCTGCCAGTGCCACACATTCTGCACTCTTGCGGGAAAGTCATCAGAATTCCTCAAACTTAGTGTATTCCTGTAGAATGTTGCTCTTACGGCTACAGTACCCACAGCGGGGAGGGAAGTGCCAAATTAAACATGATTAATATTGGAGTGCTCATTTTGTTTTTCTTCTCTTGTCATTTTCCTCCCATTTCCCTCATCTCCTGACTTTTTCTTTTTCTCTAATGCAGCCACAACCAGAGGACGACCACGTTCAGGCATCCTGTGACGGGACATATCTCCTCAGAAAACACTGACTTCCTTTTACAGGACCAGTGAGTGCTTTTCTTCCTTTTATTTGCATGAAATATACTTTAGGAAGCACACTCCCTGTTTTCTCTGAGGGCATGTGTTCAATGGAGGTTGTTTGTATGTTTAACCATGTTTAAGAAGATCTAAAGGGGCTTTGGTTAAATGAATAGCTGCAAGAGTTTTGAATTGTTCTTTAACAGATGCGTGAGTAATGGGATGTATATTAATGATCCATGAGCCACTGATATCATATGCCTGTGCTGGAATCTGCATATCAGCTGGAAATGTCCAGAGATAATGGTAATGATGATCATTGCTGGTGTTGCATTTTATAGCTTGGAGCTGCATTACTGAATTTGATTTAAATGGAAGATCGTCCGATAATCTGAGCAAAGCCGGTACATAGTGTTGAGGAAGATAATTTGAAACTCTACCTACACAATGAAATACTAAAAGAAATGAGTGAACTGCTTTTTGCTATTTCCAACTAAATTCCTTGGTGGGAAAATACGTTTTCAGATTGAATTGCTTGTTATGACGGAGAAAGATTGGGAGTCATACAAAGACAATAAAGACGTACTGTACAGTAAGTAGACATGTTTTTTTGTTGTGTTCTTCTCGAAGGTAAAACACAGCAGTAGTGTTGTCTGAACTGTAAACAAATTACTCTTATGAACAGATTATTTTAATCAATCGATCAATAGACTTCCAAATTGGTTTCAAACATAGGCTGCATCCGAAAATGCATATTTCCATACTATATAGCAGGTCAGAAACAGTATGTGAAAGGAGTAATATGTCCGGATTCACAGTATTCATAAAATGGTAGGCAAAAAACATGGATATCTATATGCAGACCTCATTTGACTGCTCCAGTGTAATATTTATAAGAGCTTTAACCAAAGTGTTTGAGCATTAGCACATGCTGAATTATCTAACATTAACGATAAACTAAACTAAATCCTATGAAAATAATCTACTGCAGTCTATTGCAGATATAGACATGTCAATAAATTTGCTTGCAGGCACAGTCAGTCAACTTGCTTTCAAGTGCTTATGGAACCGCTTTCACCGTTCCAATATGGTGGATGGCTTATGTATAGCTCATAGAAATAGTCACTAATGAGGCATCTATGAATACATATCTATTAGGAAAAAGTACCCGGATGGCGAGATTGTGAAGTGTGCAATGGACAAACACCGTAACTATCCTATGAGGCCACAGGAGAGGATTTGTGAATGGCATTAAAGCAACTAATGCTGGTAGGTCATGTGACAATGACAACATTACGAATGTAGTACTACCAGATTACATTCATACTATATAGCCATGAAGGAAGGACTGATTCAAAAACAGAACTTATCCAGAGAGCATGCAATTTCGGATGCAGCCTTAGTTACCGGTTTAAATCAATCAAGTGACTCATTCAGAGTGGTTCTTCTTGACTAACTCACTGAACCACAAATACTTTAATGTCCAACTCACAATGAGCTGAGAACCAGGGGAATGTTAATGAAATCGATAAGAATAAGGCTTGTGTTCAGTGTTGTTGATTGAGTCATTATCAACAATTATACTTAGTCATAGTACAATAGTATTAAGAATTGCTCATTTTCTTTACTATTCCATAAAATGTGCACCACTGCACCTGTTCCTCTCCTCTATGGGAAATCATGTCTTCCCATATGTCAGTAAGCTGAGCTGGGATTTCTACCTCATCAGTGCTGCGAGGGTTAAGAGAGCTCAGATTTACATGCCCCGCTGAGACGGATCTCATTCTGTTACTCGCTAACACACGAGGAAAGAACGGGCTAAGGGTTTGCTGTTTATTTTGAGTGTTCTGCTGCCTGCTGAAACAAACCCAGGTGAAAACTGTTACGAAGTTCAGCCGCCTGCCTCGATTTCCCTGTTATCACTCCACGTGCTCCATATAGAGGTGGGCTCATGGATTCAGAATGTTGGGCTCTCGTAGGAATATCGCACACGGCCGTCAAGACAATTTCTCATGCAGATGACAGGTAAGTAAATGTTGCTGCCAAGGTTGATTGATGCTTCTCATTAGGGCCACAGTGTGTGCAGGACCTGTGCCAGGTTCAGCCTCCGATTAACCACCATCGGGAGAAGCCAGAAGAGTCACTTGACTAGTTATTAGTTTACCAGATTACAATCCTCTTGTTTGAGTGCCCAAGAGATAAAGATCATGGCCGAATGTGTTAAAGAGTAAGAGAGGAAGTTTGGCACTTGCAGCTGTGTCGATAAGGCGGTAAGACTTTAAATGTAGTGTCAGGTCTCGCTCGCATGCCTGTGGTTTGTAGAAGTGAGAGATAGTGAAGTTACAGGGCATAACTGGAATACTTACCACTCCTGACTGCTCATAAGAGCTATTTTAAGCACAAGTCCGGCCTCATTTGGTCCTCTCTCCCCATCAACCCAGCCTTTTCCTTTAGGAATCTAGCAGTGGAAACTAACCTCACCCTAACAGCTGTGATAAGTGCTGATCTGTGGGAAAAGCCTTGTGAAATCAAAATCTTTTATCTAAATATGTAGTATGCTGATATTTCGGTTCATCTGTGTGCCCTCAATAGCGCTGCATACTCCCACCCTCCTCAGTGAAGGGCTAAAATGTGTGCTGCGATCCTATTGGTGGGGATTTCAGTGGAAATGTGTGCAGTGATAGAAGTGTTCTGATCCCCTGGTAGTGCAGTACTATTGATCTGAATGGCTAATCTGAGCACAGTGCATATCTCGACAACACTGAAACATGGTGCATTGTCTGCCATAAAGGCTGACTGCTTTTTTTGTATGCATTATTAATTCCTTTAATGACCAATCAGCACTACACTTTTATTGACATAATTAACAAACATGATTAGTACATTATATAATGCTTAACAGATCCACAGTTAAAAGGTAAGTGCAGCCAAAATTATCATTCTGTCATCATTTACTCACCCTCATGTCGTTCCGAACCCATAAGACTTTAGTTTATCTTCGGAACACAAATTAAGATATTTTTTAACGAAATCTGAGAGCTTTCTGTCCCTCTATTGACTGCCTAACCAACTACCACTTTAAAGCCACAGAAAAGTAGTAAAGACATCATAAAAGTAATCCATTTTATGAATCGTCCCGAGTGCTTTGTTTGCGCAAAAAACACAATTTACCACTTTAACTAAAAAGTATGAATCTCCAACACACGTTCACGAGAGCACCGTTACGGATGCGTGTTGTGTAGACGCGAGAGCAGACGTTATTGCGTGAACGTGCGTTGGAGATTTAATATTTTGTAATTTTTTTAAACTTTGATTCTTATCTTAAATATTAATCTTTAAATGCATCAGTTAAGCATTTTGTAGTGTTTGTTAATGACTTATTGAACAAAAAATGGTGCTGCTATATTATCATTGCCATCATATTGAATGATATGACTTTATAGTAAATACAGTATAAATATATATTTTACATTTTTGTATTAATGATTCATTAATCATCAGTTTTGTTGGCTGATTATTTTGTTTGATGGCTTTTAAACTGTATTAATTGATCATTTTTATTTTCATGTCTCTATCACATAATAATTCATAATTGAATAATTCATGTCCTTTTATTTATATATTTGGTAGGTAGTTGTGCATTAAGCAGGATATTGCACAGTCAGCCAGTCATTGAATAAAAAATGAACAGCCTCAGGGTGATAAAAGACCCCTGATCGTCCTGTTTGAATTTATTTTTAAATGATGATTACATCAGTTTACAGACTGCTATAACTGATCTGACTTCTAAAGTCCTTTTCTTTCTTTTTTTTAGAATAATGTCATCACTACCAAAAAAGTACTGTTAAATACCATGATCATTAAGGAACCCATCAAAGTACTGCTGTATGTGATTCCATCACTCATGGTTATTTTGGTTGCAGTCTAACAAAAACTGCTGTATCATTGTGTAAATTAAGTGGAGCTTATTATATACTGCTGTAAGCTATGTATTATATAACTTAACCAGGTTAGTGGGTCTGAAGCTCCCCCACTGTGGAGCTCTGAGCTTTTGGGAGCAGATGTGCTCTTTTTATTTAATTTATTTTTTTAGCCTGAGTTCTTGCTGGCCTTCAGCCGGGTATCTTTCTCATCTCTCCAGCATGAAATACAGGCCCTCTGTGCCCATCCATTCAAAAGACAGTGCAGGTAAATAATATGAAAGCCTAGATAAAACACTAGTAAGTCCCAGGGTGCAAAGAATCTTGAGAAATGTTGGACGGGAGCCAGTTTGTGAGGTGAAAAATGAGGGTGAGAAAGACAGCAGTGCTGTTCCAGTCCGCAGCACTTTCCATGACAATGCTGCTGTAGCTTCCTGCTGTTTGATGTTGTGCACGGGCCACAAACACCTCCTGACTCTTTCACACTACAGGAACTCCTCGCATTCCTCAGGAAGAAAAGCTGTTTATGGTTTTGTTGAGGGGATGTCTGTGTGCGCATGTTTCAGATTTTGGACAGGGTTATTGTGTTTTACCGAAAGCTCCAGGACCCATGAAAAGCGTGGAGTCAGCCAGACATGCGGCTTGGAAATCTGCTTGCTTTGGTGAGTTTTAGCAGAATAATCAAAAATTTGGGGGGGGTATGATGACCATGTTATGTTGCATCATGCATCATGCAATAAACCTCTGGTTTATTTTCCATTATCAGCACTCATATCTGTAGCTTGGTACCAACAAAAACGGTTAAAACCTCAGATTCAAGTTTAATGTGATAGAAATATGTAATATATAATTGTAGTGTTGTTTTATGTTTATCGGGTTATAACAACACGCTTGCTTACAAGCAGGCTTGAACATAGGGAAAAAAACTAAAATAAAGTAAATAATAGTAATACTTATTAATAATAATTAAATAACAGTAATGAAAATTATGAATTCTGATACACACACACACACACACTCACACACACACACACACACACACACACACACACACACACACACACACACACACACACACACACACACACACACACACACACACACACACACACACACACACACACACACACACACACACACACACATATATAAATAATACTAATAATTTAATAAAGGAATGACAAAAATAAGAACACTATCTTTAAATAAAAGAGTAAAGTCAATGGTGTGTGGAAGAGTGTTTGTATTTTTGTCATTTAAAGGTACACTGTGTAGTTTAAGTATTTTATTAGCTAAAATCAATGTCTTTATTCATAAATATGTCCTCATTGGTGTATAATTACCTCTGCCAATGATCTGACTTATCCTCGTAAGCGCATAATTTATTATCTTTATTTACCTGAGACAGGTAAGTCCATAGAAGCTTCCATGTCGTTCCGCCATCTTGAAAAACTATAATAGCAGATAGGGGGGAAACGCACTAGCTACTTCAACGCGTTTCCACAACACGTTTTTTAAAGCGGTTTACCGTTATACCGCGGGAATTTCTTGCTTTTAAACCGCGGTAAGAAAAAATCCATACCGTCCCAGCCCTACATAACGGCTACCGTAGTTGCAACACGCATTTGAAAAAGCGAGGCGCTAGAGAGCACTATTCGTTTGTATGCAAAATACTATTTCACCGCTAGATGTGAGAAATTCCTACACATTGTACCTTTTAAATTCGTTCCTGCTATCTATCTGCACCTACCAGGCTGTGCATGGACCTTGGGTTGAATTGGACTAATAAATTAATGTTTTTATCTACAAAATCAAAGTTGAATAGATTATTTTCTGCCTGCTACAGCTCTATTGGGCTATTACACTTTTTCCCCAAGTTTCTCCCCCCTTCGCATTGGGTCAATTATGTCCCAAGTGTGTTATTTGATGTATGAAGCTGATGATTTAAGAGCAGTACGTTTTCCCACTTATCTGTTGCTCTCAGCGTTTTCTAGATTCATCCCACTCATACATCAGTTCACTATATGTGTCCACACTTTCTATTAGATGTCAAAGATGGTGTGAGTTTCAGATGGTTCTCTAAAGGAGTGTCCCTGAGAGACAGGGCTGTCACTAAGAGAGCTTTTTGTTACCGCTCTAAAGGCCTCTGAGAGTCTACAACATTTTATAGACTCCTATTATATCCTATGCTTGAGTACCAATGCTTGAGTACCAGATGTGTTTTTATTTCACCTACTTCAGGCCTTAGTAATGTTTAGCCAGTCTTTTGACTGTCTGGTGCACTTTTGCTATTTTTCTAGCTAAGATTCCTCCAATTAGAAAGGAAGAGGAAGTCAGACCAGAATGAAAGATACCAAGTGAAACCTGTTTTGTTCAGGAGCTGAGAAATAACAGAAAATTATTTGTATATTTGCAGTACATCTGAAAAGCAATAAAGCTTTTCAGACTTGAAAAGGCTTTGAGACTTGAAGAATTTGTTGATCGTTTATACACTGTTGTTTACACTAACAAATACATTTTGCGTGTTGATGGGAAGAGGCAACTGTGTACCCAATGAATAATAACTGGGTACCAAAATGATTTGTCATTTCCTTGAAGGAGATTTAGAAATGTGACAGATGTTCTGTTGAACTGTGGAGCTCATTGCTGGCTTTCGCTCTAGGTTATACCTTTCCCCGCAGTCTCTGAATCTGACACTTTTCTCTGACAGTGTTTGGGAGAAGTTTTGTATTTGTTGCCTGCAGCTTTGACAATTTGTTTCACCTTTCTTCTGTCCTCTATTCCCCCTTCTCCCTAGTCTCTCCCCCATCCCTTCTCTCCACTGACGTGCCCAAAATGCTACATTAGCATTACCTGAATCTCACTGCAGCTTTTTATGTGGTTGTCCTTATTAGGAAAGTGAAATGGAGACAAATTCTTTAAGGGAGCAGGCTGGCATTAAGACATTTGTATCACAGCAGTCGTGGCTCTGACATTTCGCAAACATTTGGGTACTCATTTATTATTAACGACATAATTAACAAGCCTTGCTTTTGAGATGACATACCTGAGTGTTTACACTCTCTTTACTGTAATTCCAGTGAAACCGACTCAGACTGTTTAGTGACCGTGGCCTGTGATGTGACTTCTGCAAATGCCCTGCATTCTTCAGCTGCTGTGCATTCCTCTAATCTTCTCATCCACAGAACACCCACAAACCGATTAGCTAAATATGGGTTGTCTCATCCAAATCGGGCACTGTTATACTTCATATACTACCTGTTGTGACTGTGGAGAAGGTAATGTTGATGGATGGAGAAGGGAAGCAGCTTGACATGTAGAAGTGCAGAGTGTTTAAATAGTGTATGAATGTGTCCCAGTGAAAATACCCATACTTAGGGAAGCTTTTAGGAGGTGTGAAGTATCGTAATGACGCTGCATTGATGTTTCCTCTGGTGCTTTACAAATGAATGAATGGATGGATGGAATAAAGTATTTGTTAGATAGGCAGTAATGTAGCAACCCTCTACAATGCGAGTAAATCACTCGCATATGCGACTAAATCTTCACTCTAAATAATGTCTATCATTAGCCATTGCCTAATAAATTCTTAGATTGTACTCACTAGTGTGTGTGTGTGTGTGTTAGAGGCTAAGTATAAGTTTAGCATAGATATATTTTCACTCTCTGAACACTCGAGCGAGCGAGCGAGAGTCTTGCATACCACTGAGAATCGACGCTCTACATGTAAATTATATTCTTTGTTGTATTTTCCTGTAAAAATATCAGTTCATTTGGAATTATTGTCGGAAAGATATGTCGGTTTTTCCGGTAGTGGGCGGAGCCAATGTGCAAACATCAAACTCATTTGTCTGGCGCTCATCTAGTAGGTTGGTAGGTAGATATATTAATAGATGGGTAGATGGATATGTATGTGGGTGGATGGATGGATGATAGATTGATAGGCAAGTAAGTAGATTGGTTGATACAAAGATAAATTGAAATGTATGATAGGGATTAGGGAGATAGATAGGTAGGTTGCGATATCAATATTGAAAGGTAGATATATGTAGACACAAAGATAAATATATGTAGATAAATGTATGGAGGGGTAGATGGATTGATAATGTATGGATAGATAAATCAATAATTGGATATTAGGTAATTTGACAGATATAATTAAGTAGGGCAGCATCGCGCTTCTCAGTGTGCATTATAGCTTATTTGAAGCGAAGTCGAAAACCTCGCGGAGCAAAGAGGATACAGACACTGCGCTGACAGACAAGACAGTGCACGTTACTTTTGATATAAAGTCAAAGCTTTCAAATTCTGTAAGTTTTACTACAAAATTCAAACAATGAGAATATAAAGTTTGCTCTTTAATGTGCCATGTTCAAGTGAAGCGGGAGCACATGCAAACCGATCATCTCTTTACTACTAGTTACAGCACCAAATAAACACAAATTAACATCAGAAGGAATGTTGAAAGACACTGTACAAATAGCTGAAATGAATCATGTCTCACGTAATCACTCAATGTTTCAACCGTGGAAAGACGTCAATAAAACAATGTCACATAACTTCACATTTACCTCAGAAAAGCCATTTATTCAGTTAGTCCATAAACTCTAGTTAGAAAAATGTAGAGGAGCATCATGCAAAAATTATTATAAGCTATTATTATAAAAAAATGGTCTTGTATGTAATTGTATACAATTAAGTTGTTAATTTTAACTTTAATAACTAGGGTCTCTGTATAGTATACAACATTAGTTGAGAGCGATTTTCTTTGAGAAAAAGTAACCTGTACTGTAACCAAACTGAAATCGAAAAGTTGATAGCCCTGTTTGAACGTAACACAAGTTAACATTAGATCTTTTGCCTAATGGTCAATCAGATAAGAGAGAGTTCCAGTAGCCTAACATTCATTACGTTAACATCTGTGCCAGTAATACACGTAATTCGGTCAAAGTGTCTTAAGTATATAAGATTGTATAGCAAATGTGGGCTAATGTGAAGCAATGTTCGAATTATACCGTGAGCTTCGGGGGGTGCAGCTATTTCGACTGGTGACGTCACTCTCCATTTTATATGCTTACACACATTATGAAAACTTTTCTTCTTTTTTGTTTTGTTCTTTCCATTTGTGATTTAAGCAAGAATGATTTTACTTGTTTTAATATATACACTTTTGGAAATGTTCAAGATTTCTAAGAGATGTGTGTTTGCACTATTGTAAAAATTCTGTCAAATATGAAATGTTAAGTTTAGCTACTTATTGAGTAAACCGAACGTCGAGTCGCTTTGCTAAAATTCGCGCTAAGCAGCTTCTGTGAACATAAAGCCCGCCTACTTTGATTTGATTGGTCATCTCAAATATTCTGACATTGACGAGCAGTGACAGACCAATGAGGCTCAGATGAGCACATACATATCTGTTTCTGACGTGCGAAGATCAAGAACGCACTGAATCTGATTATAACAAAACTGAAGCGAACACGAATTTGTGTAGCCTACACAATTACTACCGGTATTTATTTTTAAAAAATTCAGTACCCCCCCAAACTATTAATGTCATCCTTTTTGGGAGGGTCCAAGTCTCATCTAGGTGGGTCAGACCCCCCCCCCCCCACCCCCCCAGTACCCGCCGTAGTTCAAACTATTAATCGTGCGATCATTCACACATGCTTTTTGATGCCAGGTTAGGGTTATAAATTATTTTCTGTCATGGTCTATGGACCCTCTGAATTAGCATTGGTCACCCACTGGCCACCCCATGTATAAAACTTCTGCCACTGGTTAGATATAAATATGTAGATTGATAGATAGATGGTTGGATGGATTTTGTTAGTGTCTTGTCATTGTTACTATGTCCAGGTCACCTGACACTACTCTCACCAGAGCTGCGTATGCTAAGTGGTGATATTGTTTGTTTAGTACTCTTCACGTCCTGGTCTGTGATTAGTTTACCTTCAGGGAATGTGTTACTTAAGTGTTCAAAAGGGAGTGTGCTTCAGAGTCTCTTCCTCACTTGTATACTTGTCTCCCTGGGCTCTGCTTTACTTTGTTGGTTATTAAACACAAAAATGTATCTATTTCACTCTTAATTTCATAGTGAATTAGTAACCACACCTTATACTTTGTGTCAGAGATCATGTCTTTCTTCTATTATTGTAGGGCAAATTTACGCATGTCCAAGCCACCACCAGAGCCGAGGCCTCCCAGCATGGTCAGCGAGTCCTCTGTCGCCATCTCCCCATCCCCAGCAGACACCAGCTCAGGATCCAGGGTGAGAAGCCCAGCCTTAGTCAGTTCTGATCTGAGACTGGTTTAATGTTTTCTGTCATGGTGCTGATTCTCAATAAAGGGAAATGTTCATGCAGAGTGCATGAAAGTGAAAGGCTGATAGTCTAGAGAGCCTCACTGTTTCATTGTGTGTGTGTGCACTGTGCATGTGTGTGTATCTCATATGAAATCATATTGAAAACTGATAATGTTTTATAGGTATTTGGGAAGAGTAAATTGGCCTCATCTATTTTTGCTATATTTCTCCAATTTTGACAAATGACCCAAGCAGTAGGTGGAATGAGTAACTGATTTTTCTAGCCCCAGAGAAGCTGGATTTAATCTTCTGTGTGGGTCGCTGCATTTTGCAGAGGTCATGTGGTAATACTGTATAGAACATCTGGAGGGTATTGAGAAATTTACAGAATTTCTCTCGCTATTTCTCTACATTTCTCTATATTACATTTATATATTTTTGTTTTACATATTTAATAATAGTAATTTTTATAATTTTCTATAATATTTTTTTATGAATGATATGGTTAGAACTCATTTTGCATACACACCCCATCTTTGGTTCAGGGCTAAACGTCAGGCGATCTCTAGGCAGCCCTTGACTCGTTGGTCTCATATCAGCTCAGTAAAAGCCTCTGTTTCCTCAGATCTGCTCTGGAAGTGGAAATGTAGAGACGAAGGTATTTCTCCCTATTATAGGGTGTTTTTGACACATTGAAGTTTTAATGGCCTGGCTTGACACACATTGGCTGTGTCACTGTGTGGTAGAGAGTCTGATGCTGGCCTGTCAATGACAGCACTGTGTCAGCATCATATGAGCTTTCACAAACCAATCGATCAATCCCAGAGGCCCTTATCTCTGCACACACACTTTACTGGGACAAGAACCAGGCTCCCAGTGAGCATCAGTCATCATTGGTTATTTTTTAACAAAGCATCTTATCACATTGTTGTGTATTCTAAACAGTTAATTAAATGTCTTTCATTCTATTCTTAAAGGCACACAATGTACATTTTTGCCCTCTAGCGGTCAAACAAAACTGCGTTTTGCGTAAGAACATTGTTTGGGTTGTGCTTAGGCTCATGTGCACAGGCGTGACTGTGTGGATGAATTAGAGATTATCCTACTGCTTATACAACATTTACTAGGCTTAAGAGATATAACCAGTTTAGATCTCTTTAGACTCTCTACTGTTCTGATTTTTTGTTTTTAAACGGGTGATTCCCCTTAGGTTCAAGATTAAGCATGCTCCATGTCAACCTTTCTCGCTACTAACCTATGCCACTCTCACACCATACATGTGTAAAAGTAGCTGGAGGAACTCTATTTATGGATATGACGAGACACACATGGGCAAGTGACATATGTATACAATGTCATGTATACAAATATTTTTGGGATAGAAGTATTGATGATGTATTGACTCATTATTTAAGTAAGGGATAATGTATAGCGAAGCAGACAGGTCTTGAATCAGCCTGAAGGGGTTGTATTCGCTATAACAACGGCCTCGCTATACATTATCCCGCTTATTACATGGCTGCTTATCAAATAAATCAATAATTTGACATAAAATATTGATTTAAAAAGGAGTTTATTGATTTACAAACGATTGTATTGCTTCTGTTAAAGAACACTGTGACATATGTATACAATTTATACAATTCAACGCTCTGTTTTTCATGGCAATGGTGTGTTATACTTAGCATAATTCAACCATAATTCCATAATTCAATAAAATTATTCTAAAAATCAGCATCCTTAGAAACGAACAACTCAGAACGTCAGTGGGGAACTTATATATATATATTTCACCCACTTTATTGCTAAATGTACATGATTTTTCCAGCCCGATCTCATCCCAAGGCGTCATATACTGACGCTTTTGACATATCGTCTACATCCAACGCACATGGCACCCTTTAGCGTCAATATGAGACGCAGATAGATATGGGCCAGAAGGCGCCTCCTAGCGGTCTAACCCTAACCCTACCCCAGACCTAAACCCAACCATAACCGAACAAAGCTCTGTGCGTGTCATATTGACGCTAAAGGGTGCCATGTGCGTTGGATGTAGAAGAAATGTCAAAAGTGTCAGTATATGACGCCCTAGGATAAGAATGCGTTGGATTTTTCATATCAATAGAAATATGCTAAATAGCTAAATTTGTTACAGGGTAGTTTGTGACGTAGAGAACAACTGCGATTTCCAACCCCATTTTTGAGACTGTCTTTGATTCACTGCAGTTTTAAGGAGAAAATACTCCGCAATGATGTAGACTTTCCACATGGTTTGTCTTAAATCATATTAAAAACACCACATAGACATATAAACATTAAAACTGATTTTCACTTTAATAAATGCAAAGCTCATTGTAAATGTTCTGTATTATTCTCTGTGAACTTTATATGGATCAAGATTAATAAATGCCACATTTTGCAGTTCTTATAGTCTTGCTAATTACCTTGGACATAAAGTGGCCCTAAAAAAGTTGACACTTTAGCCACACTTAAAAAATAAAATACAATTTTATATTTATTGTAAGCATCCAAATACTTTTGGTTGACACTTTAGCTTATTAATGCCTGTGTATATACAGTATGCAATTTTAATTAAATCAAATGATATAAGTGTCTTTCTTTTTTCTTTTAAACACCTCAGAATTTGAAACCCAGTGGGAAGGTGCATTGCTTTGGCAAGCGTGACCATTCCATCAAAAGGAACCCCAATGTCCCAGTGGTGGTGAGAGGATGGCTCTACAAACAGGTGCGGCCCTCAAAAGTGAAACCCTGGCGTGAGTCTGATTTTCATCTGAACTGAATGGTGTTCAGATGTTAGATTAGATCTTAATTAGGCCTTATGATGAACTAAGACCCCACAGGCAATAAACTGATTAGCTGAGCATGTTATTCAACATAGAATAATTAATAAATATTCAATATGAACAGAGGGGCCTCCAATTAAACGCTAATAACAATATTTACATTGGTTGGTACTGATAGAAGATTATCTTTTTTTAATTTTAAAAGACAATATGAAGATATATACAGTATATAAAATATAACATGAAACAAATTCATGTTGATTTGCTTCTAAATATATATATATTTTTTTTCTTTTCTTTGTTGGGTATTAATTTTTTATGTGAACATTTCCACACATACAATGTTATTGTAGGCTGAAATGTTATTGTTCTTCCATCCTCAGGACAGCTCAGGCATGAGACTGTGGAAGAGGAAATGGTTTGTGTTGTCTGATTACTGCTTGTTTTATTATAAAGGTGAGTTATAATACTCCGCTTTAGTTAGCTGCAATTATCTAGAACGGTCTCTAATTGTATTGCACCACAATCACATTTTCTGTTACGCATTATGAGAGTACCTATAATTTAATAAGTAATAGCAGGTTTCTCATTTCCTGTTTTTATCCCTATTGCTTACACAGATCACATTGAATTATATTATTTTAACAGTTCACATGAAGTAATGCTGTTTTGATCATTTTTAATTTGGTGAGCAAAGTGGATTATCACTTACTTGCTGTCGTATGTGTTTGTTTAAGAGTGTTGCTAACAAACCAATTTCACCATTGTTCTAATGTAATTAAGACTTTTCAACTAACATCTCTACTTTGCTAACAGATAGTCGAGAGGAGACTGTTCTGGGCAGCATTCCTCTTCCCAGCTATGTCATTTCTCCCGTGGGACCCGAGGACCACATCAGCCGCAAGTACACCTTTAAGGTAAGAGTGTTATAATGATCTGCACTGTAATGCTTCTCGGTTCCTGTGTGTAGGCTCACCTTCATTGGCTAAGCCCTCAGGAAGTCTGTGTCATGTGGTGGTGTGTGGGCAGCAGTCGATGATGACTGATTAATGTGGCAGTTTGTCATCTCTCTGCCCTCTTCTGACCACACAGATCAGTTACTACTGCCCTCACAACCTCATAACAGGCTCAACTAAATCTCTGCTTGTTTTCACTAATAGCATCATGTTCCTCTACTGTACTGAGTTCCTAAAATAGTATTTTCAAGGAGACAAAAATACCTGAGACTTTTTGTTGGTCACAAAGGGAATAATTATTTTTAAAATAAAAATGTTGCTTCTGAAAATTGTTAAAACGAGTCACATTCAAAGTGTCTGTTGAAAAGCTTATAATTAAATCGCCATTAAAATGCTTATCAGCAATCAACAGGCTACTGTTAAATTAATGAACTATATTACTTGCCACAAGAATTACAAATTATTTGATTTTTTAATTATTATATTAAATACTGTAATATTTGATTATTAAATGTTAACAATGAAGCTTATAGTTTTTTTAATCAAATTGCTGAAACTACCATTTTTTTTTTTTTATCTTTGTAATAAGGTGTGTTGTCTAACAGCATGCTTTAACTGTAAAACGTACTCGGTTACTAACGTAACCTCGGTTCTCTCTAGGAGAGGGAACGAGTACTGCGTCGAATCGACGCTGCGGGAAAGATATTTCTTTGTCGAGATTGAAGCCCAAAAATTAATCCTTAATTTTGTAATATGTAAAACGCTTTTCTGTAGCATACAACCCTAGGCGGAGCAATACAGCTCGCCCATTGGCTGCTCCGCCAGAAAAGCACAGCCTATGCGAGGCCAGTGACGCTGACCAATGAGGGCGCTTCGCGCCCTTCTGCGTCATCTCCCGCCGAAACAGGCGTGGCCTAGGTCTATAAATACCAAGCATAGCTGCTTCCACTCCGATTTTTGTCACAGAAGCGACACATCGTGGGCATGCACGGCATGAGACGCAGTACTCGTTCCCTCTCCTAGAGAGAACCGAGGTTACGTTAGTAACCGAGTACGTTCTCTTACGTAGACTTCTCTCCTACTGCGTCGAATCGACGCTGCGGGAACCCCTGTAAGACGCCGTGCGTGCTCTTGGACCGACCCAGACACCCGAGGGCGCGCGCACGCGCCCCGGCATGCCAGAGCCTACACCAAGAGTATACAGGGAGAGCGGCTAGGATAGCATCATCCCTTTATAATAGGGCCCCTAGGGGCATAATAACATATATATGTAAATAATAGATATATATGGGGGGGGGGGTAAATAGCATGCTCATGGGACACATTGTCGGTGAGTGATGCTTAAACATTAGTGACCTGGGCCGCAGTGCGGGGCAGGAACACTATACCTGGTCTTAGACCGAGAGCAGTTTAGCCTGCAACGCGGGAACCTCTAGGTTATAGAACCTTATAAATGTAGACGGGGAGGCCCAGCCTGCCGCCATACAAATATCATGCAAAGAGATTCCGCTATACCAAGCCCACGACGAGGCCATGCCTCTCGTAGAATGTGCTCTGATGCCCAGGGGGCATTCCAAACCTCTAGATGCGTAGGCTAGCGCAATGGCATCCACTACCCATCGAGATAGGCTCTGTTTCGTCGCAGCACGCCCTTTAGAGCGCCCACTGAACGAAACGAAGAGCTGCTCCGTCTGTCGAAAAACAGCGGAGCGGGACACGTAAGCTCTTAATGCCCTGACCGGGCAAAGAAAGCTATTTCCGTCCTCAGAGGCCGGCAGAGCCGACAGGGAGATGACCTGAGCCCTGAACGGTGTGTTGAGGGACTTAGGTACATACCCGTGCTTCGGTTTCAACACGACTATAGAGTCGTTGGGCCCGAACTCCATACAAGAGGCTCTTACTGAGAGCGCTTGCAGATCCCCCACACGCTTCACTGAAGCGAGAGCCAAAAGAAACATGGTCTTGAGAGACAGATGTTTCATGTCAACTGAGTGAATAGGCTCGAAAGGGGCCCCTTTCATAGCGTTCAACACTGTAGAAAGGTCCCAAACGGGGACTGAGGGAGGCCTTGGAGGATTTAACCTTCTGGCTCCTCTAAGGAAACGTACCACCAGGTCGTTTCTGCCCAGTGCATGGCCAAGCGTCGGATTGACGAACGCTGATATGGCTGCCACATAGACTTTGAGCGTGGATGGGGTCCTACCCTTATCCAACAGCTCCTGCAGGAAGGAGAGAACCTCCGTTTCACCGCACTGAAGAGGTGATAGACCTTGGTCTGAACACCAGTCAGAGAACACCGACCATTTGGAAGCGTAGAGCCGTCTAGTAGACGGGGCCCTAGCCTGCTCGATCGTGTCTAACACTCCTCTTGGGAGTTTAGCGGGTACCCGTTTATGGCCCACACATGAAGGGACCATAGCTCTGGGTGAGGATGCAAAATCGAGCCCCTGGCCTGCGAGAGGAGATCCCTCCTCACCGGGATCGGCCACGGAGCAGTACTCTTGAGCTGCATCAAGACTGGGAACCAGGGTTGATTCGTCCAGTATGGTGCTACAAGAAGCACTGAGCATCCGCTTTTCCTGATTCGCTCGAGCACTTGGGGCAGGAGCGAGACAGGGGGAAAAGCATAGAGCGGACGGCGGGGCCAGACTCTGGCGAGCGCGTTCGTGCTCTTTGAAAAGAATTCCGGGCAGTGAGCGTTTTCCTGGTTTGCAAACAGGTCTATCTCCGCTCTGCCGAACGTTTTCCACAGCAGACGCACTGTCTGTGTGTGTAGGGACCATTCTCCTGTCGGAACATTGTTCCGTGAGAGTCTGTCTGGTCCTACATTCAGGCGACCAGGCACATGGATCGCTCTCAGCGAGCGCAGGTTGTGCTGGGCCCATACCAGTATGCGTTCCGTCAGCCTGTAAAGGTTTCGGGATCTCACGCCACCCTGGCGGTTTATATAGGCTACTACCGACGTGTTGTCCGAACGGACTAGGACGTGGTGTCCTTTTATCCGAGGACAGAAGCGCCTCAGCGCTAAGTCCACTGCCATCATTTCTAGGCAGTTTATGTGCGGTAGTTCGACTCGTTTTGCCCATTGGCCAAAAAACGGTCTGCCTTCGAGCAGTGCTCCCCAGCCTGAGGTGGACGCGTCCGTGGACACCACCTTCAGGCTCGAAGAAGTCCC
Organism: Phoxinus phoxinus; assembly: GCF_949152265.1. Classification (NCBI taxonomy): domain Eukaryota; kingdom Metazoa; phylum Chordata; class Actinopteri; order Cypriniformes; family Leuciscidae; genus Phoxinus; species Phoxinus phoxinus. Next base: position 38,044,126 of record NC_136877.1, on the reverse strand, counting down.
CAGGCTTACACCTGACCGGTACCAGTCTGACGCTCTCCATGGTGTCAGGGCTGAAACGCATTCCTGATTGACCTTGAGGCGATAACGACCGTGGACCCATGCTCGGCGCGGTACACGCGCTTTTAGCCAGAACTGCAGTGGGCGCATGCGCAGCAGGCCCAACTGTAGAGCTGTCGATGCTGCGGCCATGAGGCCTAGCATTTTCTGAAATCTCTTGAGCGGCACTATGTGGCCGCTGCGGAAGGATTTCGCCATCCGCAGGGAATTTCGCCTGCGTTGTGATGACAGTCGAGCTGTCATAGACAGCGAGTTCAGCTCCAGTCCTAAAAAGGAGATCCTTTGACTGGGAAACAGTGAACTTTTCTCCCAATTGACTCTCAGACCCAAGCACTCGAGGTGATCGAGAATTAGGGTCTTGTGGCGGATGAGTTCTGAAGGTGATTGAGCTAGAATCAGCCAATCGTCCAAATAATTCAGAATTCGAATGCCGCGGAGTCTCAGGGGTGCCAGCGCCGCGTCCATGCACACTGTAAATGTACGAGGTGCTAGAGACAGGCCGAATGGCAGGACTGTGTACTGATATGCCTGGCCCTCGAAGGCGAATCTCAAAAATCGCCTGTGACGTGACGCAATTTGTATGTGAAAATACGCGTCTTTCAGATCTATTGCCATAAACCAGTCTCCTCGGCGAACCTGCGCGAGGATGGCTCTGGTCGTGAGCATTCTGAACTTTCGCTTTGTCAGCGCTTTGTTCAGATGCCTGAGATCTAAAATGGGTCTGAGACCCCCGTCTTTTTTCGGTACCAGAAAATATCTGCTGTACAGACCCCCTTCGCTCTGAGCTTGAGATAAAGGCTCTATGGCCCCTTTGCTCAATAGCTTCGCTATTTCGGCTCGAAGTAGATGTGCTACTTCTGTTTTTACCGTTGTTTCGACTTTCTCCGTGAAACGGGGAGGGCGTCGATGAAACTGTAGCGAATAGCCTCTTTTTATAGTCTCTAGCACCCATTCTGAGACCCCGGGAAGTCTTTCCCATGCATCTGCACGTGTGACTAGGGGTTGAATGTAATCTGGGCCCTGGTCGCGAAATGGCGGCGACACGAGAGCAACCGTGTGCTGTGACATGGACGCCGTGGCGTGTGAGGCGGGGGGCATGTTTAACACAGTATGCATCCCGCGCGCGCTCGGCTCTCTGTGTCGAGAGAGAGCGCGCGGGACGAGTCCCGTAGGGCTCGATATGTTTGTGAATAAACGTGGGCGCTTGGTGGCGGGCACATTTATAACACCGGGGACATTGTGTTTGTGTACTGACTGACCGTTCGTTAGTTTCGTTTTTACAGAAACCGCGGAACGTGCAGTGTGTAGTGGTTGTGGGCACTGGATAGTGGGCACGCTCACTACATGCAAAGCACAATCGGCATGAGCCGATTTTATGTGTGCAAACCCTGTGTTGAACGGGGCTGTGCTTGTGTGAATGAATGGGCACTGGGTGGGCATTGCAGTTACACACATTACACCATCGGCCTTGGCCGGAACACCAGAAATTAAACTCTTTTTTAGATTTATCTGGGTCGCCGTGAAAACGGCGTTTGTGTGCAGGCAAACGGGCTTTACGGCCGGTTTGTTGGCTGCTAAATACACTGGTACAAACACGGAACTTAGGGCTGTACAAGCGAAAATCTTTGGTGGAAGTCCGGCCGCAGCGGGACCCGAACACCGTCTTTTTCCTAGCAGGGCTAGGATGGCGCCGAGGCCTCGGGCTTGAGTGAAATCTTGGGCCGAGGACCACGCGATGGCGGGCGGCGTCCGGCGGAGCGAGACCGTGGTCTCTCTCGGGCCTGTTGCTGCTGGGCCGGTGCGGCGGGCGCGGGGCGCTGCTGAGTTCGGGCAGGCGGCTGTTTAGGGCGGCCTGTTACGGAACTGGAGCGCTTTGGCAGAAAATGTCTCATGGCCTGCGAAGTTTTCTGTACCTCGGCGAATCGGTCCGCGAAGTCCTTCACGGAGGATCCGAAGAGGCCCGTCGTTGAAATGGGAGCGTCGAGGAACGCAGAGCGCTCCGACTCCGCCATTTCAGAGAGAGTCAGCCACAAATGTCTCTCGGAAACAGTAGCTGAGGCCATAATCCTGCCGATGGCGTGTGCGGCTGACTTTGTAGCGCGAAGAGCTAGGTCTGTGGCGCTACGTAAGTCCGGAACACTGATCGCGCCCGGGCCTTCCTCGTCTAGCTTGCAGAGGAGGTTAGCCTGGTGGATTTGGAGCACCGCCATGGTGTGCAGCGCCGATGCAGCTTGTCCGGCGGCGGAATACACGCGGCCGTTCAGAGCTGACGATGTGCGGCAAGCTTTCGATGGTAGGACTCCCTTAGCCCGCCGTCCAGCAGAGGGTGGGCAAAGGTGAGTCGCTACGGCCTCCTCGACCGGAGGGAGAGCGTGGTAGCCTCTGTCTCGAGCACCGTCCACTACGGAGAATGCTGGCGAGGCAGAAGTACGCACTCTGGCTGAAAAAGGCGCCTTCCACGATTTCGCTACCTCTTCGTGAAGCTCAGGAAGAAATGGTGCGTGTCTGGAGGGGGGCGCAGCGCGGTCTCCAGCGAGGAAGCGGCCATCCAGCCGGTTGAGTGCAGGTTGTTCGGGCGTCGACCACTCGAGGCCGAGGCTCGACACGGCCTGTGTGAGCAGACGCATCAGTTCTGTCTCGATGCTGATCTTCCCTCCTCGACGTTCCGGAACGGCGGGGGAGGGGAGATCCACAGAGCTCGCCCATCCCTCGCTCTCCGAAGCGAGAAGCGAACAGCAGTCGTCATCCCCCTCAGATACAGCTTGCTGCGGCTGTTGTCCGTCGGTGAGCGACTCGAGCGAAACGTTGAGAGGAGCTAGCGGCGGCGGCGGCGGCGAGCTCCTCGTGGAGGGAGGTTCCGGGACCCGCTGAGCGCGGCGCTTCTTACGGCGCGGCGCTACAGGGGGCGGTTGAGCAGCTTCAGCGAAAGATGCCAGGCGAGTCCGCAGAGTCGCGATTGGCATCATGTCGCAGTGATGGCAGCCGCCATCACCGAGAGCGATAGCTGCATGTTCCTCGCCCAAGCAGGAAACACATAGTTCGTGGTGGTCCCCGTCGATGAGCGCGGCTCGGCAGGAGCCGCAGGAAACGCGAGACATCTTTAAAAAGACACTCGTGCTCTTTTGTGAGGAAAAAAATGTGTGACGCAGTAGGCGAACACACACACAAAACACACACAAAGACTGAAAGGATATTCCACGCCGGAGAAGCGCAGCAGGGAACGGCGGCTGAAGGCGGCGATGACCAGCGGCTTCAGGTAAGGGCTCGTCCTGCTGAGGTGCTGTGTCAGACGGCTGTGGTGGCTCGAATCCGGTCCAACGATGCGTGTAGCTTCGTGAAGTAAAGAAAATCGGAGTGGAAGCAGCTATGCTTGGTATTTATAGACCTAGGCCACGCCTGTTTCGGCGGGAGATGACGCAGAAGGGCGCGAAGCGCCCTCATTGGTCAGCGTCACTGGCCTCGCATAGGCTGTGCTTTTCTGGCGGAGCAGCCAATGGGCGAGCTGTATTGCTCCGCCTAGGGTTGTATGCTACAGAAAAGCGTTTTACATATTACAAAATTAAGGATTAATTTTTGGGCTTCAATCTCGACAAAGAAATATCTTTCCCGCAGCGTCGATTCGACGCAGTAGGAGAGAACTCTACGTAAGAGAACTGTATCTTGCAGCCTCTCATTAAGCTTGTTTTTAGCCCATCTCTTTTTGACCGGTATTGTTCCCTTCAATGTCTGTCAGCACAATGCTGTCATTACAGAAGCTGCTGTTTGTTCACAGGAATTCACACTGAGCTTCCACCCAACTCGCTCAACAAGTTTTCAACAGCCCTCTTCTCTTCTCATCATTATCTAAACCCTTCTCTGAGTGAGGCCTATTGATGGCAAGCTTCCATTGAGCCTCACAAACCTCCTCCCACTGTTTACTGCGGTTCGGCGGACAGTGAAATAATATCCCAGAAGGCTTAGTGTTTACCATTTCTATTACACTTACTGCACTGGAAAAATCAATTCTGGCTTAAACCTTCTGTACCATGGAGGTGAAAAAAAAATCTGCAGTTTTATTCTATAATTCACTGATAACTTACTAAGACTTTGGAATTTGTATCAAGCCGTTTGCATTTTGTGTGCAATTTACCCCAGTCTCCTCCTGAAGCAAAGCTCTTCTGAAGAACAATGCTCCAGGAATGTTTGATCCCATCACTGCAGCTCAGTCATCCTTCCCTATGGGGACGCGATGCATCGTTCAAACTCCATTTCCTTGCTCCTATTCCCCAGTGCTGGAATTTATTTGACTATTGTGCCAGCAGGGAGATTAATTATACATCTACTCTATTTGGAATATCTTACTTGCCCTAAAGTCTGTAATGTACCAGAGCAAGGTGAGAGGACTTGTTCTCGCATTGGCGCTCTGGGTGTTAATTAGCAAGTTGTTAGTTAGGAGATCTCCATCAGTGAAACTAGCCAGCAGCTATTTGAACATCTGGCTGCTTTATTTTCATGTGAATTAGACCCCAAGTTATGCTGTTTGTATAATGTTTTTACTCTTACTGGCCTCTTAGTCAGCAGTGAAGAGTCTCGCATGTTTTTTTTTCTGTAATATTTCTTTAGTAGTAGTTCTGTAGTAAGGGTAGTGTTTATTTTTAATTTTTTATACACACCATAAACCGCGGATGGAACCGAGATTACAGAACAAATGACTCTTATAAGCATGAGCAGTTTTTTTAAGAATAAAAAACATAATTGTGTATTTTTAATAGATAATATAAAATAAAATATATACACATGACATGCAGAAAAAATGGCCTATATTATGGCCACGAATTAATTCGTTCTCTCGTTTTAGTAAATCGTGGCCACAAATTGTAAATTCGTCCCCACAACTTATTAACACATTGAACTAATTCATTCCATTGTTTTGATTTAACTAAAACAAGGGAACGAATTATTACAATGTGGCGTGATTTAGTAAAATGAGGGAACAAACTGTTATATTATGTGCATGACTACAAATTAGTTAAATGTGCTGATGTATTAGTAAGTCATAGGAACAAATTGTTAATTCGTGGCCTCTATATACATATCGGTTTTCCTGTGTCATGTGCGGGGCTCTGAAAATATATTTCCACTTTTTTATTTGTTATTGATTAACACATAGATAAGGCCAATTGGGTTGCATGTATGCCATCTCTAAAAAGACAGACAATTCTGTGTAAGAATTGTTAACATTTATTTATTATTGAAATTATCTAATCATTTGGTGATGGAATTGCACCCCATACCTTATTGCACCATAACCACAAGAGAATTATTATATATTTTTTAAGATTCCCATCCTGATCTGTGTCCATTTGAGAATATAAAAGATGGCATGAAAGGTTTTAAATTTCATTCAGCAAATGATATGGCATACATTTGAATTCAAGTACGCATGGGAAAACTCCTGATGCTCAGCTTCGATTGATTCAGTTGATTCATTTATTCAGCTACAGCAGTTAAATGTTTTGATGTTTATTAATGATCTTTTCCTGTTCTCTGGAGTGTTGAACTTTTGTTCTCCCAGTGGCATAATTCTGCTTAGCTTTGCTGCCTCTAATGTTAATCGCATTTCAGCTCACCCTGCTTTACCGTATCTGACGATATTTCACAACCAGGGACATTTCAACACATCTTCTAGTTTTTGTTAACATTTTTCACATAGGCCGTGATCCACCACCTCCCTCTGTGTTTTGCACAACTCACTCTGATTCTCTCATTCCAATTGCCTATTGCTTCCTGTTGTGACCTGGTGCATTATGGGAGCTGAACCGGGTGCATCTGGTGGAAGGGCCGTCTCCTGAGTCAGCCTCTTGCATGAATAGGTATTTTAATTTCCATTCATTACTATCAGCGGATCTCCACTCCATCACCATCCCGTGTATGGCATTCTCCTAGGCAGATGAAAAATGCACATAGCCCATGTGCATTGCTGCGTTTCCGCATGCATGCGACTCATCCCGCTTCCTCAGGAACAGGCAATGCCAGATCGACAATCCAATCTCCCTGATGTGAATTTTGGAAATGCAGACATGTCCTTATGAATGTGTGAATCTTATATTTAAGACGAGGACTGTTGCAGACTGGCATTGCTCTTTTCCTCTTATCACTTCATCACTTGCATCAGTAGTTCCAGTGTTGGTTGTTATCCACACATTTCTCCACTCTTATTGGCTGTTCAGTCGCTGCTCAATTGTCATCAGTACTGTGAAATCTAATATGAATTGTTGTCTGTTGTTAATTTGTGCTCGTATTTAGATTTTGATCTTTAACAGATACAAATATTTAGATACAGTACGCTACCGTTCAAATGTTTGGGATTGGTAGGGTTTTTTAAATGTTTTTAAAAAACATTTAGTCTCACCAAGGCTGCATTTATTTTATCAAAATATAGTAAAACAATTACTATATACATGCAGTATATAATAATATATAATATATATATATATATAATATATAATAATATAATAATCATTTTAAATATTACAATTTCAATTATTTATTTTAATACATTTTACATTTTTATATGTTTAGCATCATTAGTCCAGTCTTTAGTGTCACATGGTCCTCAAGAAACATTTCTTATCATTATCAATGTTGATAACATTGCTTAATATTATTATGGAAACTGTGATAACATTTTTTCCAAGATTCTTTGCATAGAAAGTTCAGATGAACAGTTTTTATTTGAAACAAGTCTTTTGTAACATCATAAAAGTGTTTACTGTCACTTTTGATCAATTTAATTCATCCTTGCTGAGTAAAAGTATAATAATTTTTTTAATCACTGACTCTAAACTTTTGAACGGTAGCGTATGACACATCTGAATTGTTACTCTGTACTATTATTTTTGTGTTTAGCTCATTGTTAATTTATCAAAAGGATAGGTTTTCAAGTTGAAATGTATGTATTCTTGAATGTTTAATTTCTGAGGATTATTGCAGGTTCCAACTTGATATCAATGGTCAGCATTTGTGGCATGTTGTTAAATAGTAACTCCAGTTTGTCCCTCAGTTTTTATATTGGACATAAATACAAACACAATAACTTTTTTAATGGCTGTTCTTTTGTAACAGTTGTATATTTAAATGTTTTGGCATTCTCGCCTCCATATCTGTTAAGCTACAATTGTGTTTTTGGCCAATTTCACAAACTGCGAGACCATTTCCTCTCACAGATGTTGTCATTAGATATTAAGTTGTAAAGAACCCAGAATATTCCTTTAGTCTCTGAAGAGGTTGAGCGATTGAACAAATTCCTCTGATTAATTACCACATATCCCTCTTAGTGGGATAACCCTGAATGAAAGCCCAGGACTTGATGGGTAAGCTGAGGTCATTAACTTCTTAAAGACAGGAATGTGAGAAGAATATATATCAGCAGACATGCTTTCCTTCAGTAGCTGATACTTGATAAATTAAAACATGCTCTGAAATCAATTTTCTCTTGCAAGTTTTGTCTCCCACTTCTTATTGTTTGTCATCATGAAAAAGTGATTCATGTTTGTAAGACACAGTGTGTGCCTTCTTTTTCCCTTGTTTTCATTTTTTTGTGCATCATTCTGCCATTTATTATTTGAATATGTATGAGACAGTGAGATATTCTGTTAAGTTAAATTAAAGCTATTATTTTCCTGGAATAGCATATAGAAAATATCTCTACTACCTGACCGATCACTGAAGCAAGCGTCACACATTTTTGTCTGTGATGGGTCTGTAAACCATGAAAAAATGCAGGTCACTGTTTTTTTAACTAGTCTGTCAATCATTTCAAGTGTTCAGGTTGGCTGAGATGCTTTCCAGATGACAATCAAACATAGACTTCTCTGGTCAACGCATGTGTGCTATCAGCAAAGGAACTGAAACAAAGTCTATGTGAGCAGAGTAGGGTAATATGAAGATATCGGCTGGGCTGTATTAGCCATTAGTTCGTGACAGGCGGGATAATAGACTCCTGGAGAGGCTGAAGAGATGTGCCGTGAGCAGAGATGCAGCTGTCAAATTGTGAATTAAGAGACGCCATCGATGTAGCCCAAAGGCTGCTGCATTGACTTTCTACAGAATGAGTCAATGTTACCAGATGTAAGCGTGTGTGTGTGTTTGGAAGGACGGTCTGCTGCCTGGGTCTGGGTGGGCCTGGCAAAAGCGCTGAGCTGGACTCTGTTTAAGCGTTTAGATGAGTGAGCGGTGGCCGTACCCCCATCAGAGAGATTAGACCAACAGTTGCATTTTGGCAGTAGCAGATTTAGCAGGACAGAAGGTGCACGGAGCAAGTTAAGCTGGGGGGGCTGTTAACCCTGCCATTAAACAGAAAACCAGTAAGAGATTTAACAGCTTTGTTTATGTGTGTTAGTAATTGTGTGCATCTCTAATATTATGCGTTTTACAGTTGTGTGGTGTGTTTCGGAACTAGTACTGTAGCCCTGAAACGTATTTGAACACTTATGTGTACTTAAATGTTTTTATTTCATTTCATATAAAGTCTTATTTGTATAAATAATGAAATAAAGAGGTAGAAGAAAAAAAGAGACTCTTGTTCGTAAACTTGTGTTAAATTATATAATATTCTAAGAATATGTGGAATAAATAGACAATCGCATTCATCTCTCTTTGCATGGACGGTTTGTTTGCGGAGTAGTTCAGATCTTCAATGTTGATTTTCTGACATTGATGGTTTTTATTTTATGGAAGCCTGTTTCTACCTCAGAGTAAAAAAATAAAAAAGTAACTGACAACTATTTCTCAAAGTTGTGACAATATAATTTGTAACTTTATTTCTCCCATCAGTGTTTTTATTGCTCACATTTGTGGCTTTATATTTTGTAATGTAATTTGTGACTTGTGTAAGTTTTTGCCACTCTTCGTCTCACAAATCTTAACTGCTGGCCATAAGTGCTGTTTTATATCTTACAATTGTTTTCAACATTAATAATAAGAAATGTTTCTTGAGGACCAATGATTTCTGAAGGATCATGTGACACTGAAGACTGGATTAATGGCTAGCGATAATTAAAAACTTTTTTAAAATTGTGATACAACACAATATTACTGTTTTACTGTATTTTTGATTAAATAAATGCATCCTTGTCGAGAATAAGAGGCGTCTTTCAAAAACATTTAAATATCTTACTGACCCAAATTGGTCGCGTTCATCTCACAATTGCGACTTTTTATCTCAATAAGCATAAAGTTTATATTGCATTTTTTTTAATACTCTGAAGCATAATGGGCATCCATTTTCTGAAGCATATAGTCTGACTGTAGTACAACAATTACTTTTTCAACAAAAGTCTCAAATGCTTGCACAGTACCTGTTGCACTAGTGCAGATCATTTGACAGAAGTGCATGGAAATATTTGTAACAATGATAATGTAGTTATCATTGGTTGGTGATCTTCTTCCTGTGCTCAGATCAACAAAATAAACAGAGCCGTTCAGCATGACGTCTGAGCTTGCTACAATGACAGTGGTGCTGTCACAGCAATACTGGGGCCCCGCTGGTCCGGGGCCTCACATGCACGTGCAAACCTCTATACATGGTCACTGATGACGGTCCCCTTCTGTATCTCTGTCTCTCCCTCAGGCCTGCCACACGGGAATGCGCTCCTACATTTACAATAAGAATTCTCTGATTGGCTCGCAGGCCGAGCACTGTGGCATGAGGACATACTTCTTCAGCGCCGACACACAAGAAGACATGAATGGCTGGATCCGGGCCATGAACCAGTCCGCACTGATGCAAAGCCATGGCGTGAAGAGGTCAGTCCCTTCCTGCTGCTGCAACAACTCTTCTCTCAGGGCTGCTGTCTCAACAAAAGCCGTATCGAAGAAACCTGGGCAATATATTCTATTAAAAATTGTAGGATAACCTGTACTTTTTTGTAAACTCATCTTATTTGCCAGACATAAAACAGATTAGGAACCAAAGGCAGAAAATGTATTTTATGTAATTTGGTTGCGTTTTAATATCATCTAAAATTAATCAAAATACAGAAGTATGGTAGATTGAAAACACTTAATACATTTTCCTGGCTTTAATGGATTCATTGCAGTGCACTTTATTTTAATAAAAAGGGCCTCTAAAACAACTTACGTTTTTTTTTTTATATCTTACATGGCCAGGGCTGCATGGTTGGAGAAAAATAATATTACCCAATAATATATCAGTGTAATTTTCCAGTCCTGCATGGTCCAGTCAAACCTCCTTACAAAGACCATACATTATTATGTCTCGGAAATATGACACATTAAAAGGATAAATACATTATGAAAGCCATTTCATGTTTTCTTTAACAACTTCGCTCTAAGCCAGTATAGTATTAATTATTCGCTCCACTTGTTCTAGAACTTCCTCTATTAAACCCTCATTATACTGTCACTTAATGTTTATTATATGTTTTTACGCGTCTTTATGTAATGTGAGGATTGATATTTTCTATTATTTCATGCAGAACAGAACTGAAGTTGTCTTAACTGGTTTCTGCTTGAACATTTAATCGATCTCATTGAGGCAGTCCAATGACATATCAGCCGACGATCAAGGTTAAAGCTTGACTTTAAGACTTTGTGCTCCATTCATTTCTTACTCAGGAGGCTGGCAACACAAGTCAATTCAAAGAATGGTTATCTTTCAATGTGTACCAAATTTTGGTGAAATCTGACCTGCATATTTACATAGCACAAAGTAATTAGTCTTATAGCGGACCTAAACCACAAAAATGATTGGATCCTTTTTAAAGGGGTGGTACAATGCCCTTTCCACAAGATGTAAAATAAGTCTTTGATTTCCACAGAGTGTGTATGTGAAGTTTTAGCTCAAAATACCCCACAGATATTTTTATATAGCATGTTAAAATTGTCACTTTTTGAGGGTGAGCAAAAACACACCATTTTTGTGTCTGTCCCTTTAAATGCAAATGAGCTGCTGCTCCCAGCACAGAGGGCGGAGCTACAACAGCTCCTTATAGCAGGTTCGATTAGACATTGATTAGGCACTAAAAATGTCAAAAACTTTTCGCCTTTTATGTTAAAACCGGAGTCAGACAAGGATGGAGAGACTCAAGAAGAAGTGACAACATGTAGACAACATTTCTGAATGGTTAGTTGATGAATTTATGTAGCTTATCTGTAGTTATCTTCTAGTCATTGATTAGCATATTCTGTCTTGATAATCTATAAATCGCTTTCCCGGGGCCGGGTTTATGTGAATTTTAGGGTTCGTTATGTTACTAACCCTGGAGGAAGCTTGTGTACCAGCCATTTGTTGTAGTCCTTAAAAAGCAATTTCTTTGTTTATGCTCAAACAGCAACATTACACACTAGCTAAAGTTAGAAAAGTGAAATCATAATCAACCACCCCTTTAAGATGTGAATTTTGAATCCAAATAAAGAAACTTAATTTTTTTATTTTAAAGGTTCTCTAAGCGATCCTGGGTGACGTCACTTCTTGTTGACGTTCGAACTATTGTCGAACAAAACGGAGGCTAGCTAGACCCTCCTCATCCGTGCACTAACCCCCCAAACCCCACCCCCAAATCCTTCTTGTCGGTTATTGACTGGAACACTGTTTGTTATGTTCCGTGGTGCGGGTTAGCCCAGTTTGTTTTTGTTGCTGTTTGTGGAGCCTGGGGTGTCTACAGAGACCGCGTTTTTTTAGAGTCTGTTCAAGAGACAGACAGCTAGCGGATAGTGAGGAGATATTTGCTGTATGTGACAAAAAAATGTTTGACCTAAAAAATGTGTTACATTGCTTAGAGCACCTTTAAACTAATACAAACTTTTTAAGTCACTTGAAGGACTCATGGCAGTCATAAACTGAAGATGTATGATGTGTTGTAGTGATTTAAGCTCATGTCTGGTCCACAGATCAGGGGTACAGCAAAAGCAGTGTGGTGTTCTCACTCACCTGTTTTTTTTGTGCTGGTGCATAAGGCACAGTGCCATAGTTGTGTACAGTTTGACACTGCAGCTCTGGGGAGGAGTATCACTGCGGCACGCTGCAGGCAGCCGGCCCAAACACAGCACTCAGACTGGGCCGTGATGTTAGTGTGCTGCCCCCATGCTCTTCACTTACATGAGGCTTTGTCCCTGGGGCTTTCCTTATCGCTGGGCTTTTATAGTGTACATAAAAATGAAGAGTAGGTGGTTAATAACCATGAAGGTGGTTTATAATGTTGCTTATGGCTGGTTGGACTAGTGTAGTGGCTGTTTTTGTTGCAATTTGTAGGCAAAGGCTTTCACAGAAGCAGTTGGCAGTGTTGCTATTCGTGTGGTTTTGATGCCAGATCACGTGTCTGATCACGACGAGGAGTAAAATGTCAGTTAGTGCTGCTGTACTGTATTGTAATTGTCCTTCTGCTGTAGGCCCTTGGTTCATTTGTGGGAGATTTTGAATGTAAAATAATAGCACCATCTAGGGATGTATTCACAATATTGCATGTGAAGATAGTTGTATGAATCTGATTTATAGTACTGAAGTGTTTTGATGCATTTCAGATCTCCTTTTTTGTGTGTTTCATGAATGCATTTTAAGTACTGACTTTTAAAATAGTTTCTTAATTTTATTCAGATGACAATTGGTCTGATATAATAATAAAAAATAAGGAGCTGAAATTAATTAATTGTGCTAAATTATGCATTTGTATTATGTTAAATATATTTATTTATTATGCCATATCTGGTCAAATTAGTTTTAGTAAAGGAATAGCTCATCCAAAAATAATTGTGAATATTGGTAATGAATTTTGCCATTTACACGTGTCTTTGAAACCAATTGTCTGTCTTCCATTGAGCACAAAAAGATTTAGGGTTGCTGAATGCTTAAGCTGCTCTTTTCCATGGAATGAAAGACAATGGTGACCACAGTTGTCAAGCATATTCAAGGAAAATACGTCAAGGCATATTTTTGTTTCTTGCATTTCGTCGTCTTCACAGAGTAATCATTTACAAGACATAATAATCATATAGGAAGCAGCACAACTGGTTTCAACATTGATACTACTACTAATAATAAATGTTTCTTAATGACCAAATTAACATATTAGAACAATTTCTGAAGGATCATCATGTGACACTAAAGACTAGAGTAATGAAAATTCAGCTTTGCCATCAAAGGAATAAATTATAAAATATATTAAAACAAAAAAGTTATTTTTAAGTCGTAATTATATTATAACCTTGTTGAGCATTATTTGGGGAGTCTTATTTCAAAAACATAAATTATACACTCCCAAATTTAGGAACGCAGTATTGAATATTGAAATATGTATAAAATATGGAGTTATATGGGCTACTTTTATGATGCTTTATTGGTGCATTTTTGTCCTTTTTGGAGCGTGACAGTCCCTGTACCCTCCTCTTTCATTTTATAGAAGAAAGCAGCTCAGATATAATGCTAAAATCTTCTTTTGATGTTCCACCAAAGAAAGAGACAGTCAGTTCAAGGTCAGTTATCAGCACATTAAATCAACACATTGAATTGCAGATTCTATACGAATTAATTTCAAAAGTCTAAACTCATTTCTGTTTTTTACTTCCTAGTATACATCAGCAATAAGTCCAATATAACTATATTTCATTTTTACTATTAAATCAAGTTCAACTTTATGAAGATAACTTGCGGGCAAGCGTAGTATTATAGACACACCACAATATAAAACAAAACAAATAAACGAAATAAGAACATACAACAGAACTTATACATCTAAAATACTAATGTTTGCCATTGAGTATTTAACAATCTACACCCTTTAACATATGACTCCCTTTCACTCCACAGAGAGGCCGAAAGAAGCTCTAAACCTGAGCAGCACGCAGTCCCTCAGACCAACCATTTCAGCAGCAAAAGCTCCTCCCAGACCGAGGGTCTCCAGCAGACGCTGCATGTGGAGGTGGCAGAGCTGAGGCCGGAGCGGGATGGGGACGAGTGCTATGTTTACAGCAAAGAAATGTTGGAGGATCCTGTTAAAACCATTTCTGCTGGAGAGATGGAGGGGCTTTCCCAATCAGGTGCCCATTCTCGCCCGTCGTCCACGGTGCCCTCTCACAGGAACGGGCTGCCCTCCTCAGGCATGCCCCCTGATCAGAACGGGAACGTGGTGTATAAGAGGGGTCTCGTCCCCCGTACAGACACGGAGAAAAAGGTACAGAGGAAAACTGCGCTGGCTCAGGTCGAGCACTGGGTGAAGGTGCAGAAAGGAGACCCCAAAAGGTCAGTTTTGTTTGCGTAGACACCCTTATATGTGCTGTGATGGGGAACAATTATAGGAAATCATAAAGGGCTATGTGTAATAAGCTCATTAAATGATATAACAATGAGGACTTGAGCCATTGTGGGATTCTGTATCCAAATGGTTTCTTCTTATAAAGGAGCTCCCTCTAGTGGTTGTGATAAAAACGCACTGAATATTAAAGGAAATGTATTGTGTTGAGTAGTTCTAGCAACAGCATTTTTCTGTTATCTCCCTAAGTTAGCAAAAACAAAACAAAATTACATTTACATTATTGTACTTAAAATAAAAGTCAGTCTCTAGAATAAACTTAAAAATAAAAAAATTATAAATTATATAATGGAATATATATTAACTATATATATAATATACTGTATATTGGTTATAATATATATTAAATTATATTCTTATTTTTACAATTGTATTATATGTTATACAAATGTATTATTTTATGAATAATAATATTATTAATAATAATAAAATAAAATGTTTTCATGGAATATATTTTTAAATGCAATTATTGCATCATTTTTATTAATTTAATTTAATTTGTAGCTCACAATAAGAACCAACCTCTAGAATACTTTAAAAAATGTATTAAACAGAACTTTCCCTAAAGGTTTTTTCTCTCTCTCTGAAATGTGTAGCATATATTCAACATTTTAAAGTTGATCAAATGTTACATATCTATAACATATTAAAATGTTCTTATTTGTGTTATTTTATTAGTATAATAAATTATAATAAGAATAGGAAGAGTAATACATGTATAAAATATTAGATATAAAATATTAATGTATTATTATTATTATTTATAATAATAATAATTTAATTTGCAGCTCAAAGTGTTTCTCAGCATTTTAGGGAAAAGAAAAATAACTAATTGGTTTTAATATAAATATTGTGTATGTATTGCATATGTATTCTAATTGACAGCGAGAAGGGCATCAATATTAACAGTTAAAAACTTCAAATTACAGCCATCCCACTGCTGAGTACACCCTACCCAGACGGACACCTCCTCTCCAGCCTAAGTCCGCCATGATGGATACGTACCAGTCGTTGCCAAAGACCACTCGCCACCACTCCGGAGGCAGTTCCCCCCCAGTGCCCCGCAACCTGCCTAGTGACTACAAGTACGCCCACGACCGGCTTAGTCACTTCCGTATGTCCACTGACGAGCGGATGGCCACTAAAGAAGGCATGGTGTGGCAGCTGTACGAGTGGCAGCAGCGCCAACAGTTCCGCCACGGAAGCCCCACCGCGCCAATCTACACCGGGCCTGACTACATGGACACGTCTGGCTTCAGGGTCACTCTGGAAATGCCACGCTCCATATCTGTGCCACCATCACCATGTGAAATGCCCCCAACCGGGCACCCTTCCAGGTCCTTGTCCCCACGCAGGCCCCACACGCCCTCCGATAGGGTGACGGTGCGCCCGCTGGATGATTTTGCCACCGTGGACTCACCCAGTTTGGGTTCTCCCAGAGGAATATGTTCCCAGATCTCAAAGGTAGGGAACATGGAGCAGTTCACATAATCTCACAATTTTAAATTAGTTGTGGAAAGTTCTTCTCTTTGTTCAGACCACAGGAGCCTTGACCACCAAAGGCGCGAAGGGTTATGGGAAAGCTGAGTTTCCCTCTACTCAGGCTTTGATTTGGTCTTTGTGACAGGATTCACACAGTCTTCTCTCAGGGTTTGACTCCCAGGTGCAGAGGGTGTGTCTAAAGAGAGCGTTTTTTGTTTATGTGTGTCGGTGAAGTTGTTTAAGTGACAAATAGTAGCATCTGCCGGCTACACCCCCCACATGAGAGCAGCGCTCCCAGCGCCACATTCACACGCAGCGGCAGTCACAGAAGCCTCTGTGCCTCTTACAAGTTAACATACTGTCACCCACTTCTGCTCTGCATACGCTGGGACTCGTGTGAACTCACTAATTACATGCCTCCAACAGAAAGATTCACAGAAGCTGTCAAAGACAGAGAGAAAGAAAAACAGCTTCAGTCAATGTGCAGTGATAGAGAACATCTCAGTGGGATCTGGAAATCTGAGACTACTAGTGAAAATGCTTTCACTATGGTTTCATTACACATTATATTGTCAGCATAACAGTTGACGTAACAATTATCAGCATGGATTAAGTGGGAAAAATGAACATTTAATTTTAGAACGTCTTTGCATTTTTCTCTACTTACAGCAGCATATAAGCTGCACAAACTCCACAGGGTTGTTTAAAAGCTGATGATCATGTTCTCCAGCATGATTTGAAAATAATTCAAAGAGCATCACTGTGACAAATTTGACTTAGAAATCTTAAATATTTCTTCATAATTTTGAATACCACTGTATATAAATGAGTGGAGAGGAGTAGGCTACCTTTCACTACTGTTCGAAAGTTTGGTGTTTGTTTTTTAAATACATTTAAAAAAAATTTTTTTATAGTTTTATTCAGCAAGGATTCATTCAATTTATCTTAAGTGACAGTTAAGATAGTTTTTTCTAATCCGTACATTTAAATTATTTCTGAAAGATCATGTGACAAAGACCGGAGTAATGATACTGACAAGTTCAACTTGTGAATAATTTAGCTTTGCCGTCATGAGAATAAATTATATTTAAAAATATATAAAAATGGAAAACAGTAATCTTAAATTATATAAATATTTAAAAATGTTTCTTTTCTTACTGTATTTTTTATATAAACGCAGCCTTGGTGAGAGACTCATTTAAAAAAACATTAAAATCTTACCAACTCCAAACTTTTGAAAAGTATTGTACATAAAATGTAATACGGAAAGTATACGGAAACCATTTTAATCACTTTTGTTTTGCCCTCGCAAGTTGAAATAGTTCTGCAGTGTGACTTTCCCTCCCAAAGTATTTGAATATTTGTTGAAATTTTTTTTTTAACATGTTTTGAAAGTACAGAATTGTAATCTCTCAATTAATATGGAGGAGTAGGTACTGCATGTATACAATTAGAGAAGAATTAGACATGTTGTTTTCCAAGTGGTTTCAGATCAACTAAATATATCACACAGAAAGACACGGCTGTCACTGCGTTACATTAATCTATAGATGCATCTTAAAGGCTGAAGCGTTTCGTAGAGTGGTTTCATGGACCTCCACGGTGGATCACTAGACTGTTTAGCTGATAAGATTCGCCAAAGGCTAAGCAAAGCACCCAATAAACCGCCTCAGCAGTGGTCTCTTTCTTCTGATCTTGTATTTAAATAAAAAACCTATTATACAGCAAAAATGCAGTGCCTTGGGATTCGCATTGGAAACAGAATCTACAGTGCTACTCTGCTGGTAGCAAACAAATGTTATTTTAAGAAAGCAGGTTGGAGATAATTTATGTGTAGTTAATTAAATCTCTTGTTGTTTGTGTCCTTTTGAGGTGCTATGATGGGCCTAGATGAAGAATTTTGTATGTTAAGCAAAACTGTCAAACCCTCAAAGCCCTGTGGCACATCTGAAATCAAGCACACATTTTCTAAACTAAAAGAAAAAGAGTAAAATGTGCTCTGCTGAGCCCTAGTTTTTTGAAACTGACTTTTCCTTGACTTAAAAAATGTACTGTATCCAAAACTAAAAGTGATAATTTGAGAATAGTTGTTAGAGGATGATTGTCATCATCAACACCACCATTCTGTATAATTTTGTGTCTCTGCAGACCTCGCAAATAGAAAGGAGATCCATGCCAATGATGGGCTACATCACACACACAGTCAGTGCACCAAGTCTTCATGGAAAAACGGTAAGACTTCCATAAAGAACAGACTATTATGGAAACGTAGGGAAACAGAAGATCTGCTTGGTAGATTACATTTCGGCAACGAGGAGCGTTTTGCTTTCTAGTTTTGAGAAAGTGATCTGAGATATGCCGTATAGCCTGGCAGTTACATTTTCGCCACTCCTATTGGCCAAATTTCACAACATCTCACCGCTGCCCTGGTGGTCACCTCCTGAAGTGCTTTCTTTCCCGTCTCCCCGCTGTCCTGCAGCCGGAGGAGTTGACCCTGCTGCTCATCCAGCTCAGGAGACACCAGGCCAAGATGGCCAGCGTGCACAGCGACACATTCACACACCTGCAGAACCAGCACAACGGCCTCTCAGGCCCCATTTTGCAGGTTAGAGGGTCATTTCCCCCTCAACCCACCCTGAGCATATCATACCCCCCTTTCCTTAACCCCCATTCTGTGCTCATCTTTAAAGTTGTGCACTGTTGGTTCTAGTTGTGATTGCGTTGGTTTGGTGTTAGCTCTCCGTTAGCATGGAGTCTGCGGTAGTAGAACAGCTTGGGCTGCGCAATTTAACGTAACAGCCTGTGTTTTTGAAGAACCTTTACTCTGCATTTTGCTTTTTTTTTAAAACTTTTTTTTGTCGTTTCTTCCTCTCTTGTATTTTGGATCCTCAGATTGCTTCTCAGATGTTAACAGCATGTTGCTTGTTGACTTGCCTGCATTCACATGATTGAATGTTGCCATGAACGGAAAATATAAAAAAAACATCACTGGTTTACTTGTGTTTATGGAATTTTAGATATGAAATGTGTCAGAAAGGTACTCAGTAATTAGTATAAACATTTGGTAAATAGTAACACATAATAAGCTGTGTCCCACCACTCCCATTCCACACTCTAGATCTGTCGGTTGCAGGGTTGCACGTTAAAACTTAACTAGTATTCTACAACATTTACATCATTGTTATAAAATACTTTACTGCACACAGATTTTTTGCACTCTGTGTAAAAGGGGTCCATTTCATGTTTTCTTAAATCATGTCTTTACAAAAATTAATGCTCTAAATAAGTATAGACCTTTAGAGTGAAGAAACAAATCATTTATGTATTCAATAAACATATGGCACACCTTCAACAGTGCATCAGTCTGAGTACAAATTGAATATTCTTGTTGTCAATAGGAATAAACAAAAGGGTCAATCACCCATAACAAGCACATGTGTTATAATGTATCAACATTTTAAAATCAGTCTCACTCTTGAATGCTGTTCTCTTAACCATGAGTCATGTGACCTCTTTCTTCATTTCCCACTTAAAGGCAGATGACACTTACATCCAGCTGAAGAAGGACCTGGAGTATCTAGACCTGAAGGTGGGCTTTAGTGGACCTGCCTTCACCTTCTTCCTCCAACCATCTTCTCCCTCTCTCCTCAAGGCATAAACTCTTCCTGATTTATTCCCCCTCCTTTTCTCTGTAACGGCTGCTCTGCTCTTTAACCCTGGAGTGAATTTTGAATCCGATGATTACATTTACATCAGTCAACATTCACAGAGAGCAATGCGTCATTTTAAGCTTTTATTGCTAAAAATCTGATTTTATGCTGCAATTTAGCAATAAACGTCTTGGCGGATGCATGGATGTAGTGACTAGTGATGGCTGCAAATATTGTCCAGGAGGAGAGTTTGTCAATTGAAGGTCAGATGGACGCCAGAATTTGACTCTGAATTGTCTTTCCTTCTGAACGATAAGTGCAGTGGCATCAGTTGCATTTAGGGCTGCACGATATTGAAGAAAAATGTGATATACAGTCACTTAAAAATAATGCGATTATGTGATGTGTGTAATTTAAAGTCCCCCTGTAGTCTATAATAATTGTATCCCTTAAAACACATCTCCTTAGAAAGGCTTTGATCATCAGACGTCATATAGTTCATCATAACATTGTAATGTACATCATATACATAATTCACCTGCTATATTGCTAAATGTAATTTAGCCATTTGCTATATGCAAATCACGATTTGAACATATGCAATATTTTGATCAATTCAATATATCTTGCAGCCCTAGTAGCCTTTATATATCTTGTATAGAGTTTCTCTGCTTTTGTCACAAACTTTATGGTCACTGACTTTTCCGACCCTCTTTGAAGTGGAGTGCTTTAATTAATCATTCATATTATTTCAAATGTATATTTTCAATGTATGCCTAAAATTATACCTACAGTTCACATAAACCCTTTTTATCTTCATTTCAAACAGATGAAAAGTATTGAACCTCTCATCTATTCGGTACACAGTGCGTTCTGTTTGAATGTAAGGATGGCGTGTGCACAAAATGTGACCATCATTGTGTGCATTGCACATGATCTGTAGAGTCATACTCGTATGCATGTGCTTTTTTTGTTTTGTTGTTATTGTTCTTTTGGTAAAATATCAATACTGGACTGATGAGGGTTTGTCATAGAGATTGCATTGTAATTGTGACCATTATGTGAATGATTTCGGTACAAACATTAAGCATCCACTAATTATTCTAGAGTCTGAGGTTTTCTGTTAATGAGTGAACGTTTACAGACAGCTGCTCTTACTTATGCAGTATCCTTTAGCTAACCCTTGTTTATCACTAAATGATTCACTCCCACATGAGTTCATGTCAAGTTCACTGCCGATGAAAGTATTGATACTTTGCCAAAGACAGAACAGCGCTTTGGGTGGATCGTTGCGGCTCTCCCCAAATACCCCAGTTGCTATTTGTTCGTAAACACATCTCAGAGCTTCCAAAAACAGTGTTGGTTTGTTTTGTTATGCTTTTTTTGTTTTTGTTTGTTTGTTCATCTTGAGATTTGAAGGCCTTGTTCTTTTAGTTTGCCATAGCACAGTTTGTTTACATGATTTCAGCAACATTTTGTCAATAGAATGTGCAGTCTTGTTGGTTGCTTGATCGATGCAACCTTACAGCCAACATAGTCTGGATGTTGATGCTAATGTTGGTGAAAGTGTATGAGCTTTTGCATTTTGTCAACAGGTAACTGGACGTGACTCTCTTAAAGATCGACCACCTCGGCCTGTTAAAATAGCTGAAAGTGACATCGATGTAAGTTCTCTTCTCTCTTTATTAATGCCCACTTTCTGATCACGGCCTCCCGTTTCGTTCTCTCTGTTTGCTTCTCACAAAAAGCTGTTACTCAAGCCTGAATTTGTACGCTCTGTGGGGAGAAGCAAACTCTCTCGGTGTCAAGAAGAAATTGAAATTATTGACGAGGGCTTTTTATATTCAATGCTCAATTTAAAGAGAAAAATACATGCAATGGGAGTTTTATACTTTGGGCTTGTAAATTTTTCAGTTTGATTTTTTGTATTCCAGTGCTCTCGCTGTTTTTCAGTTGATTGGAGGTAAATAATCTGGAAGTCCTGGCTTTTCATCATTAACATTGTTTCGGTTTAACAATTTATACGAATTTTGTTGGTGGATTTATCCATGTGATGAATATTTAATGTTGTTAAAACAACAATATATGGCTGTAAAATAATAACAGCTTAATAATTAATCGGAGGGAATGATAAACAGAGTGGAGAATAAACAGGCAGTGTGAAGAAGACCGTAAACAAGACACTTCTGCAGCTTCCGTCTCTCTCGCACGCGCGCACGTACCCTGTAACCCATTTTTCACTGAGAAAATGCTGTTTGTTTCTGCAAATAATGACACCAAAATTGTCTTGGGTGCATGGAGTTTATGCTAATGAATATCTTCAATAGTGGAAAATGTTGAATATGGAATAGCGGAAGAATGTTTTCCGTCGGCCCTCTGTTTGATATGTTTGTATACTTTAATGGATTCAGTTCAGTCATGCCTTCTGTTTTGGTGACCATGATTTATAGCTGTTTGTGATTGTCTCCCCAGGTTAAGCTTAGTAGGTTATGCGAGCAAGACAAGATCCTACAGGAGCTGGAGGCCAGTATACGCACACTCAAAGAAGATAAGGTGCTTTGTGTTTTTTTCCTCATCTAAATTACGTATTATAACCCAGGCATTGCTGCTCTATTGTGTTCCACGATGTCAACTTTACACACTACCGTTCAAAAGTTTCGGGGCAGTAAGATTTAGTTTTTAAGAAATGTATACTTTTATTCAGCAAGGATGCAAAAGTAAAGACATTTATAATATTACAAAATAATGTTACAAAAGTTAGATATTTCTATCCTGTTTACTTTTTATTCATCAAAGAATCTTGGAAAAAAGTGTCATGGTTTCCTTGAATATATTAATCAATATTGAGCATAAGTGACGACTTTAAAAAACATTTAAAAAATCTAAGAGACCCCAAAAACAACTGTTAGCTTGAAGATCTATTTATACTTGATCTAAGCCTTTAAAATGACTTTAGCTGTTATAACCTAATAAAGTCAGATTGATTCAGCCATATTAAATAACCGGTTTTTAGATCTAATTTTAGATGTTACTACATGAAGCAAATTTTGACCTAAATGAAATGTTGTTTTCAGAATTCATTAATCACAGAGGAACCTAGTGTCCAACCTGATGTGTGGGGTCCCCATGTGCTAGTTCTTGTTCTTTCTAACTTCTTTATCTGCGTCGTCTTCTGTGTCTCACCTTATCTAGGACAAGCTCGAGTCAGTTCTGGATGTTTCCCATCAGCAGATGGAACAGTACCAGGACCAGCCCGCCCATGCAGAGAAGATCGCCTATCAGCAGAAGCTGTTACGGGAGGATGTGGTCCACATCAGGGCGGACATCTCACAGGTGTCCACGGTGAGGACACACACCCGTGTCCATACACTGAATATCAATGCAATACTAACATCAGCTTGTTGCACTAGTATTAAGGCTTGCTTCTGTTCTGTGTTAAACAGGAGATGGAGAACGCTTGGGCAGAATACAGCCACTTAGAGAGAGATGTGGACAGATTGCGTTCTGTCCTTCAAGACCAGATGACCCACAGTGCTCTCTCTCAGGTCAGACCCAAAGGAAAATGACACCAAGCTGATTTAACTCTTTTCAAAATGTAAATGAAGGACAGAGGTCTTTCTTTACTCAAACCCAAAATTGTATTTCAGCTTTTATCCCTTTAATGCATGCTACCAAACTAAAGTATCAATACTGTTTGAGCGGCAAAATGTATCAAAAGATGTTAAACCGTGTCTCCTTTTCTATTCAGCATGCACCTCTCAGTCCGGTAATTGATAGAGAAAGAACAAAGTAATGAAAGAGATATGGAGCTCTCGGAGGCGGAGTGAAGATCTAATGTTAGTTTTTGATCAGCGCGATAGAGTCGTAAGAACAAGGCATACTGTGTCTAAGATTATTGATTTCTCAAGTGTTTGTGTGAGAGCGCACACAGACAGAGTCAATAAATTATGGCTTGTTCTGAAAATACAAATAAGAGAAAATCCTATCCTTTCTTCAGTGTCCCTTTGAGCTCTAAATTTGCCTCTTAGAAAATCAAAGACAAGCCTCAGGGTCATCATATTTTTTTCAACAGTGATCACATCAGTAAGAAAATACTTCTATTCTATCATATTATATTATATCATATTATATTAATTAACTGTTGTTTAATTAAGATTTTTCATCCGTTTCTGTTGAAAAAATTGTTCTAATATTAAATTATATTATATTAATGATCTGAATACTGAAAGACAGACACTCATTTTCAATATTCTATACAATTCTGATTATGACATTATATATATATATATATATATATATATATATATATATATATGTGTGTATATATTTAAAATTGTATGTATGTATGTATGTGTGTATATATATATGCATTTTTCTGTTAAGATAAGCTTAATATATGTGTGTATTTGCATATCAAATAATATATTCCGTTTTATTATTTAAGTAAATGTAATGCATATAAATATGTACTGAAGTATACTCACTTGTATTTTATTCCCTCCTGTTTCAGGCTCTTATATTTATGCTTTTATTCAGTTTAATCGTTGGACTGTTTTATTTCATCCAAAAATGATTAAATCTCTGTTACTGTGCAGCAGGAGAAATCTCAGCTGAGGAAGGAGCTGTGGCGGATCGAGGACGTACTTGCAGGCCTGAGCTCCAGCAAAGCCAACTACAGAGTGACCATTGACTCTGTGCGTAATCCAGGTGAGAGCGGGCCCCTGCCTGCCATCACTCCCATGCACTGGAGCACAGACCGAGGTACTGAGGTCAAACATCACCACACGCATCTCACTGCGTACAGATGCTACTGATAATCATACATGGTTTTTTTTTTTTTTTGCTTTGTGATGTCGACGTTTGGGATATTTGCGTGACCCAGAGAGGAAACTCGTGCCTTCAGCGTCATTGTCCGCAGTGCCTTCACTTTTCACTCCATCCATGGGTGAACTGAAAGCTGCTCAGTCCAGTCCCCATCTCAGCCCGGTGCAGTCTACCCAGCAGCCCCTGCAGCTCTCAAACCCAGCCCACAAGCAAAAATGGGTGAGTGAGTGAAACTAGGTAATCAAGATACTACTTTAGTGTCTTTATCTGTATTTATTGATGTTTATGTTTACATATGCAGCCTGAGGAAGATGCTCCACCCAGACCCCCCCTGCCTCACCTCTACAGCCCAGATGAACACCCCCCAGCTGTGCCCCCTCTCCCCAAAGAGACCTCCGTCATCCGCCACACATCAGTCCGGGGCCTGAAACGACAGTCTGATGAGCGGAAACGTGACCGTGAGATTGGGCAGTACACTAACGGAGATCATAAGGTTTGTGACGCTCAATGGCACCCGGATAAGGCCAGCTTTGGTTGCTAGTGGTTAAATGTTATTATAGTTCTGAGCTCTATTCTTTTGGGACTGTAGGTTGAGATCCGGGCATTCCTCAGTGAGCCTGAACTGCTGGTAGTTGGTGGACAAATGGGGGACTTGACCCGTGAGAGTGGCTACCAAACTCTACCAAACAGAGGTACACACAGACCTGTACACAGTCAGACTCAGGTTTGAACAAGGTTAACACACTCGCTGAAAAGGGAATGTGAGGTTTGGTTCATGTAAACCATAGTACAGTTCATTGGTGATGTGAAAACAATCCGCAAGTAATATTATTAATTATTAACTACTTATGAATTATTATGTATATTTGCTTTGTAGCCTGTGCAGGTGCTTCCCATCTTCCATAATTCCCATTTGGAGAATTTCGACAAATTCTGCAAGTGTGGAAATATTAATGAATGTGTTTAGGCTACATAAGATGCTGTGAATGTGAGCTTAGTCTTAACATTACGGACTAAATAGGTGAACAATATCATTTCAACCACCATAATTTTCTTCAAAGAATGCTGTTAAACACAATACATAATTTGAGATGTGATGATAAATTATACTGAGGTGAAAATGTGCATGACTTTCAGAAGAAATTACAGAATTTTCCTTTGATAGAGCAATACTACCATTCAGAAGTT
This sequence comes from Phoxinus phoxinus, assembly GCF_949152265.1. Taxonomy (NCBI): domain Eukaryota; kingdom Metazoa; phylum Chordata; class Actinopteri; order Cypriniformes; family Leuciscidae; genus Phoxinus; species Phoxinus phoxinus. The sequence goes on along the minus strand of NC_136877.1, from coordinate 38,018,619 downwards.
TGGGGTTAGTAAGATATCTTTTTAAGATATTACCGGTATTACTTTTATTCAGCAAGGATGCATTAAATAATTTCAAACAAATGCTCTTTTGAACTCTCTATTTATCAAATAATCTTTTGTATTATGTTTCCAAAATAATCCAAAAGAATAATGGTTTCTACAAAAATATTAAGCAGCACAACTTTTTTCCAACATTGATAATAATAAATGTTTCTTGAGCATCAAATCAGCATAATAGAATGATTTCTTAAGGATCATGAGACACTTTGCCATCATAGGAATAACATTACATTTAAAAATAGAAAATAGTTACTTTAATTTGCTCTAATATGTCCCAATGTTACCATTTTTTTTTTTTTGATCAAATAAATGCAGCCTGGGTGAACATAAGTCTTTTTTTTATTTTTTATATTAAAAATCTTACCGGCCCCAAACTTTTAAATGTACTTACTGTTGGACATTGTTAGCAGGCAAATTAAAACTACTAAAAACAATTGTGCTTTAATAGCGTCCACAGGGCCAAAAGTGCCCATAGCTGAAGAAACACGCTTGCCTAATTGCGTACCAAGTGTGAATGTGAATGTGAAGACTCCGGTTACTCAGTGGGCAGTGATGCTTGATGATTAAAAGTATGATCTCTCAGCTCAGAATTTGACATGGTCTGAAAGATTTGTCTAATCCAGTCCAACTTCTGTTAGGTTTGACTAGCTCATCTTCAAGACTGAACCAGTCATCAAACATTTCATCGTTCGTCACCATTAGAAGAGGACTCACCACCACAAGCTTGAAGGTAGGAAGCCAAACAAGTCCTGAAAGTGTCTATTGAGAGGCAGAGGGTCTCTCATAGTTTGCTTTGGCAGGTTGGTTAGATGCAGCAGCAGTGCAAACCGCTGAGCACATGAAATAAAAGCAGCCAGTGTGGGCTTGAGCCAGACTGTACTTTGCGAATGAGTTACTGCTGTAGTGTTGCCATCCAGACTGTGAACAGTGTGTCTCCAACCCTGATGGATTCATGCAGAAAATGTTAACAGAAATGAGCACAGCAGATCTTCGAAATGGACTCTGCTACTTGACTCTTTTCTTCTTTTCTCATTCTCCCTTTCTGACTGACTGTTCACACATTATTAACAACACATCATACAAAATAAAAAAAAATTGTCTCCAAAATATGTAATATATTGTGATTTAAATATACACTATTGTTCAAAAGTTTGGTTTGAAAGGGAAAGGTTTAAAGGAACGTTTTTGAAAGGAGTCTGTTATGTTCACCAAGGCTGCATTTATTTAATCAAAAACACAGTAGAAACATTAATATTCTGAAATATTCTGAATTTTTTACAACTGCGATGGCAAAGCTGAATTTTCAGCAGTCTTCAGTGACACATGATCCTTCAGAAATCATTCTAATATGCTGATTTGCTGCTCAATAAACATTTCATATTATCAATATTGAAAACGGTTGTGATGTTTAATATTTTTAAGGAAAAACTGTGGTGCATGTTTTTCTCCCCGCAGTTGCTTTGGTCCGGTTTCTTTCAGCATTATTAACACATCCTCTGGTGTCTCCTAGGAGAGACCAAAGAGTGCCTTGGAGCGGCTGTACTCTGGGGAGATCGTGCAGCAGCGCGGACGCATGAGCGCTGAAGAGCAGCTGGAGAGGATGAAGCGTCACCAAAAGGCTCTCGTACGGGAGCGCAAGAGAACGCTCAGCCAGGGCGAGCGCCAGGCCTCCACATCTCGTTCCTCCTCCTATTCATCCAGACCCGTGTCTGCAGACCTGGGATCAGTACGTTAGAGCACAATGACATGTTTTCCTCCAGAGAGGATTATCACCCTGACATAAATGTACATTCAGCTATTTACACTGTTTTGATGGAGAACTGTAAGATTTTGCGTTAATGCGATCAGCATTTTACCGTAGTAGTGTCTGCCGCAGGTAAGTGGGTTTGTGGGAGGTGTTGCAGAAGGAGACGGGAGAGATTTTATCATATGTTGTCGGGCCGCACGGATGGGCTACAGAATAAGGACAGATGGGAGTTATACTATTGGCCAATGAAAGACATGGACTAATGTGTTTAGAGGGTTAATAATGAAAGCTGATGTGCTATTGACTCTCATTACAGGTTCAAAATGTTGTAATGATTTATAGGAGCGTTTAATTTTAAACTCGGGACATGGATCTCAAAGGAGCAGTTCATCTGGGATAGTGAATCAAAGTAGTGTGCTTTTACTTGTGGGGTGTTTGAAAAGTCCAAAGGCAGCACTAACATCAAAATGCTCTTTTAACCTACAATAACCCAATGCTCAAGTTATGGGAAACAATGTCTGCTGCATTAGTGGACTCACATACTAAACTAAATTTTAAGCACAACAAGCTCTCAAGCCTTTTAGCTGTTCATCACTCAACCATAATAATTATAGCATAACTAAAGTGTGAAACCAGACTATATTGTGCTTACCTCACTCATTAATTTTATTGTTTTATACTAATTGCACCAAATTTCACATCCAGCTTTCTAATAACAATTTTTCCAAAACCTGCAAAATATTTTTTTTTCATGCAATTTGGGTTTGACTTGAGGCAATTTATGGCCTTCTTTGTACAGAATAAATTACATGATCATATTTTGTTTTTGATGTTAACATTTTTTTTTTTACAAAACCGGACTTGGTTTAACTTACCCTGGCTTTTATTTTTTAAAATACTTTTATCATTTTACTCCTTGTTTTACCAAAATGTATTGGCCTGGGTGATGTATGAATAAGTTGTTTACAATTGTACTACTTACTGAACATGTTTTTTAATCACTTGTATGATCATAATAATATAACAGCGAATTGTAGCATCATTTGCAAAGAGAAAATCAATTGCACAGCAATTTACTTTTTCTATAATCTTTTTTGTAGATTTTTGCACAAGAAAATAAACACTTTGCTAGTAAAAAAGCAAAAGGAGGTAATTGTTCTTTTTCTGTCAACTGTGAATGTGAAACCGCAGTTTATTTCACGACACACTGATTTATTTTCTTTCCAGTAAGCACAATAAAGCATGGGAATGAAGCATGTAAATGAAGTCGCAGATGGAGCTTTTTATTGCGTCTTTCTAGGTCTGCAGGAGTGTTGAACGCTACGGTTTGAGAGCTTGAACATGTGACGCTTCAGACGCAATCACTCCAATCACTTTTACATGGTACAGAGGTACAGGAGCGCACTGGGACAATATATAATTATGCTCATGGTTGCAGTTTAACCAAGTTTTGTGTGTTGTTTTTGTGCAAGGCTCCCCTCTTTAAACTTTTCAAGTAAAGAATGTTGGATGTAAACTGATATGTGGAGCACAGAGGTCATTTTAGCTTTAATAGTGTCTAAGGTTCAGGGAAAAAAACTTAAAGATCTCTTGAGCGTTACACAGTGTAACTGGAAATGTTTTTTTGTACATTTTTCTTGTCCTGTAAATCATGAGAAGAACTAAAATGTTCATGTCCTGAGTTGGATGTGTGTAAGGTCTAGATTGGCTGTCTCAGGGCTCTGTGTTTGTGTGCCTTCAGTGGAGAAGAGAGCAAGACTTTGATTTGCAGCTACTGGAGCGGGCCGTGCAGGGTGAGGAGAGACCAGTCGAACACAAAGAGAGACAGCGCTCTCACTCCGACGAATGGCTTACCCTGAGTAGCACACCCATGAGAGAGTTGGATCTGGAGCCTCTGGACTACCAGCTGGACCTCAGCAAAGAGGTAACCATACTACTTATAGGGAGAATTCCCCTAAAAATAAGAATTCTGACATAATTTCCTCCTTTTGTGGTTTAGAAAATGCTCAGTAACCATGCACTTGTGTTGTATGTACAAAAAGTGAATGTTAAGTGAGACCACAAATGTTGAGTCCATTAAAATGCAAGTGGTACTAACTGCAGAGCCACATGACGTCCAGCTCCACCTAATGGCTGGAGTTCTGTTTAACGATAGGGTTATGGGTAGGATTATGGTGTGGTTTGACATCAAGCTCCACCCATCGGCTCTACAGTGAGCAGCCTCTTAAAATGTGTCTACATTTTCCTTTTCTGTTCCACAGAAGAAAGTATGACAGAATTTTCATTTTTGGTTGAACTATCCTGAGTTTAATGAAAGGACAATCTCAGTAACCGTTGCAAAGTACACTTGAATGTAAATTTTCCCCCCCATTATTTTACACCAATTGTTCAGTCTTTTATAGTTTCATATTATACATAATGTACTTTTTTTTTTACAAGAATGAAAAAAGTAAATATTACAAATTAAAGTATGGACAATAGATTTCAGATTAAAGTGATTGATGGTGTATGTTTGGTCTCAATGCCTGTATAGCTGTCAAAGCCTCAAAAGGTGGCCATCCCTGAGCGCTATGTGGACATGGATCCAGAAGAGCCCCTCAGCCCTCAGGAGATGGAGGCCCGGCATCGTAAAGTGGAACGAATCAAGAGCATCCTGGCCAAGTCTAGGTACTGACAGATCAGTTTTCTTTAATACAGTCATCTTTATAGATGTTTTCTTGACATTATATTGAGGGTATGCATTGACGTCACTTTCCTGCTGGAACTCGCCCACTCAACTGGATTGAGTGGCAAAAGAGCTGCTGCATGACTAGATTTAAAAGGGGAAAACACGAGTAAAACAAATTATTTTCAGTTTAAACTAAATGTTAGACTCGATATAGTGTTCCTTACAACTTACCAAATATCCAGTGATCCGTGGATATTGACATGCAGCCAGAAATTGTGTTTCCTGACATTTATTTGTGCCTGATTTCGACGCCAGGGAAATGCATAAAGAAAATTTGCCTGTGAACGCTTTATATAAATATAATATAGGTAGGGCTAAATCCAGGTGATGACGCACGCACACGCACACAGCAGGTGAAATAAGTATTAAACACGTTGCCATTTTTCTCAGTAAATATATTTCCAAAGGTGCTATTGACATGAAATATCCATACATACAAAGAAACCAAAACAAATAAGTTAGGAAATTAAAGGATTAGTTCACTTTTAAAATGAAAATTATGTCATCATATACTCACCCTTAAGTTGTTTCAAACTTGTATGAATTTCTTTCCTCTGCTGAACACAAAGGAAGATATTTAGAAGAATGTCAGTAACCAGACAGTTTCTGGTTCCCATTGACTTTTATAGTATATTTTTTTCCTACTATGAAAGTCAATGGGAACCAGAAACTGTCTGGTTACTGACATTCTTCTAAATATCTTCCTTTGTGTTCAGCAGAGGAAAGAAATTCATACAGGTTTGAAACAACTTAAGGGGGAGTATAAGATGACAGAATTTTCATTTTAAAAGTGAACTAATCCTTTAAGTTATGTGTAATAATGTGAAATGACACAGGGAAAAAGTATTGAACATGAAGAAAGGGAGGTGCAAAAAGGCATGAGAAGCCAAGATAACAGTTGAAAACTATCAGTAATTAAAAAGAAATCCATCCCCCTGTCAGTGCAAATTAATATCAGCTGGTTCAGTCCCAACTGATGGCCTACAAAAAGGTCTCATTGCCGAGGTGTCACACAAGACACATCTCATGATGGGTAAAAGCAAAGAGCTGTCTCTAGACCTTCGCAATCTAATTGTTGCTAAACTTAATGATGGCATTGGTTATACAGTAGGTGCATTTCTAAGCTTCTGAATGTTCCAGTGAGCACTGTTGGGGCCATAATACGGAAGTGGAAAGACAATCATTCACCATAAATTTGCCTTGACCAGGTGCTCCACGCAAGATTTCTGACAGAGGAGTGAAAAGAATAATCAGAAGAGTTGTCCAAGAGCCAACACCAAGTTGTATGGTGTTTTTAGGGTGATGTGTAGTGCAATTTCTCCTCCAAACATGGTGTGTATTATGGCATCCAAACGGTTCAATTTTGCTCTCATCTGACCACACTATATTCGCCCAGTATTTCACTGGCTTTTCCAAATGTTGTGCAGCAAACTTTAAAAGAGCTTCAACATGCTTTTTTTTTCAGCAATGGAGTCTTGCGTGGTGAGCGTGCACACAGGCCATGGAGGTGGAGTGCTTTACTTACTGTTTTCTTTGAGACAACAGTACCTGCTAATTGCAGGTCTTTTTGAAGCTCTCCACAAGTGGTCATTGGCTCTTGGACAACTCTTCTGATTATTCTTTTCACTCCTCTGTCAGAAATCTTGCGTGGAGCACCTGGTCGAGGCAAATTCATGTGGAAATGATTGTCTTTCCACTTCCGTATTATGACCCCAACAGTGCTCACTGGACCATTCAGAAGCTTAGAAATGCACCTATAACCAATGCCATCATTATGTTTTGCAACAATTAGGTTGCGAAGGTCTAGAGACAGCTCTTTGCTTTTACCCATTTTGAGATGTGTCTTGTGTGACACCTTGGCAATGAGACCTTTTTGTAGGCCATCAGTTGGGACTGAACCAGCTGATATTAATTTGCACTGACATATAATCCAGGGGGCTGGATTGCTTTTTTATTACTGATAGTTTTCAGCTGTTATCTTGGCTTCTCATGCCTATTTGCACCTCCCTTTCTTCATGTGTTCAATACATTTTCCCTGTGTCATTTCACATTATTACACATAACTTAATTTCTGAACTTATTTGTTTTGATTTCTTTGTTTGTATGGATTACTTGGGTTGTTACCAACATCTGGTGAACATTTTCATGAGAATAGCACCTTTGGATATATATTTACTGAGAAAAATTCACCTGAGAAGGTGACGTGTTTAATACTTATTTCACCCGCTGTATATATATATAAATATAAAACTTGGCAGTGTTTATTTAAATACATTTAATTATGAAGAATTTGAGATGGTAAATGTTTAATTGATGAGTTGTCAATACAATATATTACAATACAATATATAGGGTATTATTTTACCCCAAAATTCAACATATTGACACAAAATGATAACTGCAAATCCACATTTCTGTGAATTGGAGTGATCAATTTGCTTCTCTTTTTCTGTAGCTTCCTGCAATCGGTAAACATATACCTCAGATTTCTTGTCAAATCTATTTATGCAATTAATCTCAAAGCTCTTTCCCGTTTTAGATGTGTTTTGTGTGTGTTTTGCGGCATTTATGCTTAAAACCAATGTTTGCCACTCAGTGAGCGTTACAGCAGTCACTCCGGCTGACTGTGACATCACATGCATACCCTCTATTGACCACCATTCAAAAGTTTGGGGTTAGTACGATTTTTTTGATTTTGAAAGTCCCTTATGTTCACCGAGGCTGCATAAATTTGTTCAAAAATACAGTAAAATCTGTAATATTGTGAAATACTATTGCAATTTAAAAGAACAGTTTTCTGTTTAAAATGTGATTTATTCTCGTGATAGCAAAGCTGAATATTCAACAGACTTCAGTATCACATAATCCTTCAGAAATCATTCTAAAATGCTGATTTAATGCTCAATAAATATTTCAATTAATTTCCCTTTTATTGTCATTGCTTAAAATACAACAAAATTAGTTACGGTGCATCCACACTTAACAGCACAACAGCAATAGTACTGTACAACTATGACACAATTAGTATAATAAAATTCAGCACAATAACTTTGGCATCTGAAGTGAGGTATTGCATGTAAAAAATATTGCACAGCATTATCTTGCAGTGGCCCTATACAATTAGTGCAAAGGGTATTTCTTATTATCAATGTGTAACACACTTTTGTGTGATTTTTAACAATTCATTGATGAATAGAAAGTTCAAAAGAATAGCATTTATTTGAAATGGAAATCTTATGCTTATCTTTACTGTGCCTTTTGATCAAATCAATCCTTGCTGATTCTCTGTGAGTTCATTCTGTTTTTTTTTTGTTTTTTTTGTCTGTGTGTACATAAGTGTTCAGAATATACCTCCTCCAGCGGCAGTAGACAAGCCAGTGCTTCCAGACATAGACTCTGCTCTACAAGAGCAGGAGAGAATCATCACCATGTCCTATGCCTTAGCATCAGAGGCCTCACTCAAGAGCAAACAAGTGGCAGGTAAACTAACCAGGAGGATTACTGTTCTACACAGTGAATTAATCTCCTCAAATTACTTGTATCTTGTTAATACACTCCATATTTTATGGAAACGCATCCTGTATTTTACATGCCATTTATTAGTCAAATCACAGACTGTACATTTATGTTTTTAGCTTAAACTATGTTTTCGTTTTTAGCTTACTGTGAAAAGCACAAATCATGTTAAATTGCATGTGCAAGGACAGGGAGCACACAATGTGTGTTAAGATAGGCTAAGGAAGATGAATGAGAAGCCCTTAATGACCATACAATCAGTTCACACTTGTATGACTGCCAGAGCTCCATTTGAATAAATTAATTTCAGAAATGGTCTGCAGTACACCTTGACAGTTCAAATACTCTGAAAAGATCAAGGTAAATGTGAAGAAAACCCTTCAAAAACAGTTATTTGTAATTCTAATCTGACAGTGCCAATAAAACTTCCTAAACCGTCACTCTGACAACTACGGAATAACTGCGAACGCTCTGAGAAACGGTCCACCCCATTTCAAAACATCGGTAATGGAGGCGTGATGAGGAAGAAGAAAGAGCAAAGCCAAGCCTATCAACCGCAACGTTAATAACTGAACATTATTCCTTATTAGCGCAGATCTGACGAGTAAAGATGCTTGCTAATTGGGAGACATGTCGGATCTTTCAGGCTGGGAGGAATCTCTTGATGAGGCCATTTTTTTCCGAGCCGATCAATGACCCAGTTGAATATGCACTGGGGCTTGTTCACTCTGCATCCCGTGGCAGCACTTTGAACATCTTTCTGAAATGGCATAAAAGCACACCATCGTTTCATCTTTAGTTCTTACAGAGGCCTCACTCACTCTGCCAGGTCTAACCTTCAGACAGGGAGCAGCGTGTCTCTCTTAGTCACACAGATTTGCAGTCAATTCGTCCTGACGTGATGGATCATAATGTGTAAGGCAGTGTGGCGTAGTCGACAATTATCATTGGAGAACATGTCAGAATACCTCATCTGTGAAGGCAGGTCTGGGTTTTGATCAACTTCTGCACATCATTGTGCATTTATTTTGAGTAAAGACTGAAGTAGTCAGAGCTGTGGCCTTTAAGCAAACTGTATATATTTAAAAACTTTCTTTTTGTTAGACAAACTTGATTTTAAAAGTTGAATGAACTATCGAATGTAGAAAAAATTACACAAACAATTGTTGATGGTTTTTACTCTGGTTAGTGTGAGCAACTTAAAATATTAAACAGCAAGAACTTACTATGTCAAGTTAGGTTGTGTGAGTCCAATTAACAGTCTGCTGAGCATGCTCAGTTTGATCACTGATGATGCACTTGAATAATTGGGTTTTTAGTCAAAGCATGTGATGACAAAATAGATGTTTTAGCTTTAGTTGATGTTTTTCATTATTTATTTGCTGTACAATTTAAACTAATGTCACCATCAGAGTGATAAGTGTTCTCTTTGGTGAAGTTTCTTCCATGTCAATGCGTATTTACGACATGTTTCGGTGTATAGAAGTATAACCTTTTCAGTTTGCACAACAAACTTGGGATCCACAAGTAAAAAACATTATTAATATTGAGTTTACAGAACGTATTATATTGTTTGGCCAACTTTAAGTTGATACAACAATTTTTCCTTAAAGGTTGTATCAGCGATGTCAGGCCCAAAAATAAATGATCACATTCATCTAATCTTTCCTAACGATCCGCCCCATAAGCTGGCTGTCAAAAAAACGCGTCTCTGTAGGCAGCCTAGGCTCTGAGATCTGCACACAAAAACAATTGGTTTCACCAACCACTCAAAACCAAAATAAATAGTGTTCTAACCAATCACCGACAGGGGCTGGGTGTTGCGAGGTTTTGCGCTCGTGCACGGCTGCACGCGAAGTCGGAGCTGAAGAAGAAGCCATCGTCTATCAATGAACAAGAGAAATTGAACATGGTTGAGTCAATCCCCAAGAGGAGGAGGAGGAGGATTAGGGTGAAGGAATACCATTGTGTTTATTCCAAGACACGGCGGCTTCATTAGCTCCGACTTCGCGTGCAGCCGTGCATGAGCACAAAACCTCACAACACCCAACGCCTGTCGGTGATTGGTTGGAACACTATTTATTTTGGTTTTGAGTGGTTGGTGAAACCAATTGTTTTTGTGTGCAGATCTCAGAGCCTAGGCTACCTACAGAGACGCGTTTTTTTGATGGCCTGCTTATGGGCCGGGCAGCTAGCGGATCGTTAGTAAAGAGATTAGATGAATTTGATCATTTATTTTTGGGCCTGAAATCGCTGATACAACCTTTAAGTTGAGTAGTCAAAGTCCTGAAGCTGGTTGCCTCAAGTTTTCTCAACTTCTAATATTTACAGTGCATTCTCTTAGCATATTGAATTGTAGGGCACATGAGGGCAACACGCGTTGGCTTGTGACATCGCCTGGTTCCACTAACCCTCTTTGCAAAATTGTTTCATGTCATGTCTCATGTCTCATGTCTCATGTCTGTTCTATCAATAAAAAAATGAAGGAAACGCCAACATTTTTTGCTAAAACTGCTACCAACTGGTCCAATGGTGGACTACCAGCTAGAGGGGCCAAGGTCAACCTGGTTAAAGTTGGTAGACTACCTTGGTTAAAGGAATAATTTGCCAAACATGTAAATGTACTCACCCTAATGTCATTTCAAACCTATATGACTTTATTTCTAACTTGGAACCAAAAGGAGGAGTTAGTGCCTATGAGCACTTGGGATTTCATGTTTTAAAAAGGTTTCAAAAGCACCGTCAATGGTCCGTGCGACTTGTGTGCTATATTCCTAATCTTTTGGATTTAGATGACCGAAACGCAAGTCATTATTTGGTGAGAATATTCTGTTAACCACTGCAGTGAGTTGAATTCGAGAACCAGATCATTCAGCTTGGTGAACTTAAAATACATTACTGTTCAAAAGTTTGTGATCAGTAAGATTTTTTTTTAAATGGTTTTGAACAAAGTCTCATATGTTCACTACGGCTGTATTTATTTGATCATAAATACAGTAAAAAAAGTAATATTGTGAAATATTTTTTAGCATTTAAATAACGTTTTAATATATTTTAAAATGTAATGTATTCCTGTGATGGCACATCATTCTCCAGAAATCATTCTATGCTGATTTGGTGCTCAAGAAACGTTTATTATTATCATCAATGTTGAAAAAAGTTGTGCTGCTTAATATTTTTGTGGAAATCCTAATAATTATTTTTTAGGATTCTTTGAATAAAGTTCCGACAAACAGCATTTATTTGAAATAGAAACGGAAATATTTGTTTCTATAATATTGTTATATAATATAAATATATCATTTTTTTGTTGTTGTCACGTTTGATTATTTTAATACATCCTTGCTGAATAAAAGTTTTCATTCTTGTTTATTTAGTTTTTTTAAGTAGGCTAAATCTAACTCTAACTATTTTTCTTTCTAAATCTGGTTTTCTCTCATGAATATGCCAATGAGATCTACTGCAGAATATTTTCAGTAAATAACTAACCTGTTCTTCACATTAAGTTATTGTATGGGTTCAAAAGACTTTAAGCTTTGGTCATACAGACCATTTTTATGATAATTTATTGTGCTTTTTACTTCCTTTTTGAAAGCAAGAGCAACCAGTACAGCTCATTGTTTAAAAGGTCCCCCTTTGCGTTACACATTGGTAGAATGGAAGTCTTACAGGTTTGGAATGACATGAAGGTGAGTAAATGAGGACATTTTTTTTTTGAACTATCATTTTAAGTTTGACCGCGTTGATGACCTCAGACCAGTCTTATGCACAAAAAGCTGTTTGTAGTATGTAGCAGCAGTTAACTGTGTCACTAGCTCTCTGTGTGTTACTACTGTACACCCCTCTGTTCCTGTTTCTGCTTTAGCCTCACCGCCGGTTAACAGTCCCACCTCACTCCCTCAACCTCCTCCACCTCCTCCTCTTCCTCCCCCCACTCCTGCTGCCGTCTCTACGGCTCAGTCTGCCCCCCCTCCCCTGAGCAATGGAATTCACTACACCTTTGTCTAATCAGAGAAAACAAAAACAAAGTAAGAACTAACCGCTAACCGCTTAGCACGCTAATGTGCTTTTGCTAATTGTTCCGTGTGTGTTTTGACACCTTTTCTGTCTGCATGCTGCATGATTGTGCTTCATCAGGGCTTGTGCTGTACTAGTAACTTCATGAGTAGTGTAGATTGCTCCCCCCCCCCCCCCCCCCCCCCCCCCTCTAACAACTGCCTCCACATCTGGAGATAAGAGAGGTGTGTAAATTGTGTGCAAATTGGCTTTTTGTGTACGGATAAGCCTAAAAAGCCATAAACAAATGCTGTCTTTTGTGAAATGTTTGTAATTAACAAAGACTCTGGGAATCACGGAGGCAGCACTTATCGTTGTGTTGCCAAACAACACTTGCTTTGCCATCTGCAAAGAGCGTCGCCATTTCGATGTCTGTGACTAAAATAAAGAACAGAATGGCAGTCAGGGTTTGTAAAAACTTACGTTAGATGTGCTTTTCTTTACAAATCTGTTTCAGTGCATTCATGAACACGTGTGAATGGCTCACTATGTCTGTTCCACTTTCACCTGCTTTGTGTGTTCTGCTTCCCAGCATGCCCTAAATCAGTGCATGCTATGCCTTCTCATTTGACACATGCCTGCCGTGAGCCGTTTTATATACAAGGCACTGTCCACAAATACGGTACACTTTTGGGTCCCATTACTTTTTTAAAGTTGTTGAACACTCAAATGTCTTGCAATGAGAACTATTACACAAACCATTATCTAACAATTAAATTAACCTAGCATCAAAAGTAGAACATTTTACCGTATACCTGAAGCCTTAAAGCATGCAATGTCATTATTTTGGTATTTTTATTTGATATTCAGTTTGATGTAGTCAAACCTCATTTCTATTTTTAATTCATATTAATCACCATAACTGTAATATTTAGCTTTGTCCTAGTGAATCCAGACAAACTAACTATTAGTAGCTTATAGTTAGGTATAGGATTGGGGTTAGAAGAATAAGTTGACATGTACTGTACTTGTAAGTTATAGTCGGTTGAGGGACCATCAAAATAGTGTTAGCAGATTATTAAGCATACGGTCTACTAATACTCTGAGTATTAGGTTAACAATCAACTTTTCTGAAGGAAAATTCTGAAGGATTTTTTAAAAAATCGTCCTTTAAAAAAGTCTTATACCCAGTTTTATTTTTTATTTGTGGACCGCACCATGATTACCGTATACTGTACGAGAGATTCGAGTCACCTCATAACTGTACATTGTATATGTTTATTAGCCAGTCCATTTAATCACTGAATGCCTGAGCTGCCTGTTATTCTGCCGTTTCAGCAGCATTTGAATGAAATTGAGCGGCATGACGCATGTCTTGCACAACATGCATGTTTGAAGTGTGTTTAGCTGAACATTGTCTCTATGTAATATGCTGCACTGAAAGAAGGAGAGTGGAGAGTGTTTACCTGTCTGCTATTTAGTAAGGTAATCAGGGGCGGATGATCTAGAAAATTATTTATAGGGTGGCAAGAGAACTGTGAGGGGTGGCAACACCAAAGCAAACAAGCATTCAATCATCTATACTTGTAAGACACGTGATCATAATATATGTGGTAGTGTGGACTTATGTAACATTTAAATTTAGATTAATCACGTGTCATAGGATGTCACAGGAAGATTTCAAATGAAAGTGAATATCTTGAAAAATACAAATACAATTGTTTCTTCATTTTAAATAGGGAAGCAATATTTAATCATGTCTGGCAACTTGAAAAAATGTTTTATTTGGGACTATAAAAGTAAAGTATATATGCATTTCACAGATTTCTATGTACCAAATGAAAAACAACTGTACTGTCAATACACCGTAGTTCTACAAATGAACTAAATCAATGCATTTATTTCCATTCTAAGTAATGAAAACTGATAGAAAAACATTAGGCTTGAAATAACCCTTATCCTATGGACCCCAAATAACAAAATATCAATATCCAGGGCACCAAGAACACATCAACACATTCTAAATGTCCCTGAGCTCATTAAATATCAAAGATCTGAGACTTAACAGAGGTGGAAATGTCTGTATGTGGGCATTACAGAAGGTCACCCAGAACCTCAACCACATAGCAACTACTTAGCAACATTTGAACCACAACCCAGAACACCCGTCTGTTTGTCTATCCTCACCTTCAAACGGTTTTACATTTTAAGAAAATACCTTGTCAAGCCAACTTGAAGCCTGTTTTTCAAAAATGTAAATCTACACTGTAGAAAAATATTTTCATGATTTATCACAACTTTTTATCTTTTGTCAAATCAACTGCAATAACTAATATGTGAAGATAACATACTATTTTGAGTTTCTGTTTATTAAACCATTCTTCTTCATTGTATTAACTAAAATTTGTAATTACAACGAACTCAAAATTTGTTGCAACAAGTTTTTTAAGTTGAATCAAATTATTATTATTTTTTTACTGTGTAGTTAAAACTAGATTCTTACCTAACTCTATTAGTTTCTGTGATCGGTATCTACTTATTGGTTTCATTTTATTTTGTCGGATGTAAAATATATCCATGATGAAAGTGGATGAAAAAGAACCATAAGAGTCGTCATATCTGTTAAGGAAGTTGACTGCACAGTGCAGCTACTAAAATGCGGTACAGAAAATGCTGTGTAAATGTATGTTTTATACTGGGATAAATCTGGGGTGGCAATGATTTACCCCACCCCGGTAGATCCGCCCCTGAAGGCAGTTGAGTTTAACAGACTAAGTACTTGCAAAACATTGGTTTCAACTGTAACTTGTTACTTTATTTTTAGCACATTGACAAAGTTGTTACTTTAGTACACCCTTATTTGTGGGTGCTTTTTTTCCTTCAGTGTATTATGTTATTTGTTTCGCTTTGTTTCTTTACATTTTACATCTCTTCCTCTTTATCTCTTTTCTAGCCAAAGCTGTGTCTGGATATTGAGGTGCTGTCACATTCTGAAAACCCCACTAGTGGTGGACAAACTTAAACTCTGCTTATCGAATCACATCGCTCACATTTAGAGATGACGTTAGCGCACTTTTGGACTCACATGGGAACTCACTTCTGACAAGCATTTTTGTAGAGCTTTTATTTGATATGGACATTTTGCTGTGGAAACTGCTGTGCATATGCTGTACAAGATCTAACCATGATAACCCAGATATAGAGAGCCATTTTATATACATTATTGCACTTTTAATATGCACCGTATTGTAGAGAACATTTAAAAGCTCATGTTTCACTTCTCAAGGCAAGACAGAAGTCTGGATGGATTTCAGTTTGAAATACAATGGTAATGTAATGACAAAAAAAGTATTATAAATGTGTGACGCATTATAAACATGAAGGGTAAAAATGTCAAATGTTGATTGTATTTTGTCAATTCAGATGATATTCTTACACCAAATCACTTGAAATATTATTTTTATGTATCCAGCACTGCCAGTTTCCAGTTAGCTTGCAAATGCATTTTATTTTTGTTGACAAAGGTAGGGGAAAAAAATAACAAAAATAATATTTTCAGACTGGATTTGTGTGAAAACTGGTTGGGGAGGGATATGCCACATACTTTTTTTTCATTGTTTTCTTTTTTTTTTAAGAAATTGTAAATATTAAAGATATTAACAAGAATATATATGTCTTTTATTCTGTTTGTGTTATCAATGAAAGAAGGAAAGAGAGATAACAATTTCTATCAAATAAGGTATTTGTGAAATGATTTGAGGGTTTTACATTTGCATTGCATTAAAAGCGGTCATCAACTCCAGTCTCCCAAAGTAATCTCTGAAATGACTTTGACATAGAAATTTATGAAACTTCTTTTATTGCCCATTAATGTGCTCTCATCATCGGATTTCATTTAAAATGTGCATTGCCCACTAAATGATGAATAAGGTTACAAACATAAGCATTTTATTATTCAAATTTCACACAGCTTTCTACAGTTTTGATCAGCATTTAATATACACAATACTGTGCAAAAGTCTGCCACAGTCCTTCTGGATTTATTTATTAAATTCTGATCAAAAATGTAGAAAGCTATGTGAACTTAAAAGGTCTCATTCTTCAATGTATTAGATAAATATTAGAATACATTTCAGATTGAGACCTTTATTTCAACTCCACGTTTTGCTGACTGATTCAGCGCCACTTTTGTTGATCTGTTACTGAGTGAGTTCGAATACCACAATTTAAAAAAAGCATCCTTTACATGATGGTGATTTATCATTGTACCAGCAAAGGACATTTCCTAAGACGCTCTTGATTGGACTTTTTTTTTTTCAGTTGTAGTGTGAGTGGGTCTGCATGGCTGTTAGGACACTTTGTGTTGCGGCCCTCAAGTGAGATCTTTATCTGTAATTGGAGAGTAATTACGGTCTCTCCACTGCTGTATCTTGTTCTTTGAAAGCACCTGTGAGACATGCTGCTCCTCCCATAGCTCCACAGCAGGAGCTGCCACATCTCACTGCATCTGATTAGAAGAAGTGAGAGGTGGGCTACTGTGTGTGTGTGTGTGTGTGCGTGCGCGCGCATTAGCGAGCCTGGTGGGCATGAGTTTGATCACATCCGCTTTTCTGCTTATTTTGCAATAAGCGGGCTGTTTTTCCTCCTCCAGCAGAAATCCACCCAAGACCATCCACAGAGAATTGTGGCATTTCCATTTATTGATGTTTGGCTGCTATTTCATATACATTTGTTATTCCGCACTCTGGATTTCAAAGAGAATAAGAAAAAACCCATTATGCAAATTCTGTCCTGTTCTGTTAAATGCACTGAATGTCTCGAGCACTAATGCTGCACAAAATATTTCACGCTCGCTCAAAGAAGTTTAAAGACACATATGCAAGTACGCCTACAACTGTATTTAGACGCTTTGTCATCCAAGGATTCTGTGACATTGAGTGTTTGAAAAACATTTAACCTTTGTTCAATCCAATTCATTTGAGTACGTTATTCCATACCGAAGTTCTGGCACGTCACAGGTGCTATTGTGTTGATGCAATTCAGTTCTTGATGAATACATGGCTGTTTAGAATAGAATAGACGTTCCTTGGAAATGCAGAAGGAATGCTGTATTTAAATGTGAATACTGTAAATGTCCTTCATTTTAAATGAATGAGCGATAGATTGAAGAGAAGGAGAGGGGGTGGGGGGGTTATTGCTCTTTATCCACCGCCCAACTAACTGTGAAAACTCTCAGGAGGATTGTGGGGATTTTCAGCAATAATGTCCATGGCAAGAGCTGTAGTCATTGCCAAGAATCATTTACAAATATGCAGTTGAGTATAGACTATTTGTCAATATTGACATGAATCTGGGTGGTGTTCTCTCCACAGTACTACTCCAAATGCTCTCTGGTGAATTGGAGGCGACTGTTTACTAAATGTCTAGAAGTGACTGAATTAATTAGCTTAACTGTGTGCAGCATTTCTCCACGAGTCTCCATAAATTTGTCAAAACATGATGTGTTTTGGAGTGGCTCAAATCATTCCGTTCTGTAAATAGCACCTGTTTCAAAGTGAAATCTGAGCGGCCGGAGTGGTTTTGAACTATTCTGACCTTGTCTTAAGAATGAAAGCTATGTTGACCCTGGAGTTTGACAGCTTGGCCTAAAGCTCTGCTTTTTGCCTTTTTGAATCGATGCTGACAAAACTCCACTGCTCAGCTGAGGAATAAACAGAGATAAAACAGTGCACAAAAGAAGCCAAAGTGCGTTTAGTAGTGAAGAACCACAGATGGCCCCTGTAAGGTCAAACGCACAATGCAATGCATGAACCTGATGTGTGGACTCAACCGCATGCACCCTAAAAACAAAACAAAATGTTTACACAAACTTAGGCCTGGTTTTGCAGTACAAATGCAAGTGATTTCTATTCATGATGAAGCCTTTATTTAAAATGACCAAGTTTGACTCATTGTGACAAAATACAATATACAATTCATGGGCTCTTTCTTCACAAAATATCACATTTGTTGTTAAAATTCATTTAATATATTCTGTTATAATTATTTTTAATTGTATAGACAATTATATTGCTTATTAGTTTTCCAATACTCAAATGTATTTAATATTTATTACATAAAAGACCATTGAACATTTTTAATGTTTTTGAAAATCTCATGTTCACCATAGCTGCATTTGTTTGATCAATACAGTGAACAGTAAATGTTGTGAAATATTGATCATTTTAAATAACTGTTTATTTTATTTAAATATATTTAAAAATGTATAGCCTATACTTGATTCCTGTGATGACAAAGCTGAATTTTCAGCATGATAATTTGATGCTCAAGTAACATTTATTATTATTTTCACAGTTGAAAAGAGTTGTGCTGCTTAAAAGGTTAGTTCACCCAAAAATGTAAGTTTGCCATGAATTACTCCCCTTCATGTCATTCCAAAATCCGTTAATTTACTAAATATTAATCTCCAACATGCATTTATGTAACAACTTCTGTTCTCGCGTCGTCAACACAACACATGCGTCATGGTGCTCTTGTTATGTGTTGGAAATTAATATTTTGTAAATAAAGTGGTAAATTGTTTTGTTTTTCTCGCAAAAAGCACCCGCGTCGCTTCATGAAATTGAGGTTAAATCACTGGAGTCATGGATTCATTTTATGATGTATTTACAACTTTTCTTGGGCTTGAAAGTGGTACTTGCGTTGCTGTCAATGGAGAGACGGAAAGCTTTGTTTGTGTTCCGAAGATGAATGAAAGTCTTACGGGTTTGGAACAACATGAAGGTGAGCAATTAATGACACAATTATCATTTTTGGGCGAACTGACCCTTTAATTTTTTCAATATCCTTAGTTTTTTTTGTTGTTGTAACAATGTAAAGGTTTTTACTGTTTGATGAATAAAAATATACATTTCTTTAAAGAAAATCTGCAGCATATAGGCATTATTATTATTATTGTCAAATGGCATTAATGTATATTGTAGGTGGTTAATATCAAACTTAAATGTCAACTCCTGTTTTGAAAATAAGGACATGGAGTAATTGTTAAAGTTATTGTTAAGCTCATTATTCACACATGGTGGGATGTGATTTTTTTTTTTCAATTATATGCATCAGAGGAAGCAAACTTCCTTTGCAGGAGGGATTGCTGTTCAGAAAACTTTTGGGGTTGAAGAATCCCTGTCTGGTCTCTCTAAACTCATTTCAGTTTCTCTCCATTCCCCTAAGCACCTCCAAACTGTGAAACGGGTCACCTGTAGCCAAACCTGTATGAGTGAACATGAGCATATTGAGCTGGAGAAGCCGCCACATTGTTACATGTCACATTACTCATTCTGGCAATATGCCAGTCAATGATTTGCATGCGCCCTTTCTTCACTCTCTTATTTCATTCCCCTGACTCTTAGATGTGAGGGGGCATCACAGATTCACTATGATATCCATTGTGTGCACCCAACAAATGATGTTCAGCTGTGAAATCACAAATTCACTCCTTTCTAGATCCATCCACGTCTCTCCGGGTGCTAATAATTCAAAGGCACACAATTACCGTGTTTTAAGACCTTGTGTTGTCTCGACATGGCATTCCCAACACGGCAGGGAATCCTCATAGCTTCTGCATCTGACTTATGCATTCACCTTAGGGAGGATGAGATTCTAATACAAAAGGTACTTTGAATCCAAAATGGTATCTTATGCTCTTTTATCACCATTGATTTACTATCTATATGTTTGGTGAGAGACGCTGAATAATTGAGGAGGTCGGCTTAACATCATTCAGTGTTCTTTTATACAGATTCCTGCATATCTAACAGAAGAATAGATAAAACTCGAACAGAATGTAGGCGGATAATACCTCCGAGTCCTGCCTCATCTCCAGTAGTACAGCAGAGCAAAGATTTACTCATGATCTGAAATGTCAAGCCGTCTTTGTTTGTTCTCGACAACAATACAGATGTTAATATTCTCCGAGACTAACATCTTGGCTTTCTGCTTCAAACAAGATGAGAGAGAAAACGTAATTGTTCCAGACAAACGATTACCTCCTGCATGCGTTAAAAAAAAAAAAAAAAAAAGTGCTGTGCGCAACAAGGCAATGAAACATTTTCCCTAAATGCCCGGCATTTACAATACCTACAGTGAATTGGGCTTTTTGTAAACATAAATGAGGTAAATGTCCTTGGGCTTTTCAGTTGATCCAACAGTTATTTTAACTTCAGGAAGCCTTTTCTCCTGCACCTCTCACATCAAATTAAAGCGAAGCACTGTCTCAAGGCAGAAAAACGCAACACTTCGGCTTGGTTTTCTTGCTGTGTTTGCGAAACCTGCCAATTAATCTTTGATGAAACCATTTAATGAGGCTCACCTAAAGCTTCTAGTGTTGTGTTCTGCACCAGCTCTGCGCTGCGTGTTTCTTTAGGGGGTTTTCAAATGGGTTGGGAAGTTCATGTGCATATTTACCCTCCATTAACAAAGACTGTGGGTTGCTGAATTGAAAATTGTCTACCAGGGTCAATATTTAAAGCCTTTAAGTTAACTTGAGGAGTTTGAGAAGCCCAATTAAGAATGTTCTGATAAATACTGCTTATTTTTTGTGTGTGTATTAGATGTTAATGATCTACCATGTATTATTCACAATTAACCATTAACTCTGTTATGGTGTTAGAAATACAATGTTTGAACCTTGAATCTGCATTTGTCAGATCAGAACCACAGGGCGAGTTGATTTGTCCCAATGTAAAACTTGGACGGAAGTCTCGCACCATTGGTGTTTGATCAAAGTCAAATCAAATCCGAAAGTCTCGTCGGGGGATCTGGGACGTAGTCGTTTAGATTTACATTTATGTAGATTTACACTAATTGGAAAGAACATATTCATAAACCGTCCTAGAGTAAAGAAGCTGAAGCTCACAGTCATGATGTAATTAAGAGCATGTAGCTTTCTTTCATTTAAACGTTTAATTAATCAACTGTTCCTTGTTAACTTAAAAGGAAATGATAATACTAATAAAAAACTTTGATGAAATGTAGAGTGACAAGTAATATTTAGGTCAGCAAATGAGAACAGAGTGTCCCACTTTGCGGTTCCAAATGGGACTGGGGTGATTTGCATGTATGCAAATGAGGCATGTTTTAATTACATAACTTTAATGTAAAAGTGCAGTACTTCCTAGGCTGTTCGTCCTTTTCGAGATTCTGGCATTTACTGTATTTTTGGAGTGTGTGGCAGATAGAGCGCTCTGTCCTCCGACTCGAAGTGACAAAACTGTTTTATGTTTGACCTTGTGGAACATGCTTGATTTACAATGACAGCTTTCACAGCGCTCTTGTGCCATTCTTCTCTTGCTTTTGTTACCTTACAGAGAGGTTGTGCTTACAGAACAAAACGGACATATCGTTAAAGAGTCATTTTTAAGGACATCAAATTGTAATACTTTAAATACTTTAAAGAACCCCTTTACAAGAAATATATTGTAAATGTAACTTACTGGTCTTATCAAACATGTTACATTTCACAGCACATTCATGCATCCAAACCACTACTTTCTGCTAAAACCCTTTGATTACTAAACCTTAAAAACACTAGATTGAACACACTCCTTATGTTCTAGTGTGTGGGCCAAGTCTGTTTTTCTCCTTTAGTTTTCGATTTGATAGATCTCCTCCAGGGAACTGGTTAATTTTTTATAACTGGCTTTATAAATTGTTGTTGAGCACATTACTGCTTGTTTCCAACGTCAATTGTTGCACATTAAAAATATAACGTAGATATAATCTCGCTAGCTAACCACAAAATGTTAGCCGGAGTAAGAACCAATCAAAGCTCGTGTTGTTACCTTGTCAACTTGAGTTGACCAATCACGTCATTATTTGAACCGGTGCCCGAAGACCCGGATGTGAACTGAACTCGCGGGCGCGGCAGCCGGTCAGTGGCGAGTCCTCCGTTTTTTGGCTACAGTGAATGGCTGCACCACACATCGTGGAAACGGTAGGTAACTGATTAGCACTAGCATTATCCGAAACATTGTAAAAAGTCTGAATGCATTGGTCTTGGCATATGTTCGCCGAATGCTACACACGTGGGTAATGCTAAGCTATTTGTCGTTTTAAATGTAGTATACGGCAAGTTGGCGAGTGTTAGCACCTGAAGTAACTTTGTATGGTAGGATCAGCTTTTTTTTCTGTGGATACCGCAAGCTAATTATTTATTTAACTGTGTGTTGTAAAGAGTTTATCAAGGGCTTATTTGCATTTGTCTTAAAATGTTGACTATGACGCTGAAGTTTTTTTTTTTCGTCCAGAAGAAGATAAAGTTTAAAAGTTTTTTTTTCCATCGTTCAGCCCCTTCCGTGTAACTAGCTAAGTTACAGTTATATGAATTTATCTTATTTGAAGTGAAGCTTATGTACTGCGAGAGTATTTCCCAAACATCTCCAGGAGTAAGTTACGTTAACGTTACACGATACACGTTGTCCTGCCTGTTTTAGACAACTCCCTGCTCCAACACAGATGATTTATAACAGCTTCCATAGTTCATAATGAGTTGACCGTTTGAATCACACACGGTTATATAGTTAGCTTACGTTATCTCCTGTTTCCTGTCTAATCCTGTCTAATCGCACATTGTATTTTGTATATTTTGCATGTGTTTCCTCTCCTGACGGTGAAGCCGACATCTGTAGGGTAGAAGGCAGACGCTCTTGGAACACCTCACTTGGGTGAAGTAGGCAACGTATTAACGGTATCTCCATGAGGCAACGTCCACGTTGGATTTATTTTGTATAGTTGGCTAATGTTATAGTAAGGCAAACATTAGATCAGGGGTTTTCAAAGTCTGAGACTGCGTGCCTTCAAACAAAGCGTGGGAAACGACGTGCCCCCCACCACATTTTTAGTTTACTTGGTAAGTTTCGCTCAATTCCTGGATGCCTTGAGGATTTTTTATCCCATAGGCACTCAACATTTGAGCTAAAGTAGCCTAATATTGCTGAACATAAATTCTTACTGCACCAAACGGTTATAAACAAAGGTCTGTCCTAAGGCATTTATTAGTTTCAGCCTGATGAGGGGAAAACAGTTCCCAAAAACTACTGTATCTGAACTCACACATGTGGGCTATTCTGTGTGATCTCCTTTTGATAACTAATGCAAGTAATGTAATAGTTTCACTTCCATTGATCCTCCCCTGAAACTGTTTGGAGGCCCGCCACACACTTTGAAAACCCCTGAGTTAGATTATCAACGGCTAACTAGGGCTATTTAGTGAATTTACAACACCAGACAAAAACGAACTTGAACCAGATTAACTTTTATTAGTGTCATGTTATTTAAAGATGTACTCAGGCCATGGCTGCACGCTCACAATGTTGTGTGTTTCATCCTTAGACAGCGTTGGTGCAGTTCCTACATATGGCGCTTTTCCACTGCATGGTACGGTACGGCTCGGCACGCTTTGGCGCTTTTCCACTGCATGGTACGATACGGCTCGGTTCGGTACGGCTCACTTATGGCGCATTTCCACTGCATGGTACGGTACGGTACGGCTAGCTTCAGCTCGCTTTAAATGGTACCACCTCTGTTGAGGTTCCAAGCGTACCGTACCGATACTAAATGTGACGTGAAAACACTGCAGATCACTGGTCAGACAGAATCGTCACATCAGCGTCATTGTATTTGCGACACGAGACACTAAACCCGCTAGATGTAAATAGCCAGACAACAGCCAACGCGGTAGCACCTGTTTTTAGAGTATTTACTTGACAAAAGAGGTAAAAAAAAATCAAACAAGAAATGGCTGAATCGTGGTCAGTGGACGAGGTGCAGACGTTCCTCTCGTTGGTTGCCGAGGAGCGGAAGTAGCACAGCTCTTAGCCGCACACGGCTACCACCGGACCTACAAACTTAAAAAAAATAAAAATAATAAAAAGTGACTACCGAGCCAGTAGAGGCGGCAACTATTAACGATCAGTCCCACCCACTTTGAAGCGGTACTAACTGCAGTGGAAAAGCAACCGAGCTAAAGCGAACCGAACCGTGCCGTACCGAGTCGAGTCGTACCACGCAGTGGAAAAGTGAAGCGAGCCGAACCGTTCCGAGCTGAACCGAGCCGTACCATGCAGTGGAAAAGCACCAATAGACGCATGTCTGTGCATGGTAGCTGGTGCTTTCTACATGTGCAGTTCCCCCCCACACATTGTAATGCTTTGCACTGGCAATGCACAAGCTCCAAGACACTTTTTGGTGCTGGTGGAAATGTCATCCAATGAACTGCATAGAATTCCCCCTCGATCCTCCATCCATGCTGCATTGGGGGAGGTATGTCTGGCAGGCTTTGCAAACTTCTCCTGTAGAACAGAGGAATAGAAAATATTTTGGTATATATTCCAGTATGAATAGGATGAATTGTCAGGTAGACAAATATGACAAAGAATGTGTTTATCAAAGGTGGTTACTTTTAATCTAGTAATCTCACTGTTTAGATTTGTAAGAATACCATGTAATGTCTTTGTTTCAAATAAAACATTCCTTTAAAAAAATGACTTTTGTGTTCAATTCATTGTCAACCTTACACTATTCACTGTAATCTTATATTGAATATGCTTTTTGCCCTTGTTAAATCTCCAGCTTTTCAATAAAAAATTTAAGATAAAGTGTTCAAATATACATGAATAAAAAATCACTTTGTGTAGTTAAGATTCACTGGTAGTGTGAGATTTATTTAACATACTTTCTTAAACTAACTACAATACACACATACATAGCCAAAGTTACACGATCAATACACAATTATTTTAATAGAAAATTTGCAGAATTTATGGATTTGATGCATACCTTCAGTATCTTTGGCTGCCATCTCTCTCCTACATGCTCTTGCAATGTGATCTTTATTGGTGAAGAGCATGTAGCATTCCCTATGGAAGCCCACATTAACTGGCACATCTTGGGCTCTCCAGGTTTCTGTTAAATTGAATGTTGCTATGGCTTTTTCAGCTATTAAACTCTCAGCAGTGTTGAGGTTACACTGAACAAATGATGCCCAACTTGTTTGAGAAAATAAGGTTATTGGGCTTTTTGCCCTAGAAGCAACATGTATACAGCACTTCATATTGTCGCACACCGGCTGTCAATCGTGTCCCGCTTTGTTGTTATGCGGTCTATGTAAATTTCTATGTATGTCACGGGTGATCAATAACCTTAGAGGTCTTCTGACGGTAAGTGCACAATGTATAGTATAGCTCGTGTAGACAAAAAGTATATAAAGACTATTTAAATCGCAGGATTTCGTTATAAAGAGAGCAAAATTACTGTATCAAATATGTTGGTTGTCAGGGAGACGTGACAGGTTGTCAAGGAGACGGGTGATTTGTTTACGTTTTCTGGCGCTACGATTTAGTAGTTCTACAAATTTGCCCGTTTAAAAATGTAAGAGTTTAAATCGATATCTTCATAAAATGTGCACACATCAACGTTGGAAACAATGATTACACTACTTATAAGAATTTTTACATGCCATCTGTAAACAAATCACTTAGTTCCTTGGCAGGGATCTGTGAAATTCACAATTTCGGGGTCCGGCCCACGGCCTATTCCTTTTATGAGTGATAAGGCAAACAATATATATATTAATAATAATGTGTGCAACAATAATGGTTACAATAAACTTTCTCCCCATAAACTTTGTGGTCCATTGTTGTTTGGACCCAATTTCGTCTTGAAATAAATTCTTGTGTGTTCCACAGAAGAAAATCATAGTGATTACAAAATTTGTTTTGGGGTGAACTATCCCTTTAAGGGTGTAAATGTATCTGCTTTGTGTTTCGGTAATAAGTTGAAATGTCATACGACTGATCTTTGTGTTTCAGAGATGCAAGTGATGCAGATTAAGATGCAAACACCATGCAACTACAAGGAGTTTGAAATCTTAATTATCGATATTGAAGATCATTATTAGATTATTTGGACAAGTTATGCTATACACATGTCCTTAATACTTTTCTATTTAATTAAATTGTTCATAAACTCTTTGAAACGTAATAATGGATTGGGTTTTCCGACCACTGACATTTAAATTACCTCTTCCTGTGTTTCCTGCCACATAATGGTTTGCAGTTTGTCATTTTCTCTCTTGCTCTCTTTTTTTTTTTTACCCCGACCCTTGAATGATGCTGAAACCCTCCAGACTACAACAGGGCTGTTTCGTGCAAGGTTTAAATAGAAGATGTTGTGGAGAATCTTCATCCAGTGTGTTAAGCCTCATTGAGCAACACAGACACGGTTCTGTAGATTTTGGCTAAAAATGTATCGCTCATTAATTAAACGCATCAAACATATTTCCATGGCTCCTGCAGATATGGAAATGTCTGAAATGAGTTTTTAATAGAGGCTTCTCATACGCACATCCTCTGTGAGGCATTTGAATCTACCAGACAAATATATTTGTGAAGTGTTGTTTGCCAGTTCTCAAGTAATCACAGCAAATCATATGGCAGCCTCCATATTTCCTTTGACAGAAGAGTGCGGCCTAATTAAACATGCAGAACTGGAGAAGAACACATGTTAATTTAATGTAACAAAAATGTTGATTTTTATGCAGGCCTTTTTTAAATATTAATAGGCTAGGCTTGAATTTCACGACGCATCAAAGCATTTCATGATATGCTAATGTGATGAATGCTGCCTCTTTCTCTAATGAGCTGGACAGAACATTGGTCCAGACCAGACCTACAGGCTTGAACCTGCACGCTCACACCCGCAAAATGCTTAATTACAGGCTCATAGTTCAAAAAAGACCTTGTGATTTTAGGATTTTGTCAAAGGGACCGCAAAAAAATGACATGAACATTTGTTCAGAGCTATTTAGTTAAGACCTGAACGCTAATAGGTAGACAAAAATGAATCAAGTCCTTGTTAAAACCTATAAGTATTTGAGTGACTGTTTTGCACAGTCAAGGCCAAACTACATCAGAGGCAATTACCAAGGATTAAATAAAACAAACTTACATTTTATTCATGAATAGAATTTGGTTTTAAAATTATTATTACAGCTCTCTAAAACGTTATGGTCTTTTACACATTGACTCAAATTTGCAGATTGAAGAAGCTCATTAGTCAGAATTTCTCTTTTAATTGAGACTTATTGGTAGGCTACTGTTGGTCCTCTGATAATGTGAGCAGCCACTTGCGTTTTTCATTTTCATTAAAAAAAAAAACGCATACAGATAATAAATAGAATTGTTAGGTTTAAGAATGCCGTTGAAGCTCAACCCCATATCTAACCGTTAGCTAAAAATTAAAAGATTTCAAAAACAAGAACACATCCTACTTGACAATCACTGCAAGCATTAAGAAGCAATCCAGAGGTGTAATTCCTCGAGTAATCAATGGGTGGCGCATTAGCCCTGTACAAAACATCGATGAGCGGCGTCTACCTGACACTGTACCTGCCTTATGCAGGAGCACGCGAGCTGGTTGTTATTCAGCGCAACTCTACCTAAAAAGTAAGACGTTCTCTTTACTGCGTAATATGGCTAAACAAAACTAACCAGCAAAATAAATGTTAAAATTGAATGATAAAATAATTACTTTCTGGCATCAACTAAATGTCTGTGGTCTCAAACCCGTTTGAGCTGGCTACCTAGACAGTGAATACGCATATGACGCCTAAAAATGTTGTCTAGTCAGGCAGCTCACTTGGTTTTGAGACACAGCCTGTATTTACCTTCAGAGAAACACTTGTCTGAAGACCGTTGGCTGCATTTTTTATTTTATGAAGTGTTTTGCGCGGTGGCAGTTTGAATGTGCCTGTTTACATTTTTTCAGCTTGTGTGAGAACATCGACATCAATGAATCAGTCAGAAAATATGTCTGCACCTTTTCGCTATATTAAGCTGAAACTTCGAACAGCCAAACGAATTTCAGATTGAAAAGTAGCCTAATGATTGTCACTGTTTGAAAATGAGGCGTTTAGGGAAACTTTTTGAGATTGTTGTACAGTATTTTGGAAATACTTTCGGTGTCAGCTGGAATAGGCTGTAAAAGAGAAAAGTTTCATTGCAGTGGCTTTATTGCCTTGAAGGCAAGGCTTTGTTTGAATAATTAATCTTCTCTTTGGTGTAGATGGAATCTGGGGATGAAGATGTGACGCGTGGATAGGATTTTTCTCAGGAAAAAAGGGAATGTGAAAATGAAAGACAGACAAGAGCCAGAACAGATGTGATGAGATGTTGTGAAAGGATATCTATTCTGGCATACCCGCTACATCCTTAATCCCCCCCCTCCTCTCTCTCTCTCTCTCTCTCTCTCTCTCTCTCTCTCTCTCTCTCTCTCTCTCTCTCTCTCTCTCTCTCTCTCTCTCTCTCTCTCTCTCTCCCTCTCCCTATCACCCCCTTTCTTTAGCCCTGTGTGACTCTTCAGTTAACAAACAGCATTTTCTTCTGCATCTGCCCTTATCATTGTAAGTACAACATTGTATTATGTATGTATTGTTTTCTTTCGTATTGAATTTCTGATATTTTCACCACAAAATAAATATACATTTAAAATAAGATGCAGGCAATTTTATATAATAATAAAAAAACCGCGACAGTTGACAATTATTATGCTAAGCGATTTTTTAAACTACTTACTTTAGTTTTTACTGCATGTCTTTGTAACTGCTGAACAGAAATGTAGGCTATAGTTTCCGATCTCTGCATAAGTCTGTCAGTGTTGTAGATTTTTTTTTTTCAATTATCTTCACAGTCTGACCAACCAGCATTCCTAAAGTGCGCTGCACATTCAAATAGCTACACTCAAACTCATCTGACCTGATCTTTGTCCGTTCAAGAGCGAACGGTTTCTTCACAACTTAATATAATTATACGGTGGATCGTCTAAAAAGCTGTCTGGAGAGGAATGTCTCCTTAGTTTTGTTCATGCACTTTATTGGTAACTTCTTAAATAGGTCTATACCAGTGTAAAGGAAACCGTTTCACAGATGTGAACAAATCAGACAGTGTTAAGCCAAACATATGCTTTAACATTTTTTTTTTAATTATAATTTATTATAGGCTAGGCTTCGCAAAAAAAAAAAAAAAAAAAAAAAAAAAAAAAAACAGGTTTGGAAAACATTTGTGATTATTTCAAAATCGTTGACCTGAATTCGAACAATCATGCCTGTCTCCTGAAATTAATTTTAGCCTACAATTTTAAATAGCCTATTGTGTAAAAGAAAATCATTTTTTTATTTATTTTTTGCATTAATGAGACAATTTAATTATTTCCCAATAGTTCCAGGGAGACACCGGAGGTGATAAGTTTAAATTCTTATCACAATGCAATTCATCAATATATCGATACAATCCTTTGCTATAATAGCCTAACTGTATGCGATGCTTTTTAAACATGATTCTTTTACATTCGGTTTTGTAGAATGACCTGAGATGACATTTGGTTGTTGGCACAAGACTAACTTCAATAATCGTTACAGGTGTAAAACACTGTTTTACACTCTTTTGAGAAGAAGGCGCGTTGGATAAATATAGCCTACGCAGTAAGCATTCTTAGGCTATAGCGGAACTAACCATTTTTCAATTTTATAACATAATATAAACGTCTGTGTGAGAGATACATTACGATTTCCCCTCTAGCGTGAGGATTGGTTTAGCTTATATAGGTAACTTCAAATTCCATAAAAATGTTAGGTAAGATTTTTTTGCCGTCGCTTAGAACTTTTTTCGACATGTTATCCTCAAAAGTGTAAATCAGTGAAATCAACTCACAATCTATACATTTTCACCTTTAGCCTATCATGTTCAAGTCCATAGCTCCAGCTTAATCCAATAACAAAATGCACATAGCCCTATAGTAAGCTTTTTCCTAATCCGCACTATGGTCGTTGCAAAGGCAAATGAGTTTTAATTTATAACCCATTTATTTTTAAATAGCGATAGACTACATCTTTAACCGATGACTTGGCGCGTGAATATTTACAAATGTTTTTAACGTGAAATTGTATATGGCTAACAATATCCTGACATTTGAAAATGTACATCACCTGAGTTCCTTTTCCACCTCACAATACACTATTCCTCTCTCTATCTCTCTCTCTCTCTCTCTCTCTCTCTCTCTCTCTCTCTCTCTCTCTCTCTCTCTCTCTCTCTCTCTCTCTCTCTCTCTCTCTCTCTCTCTCTCTCTCTCTCTCTCTCTCATGTGTTGTCTGGGAGGGGGAGCCCTGCCTCTTTCCTCAGATCAATGCCCTGGCCACTCACTTTCTGATGTTGCACGACGGGAAATGCTTTGAATACTTGCGACATGGCCGCTTGCATTGATTGCCAAGATTGACAGCAGTAGCCATCGTCTTCTGTCGCTTCTGTTTTAGAGTAGAGAGGAAATCGCGATAAATATACTTACAACTGCTCTCAGCAGTTTTGACAGTTCAACTTCATACAGCCAAAGCGGGATTCCCTCTACGGTCAGTGGAAGCGACACACTTCAGTTTTCTTCTTTCTTTGCTACTACACTCCAGTCTTCATTATCTTTAACCTGTTTCACAACCAATAACGGGATACGGCGAAGACGAGCGCGTGTTTTGGTACCCTGCTCACGTCAAGGTAAACTTTTATCTTTGGTAACCTGCCGTCCGTGATTTCGTGTCTTTTCGACATGTTGTGTTTATCGTCTTTTTGGCGTCGTAACACCGCAGCTACCGCATCGATACATTCACGTGTTATTTACAGAAGCTTTACAGTAAGTGTCCAAACTATTTGAAAGGGTTTGCTTGTCCAGGATTGATATTTGTCTAAAACGGTAATTTTCAACGAAGAGTGACGCATGATAGCCTACTCCGTAGACCGATGACGAGGAGCGATTAAGAGCTTATTTCTTAACAAAAAACTGCAAAAATCTTGTCGACTAACAGAAAAAAAGTTAAGCAGACATTATCTAAGCGGTTCTTGTATGTTCTCCCAGCAGTTATAATGTTTTGTTTGTACTTCATTGTCCGCTATTAACTAGTGTAGCCTGCTCACAAACGCACGCGCCGAAAGGAAACAATGATGCGCGCAGGTTTGATTTCTAACAATGTACATGATAATAACTCCATGTGCAGTGCTAGTTAATTAGTTTAATTTCTGACTAATAGATAGCATGTAGTTGTCATCCGGACGGCGGATAAGTGCACTACACCGGAGGTAATTTCACTTTTGTCCACAGAGCGGTACTATTCATTGACAATAACGGGAGAAGCGCTGCTATACAGTACTGGCAAGTATCCGATTCGACGTCGTTTTAACTTTCTCTCTATTAAAAACTGGACATGCTTTGTGTTTTTAAGATCAGACACCTTTCCAGCCCGCGAGAGATAGCTAAGCAGGTAGTTTAAAAAGAAGTTTGAAGGCAACATTTTACTCTAAGCGAGCATGGGAATTGTTTCTCAACTTTCGCTCGAGGTCAGGCATATTGACCTTTGAAGAATGCATAAGCCATAAATTAAAATGAAGTCCTCATCTAAAGCTGAACCATTTAGAGACAATAAGCAACTTGGACAAGCAGACTCCTTTTAATCTCCCAGGTGCTCTGAAACACACTGCATTCAGACTGAAAGTAAGTGAACTCCGGGAATTATTTCTTATTTATTTGATCAGAATGTGTGATATTATCTGAGAAATTACGGCGCTTATTAAAAAAGAAATGGCTTTTGTTAACGTAGTCTACTTATCGTTTTTGTTTTAAAACTTCAAACAGATAGGTTATGTGTAATAAAAAATAACAACACTTGACAAAATCAAATTGCCTATTAGTTTAAAATTACATTCACAGTGAATTTCTATTCAAAATAAAATTAATTTTCCGTTATACGCGATTTACACTTTGCATTATCCTTATTCTGTCTCTCTTTTTAAGTTTTGTTCTATACATGATGCTTTTGAGATTTCCAGAACACAGAGCGGTGAGGTATTGAGAGGACAAATGGAGCGCAATGTGTGTGAACTCCGTCTGTGGGACACCGATAGCCCATCATCTAATGGGTGTTTCCCAAAAGTAGACCCTCATACCACACAGATAAGCCCTTTTTTCGACTGCTGCACGAGATGCGATAATATTTTAATAAGGAACACAACACAACACGCCGACGTAGGCTATGACGGAATGTGGTTTTTAAAAACTCCTGAAGCCCCTCAGACACGTCAAACGGGACATTTAAAATATGACAAAAATTAAGACACATAAATTACTTCTTGTTAAACACTTTTCCGGCGCTAGAAAGCGAACCACTCTCCTCCTTTTTTTCTTTTCTAAACCTCAGAGCAGAAACACAAAAGCTTTGTTGTTCCCGTCAGGGACGGAACCTGACACCTTAATTAAACACAGCTTAACTTTGCTAGTTTTTCTCTCCTGAAATTGTGTCTAGTCTGTAAGAATAACCGGGTGTCTAATAATACATTCTTGTCTTAAGTGAGCGGGGGCTGTTTGAAAAACAATCCCCTTGGCTTGTCCCTCTGTTGGGGTGAAGTTGAGCCCGTAATGGCATTTTGTTTTGAGCAGTTGCTGTTAGCTGTTCCCTCATAAGGTAAGATGGCACTGGAGCCCAATGGAACATTTATAATTAGACTGCCAGTTCAGCACATTGTCCTGATTGCTATACAGGGATGTGCTGCACTCAATAGAGAGAGACTTATTCACTGCCTTTGAGAAAGGGTCTCTGTTACCTATATCCCTTACATTTATTTAGCCTACTTATTCTAAAGTCATGCATTTAAAAGACAGACCGTGGTCACCTGTATTAATTCATCGAGATTTTAAAAAGTAATCAAATGTGTTATTTGCCAATACATAATTTAATGAACTTATAAAAAGCCCCCTCCTCTTTTATTGGTGTTAACACACACACACTTCACGAATGAAGTACGCATCCGTGTTTTTTTATTTTTATTTATTTAACTTCACGGCTCGCTGTTTCAAGTTTTAACGCACTATTCATGCAAACTTATTTTTCATGCATAGACTGGATTTTCCCAATGCTTTCTTTATGGACAGAAATTAAGTATGATTGAAGGTTTATGCGCAGTTTCATAGCTATATTTCACAGACAAATGCACTTTCATTTTCGCTGAGATTAAAGCGTTTGAGATAATGACGATCTCCGTTGATGTTTTTTTTCTTTTTTTTCAGGACTTTCTGCCCGTGGATTTGGGGAGGAACTTGTGGTTTTGTGCAAGTAAAGAGCATTTCCTAACTGGATCCGGCGAGCAGATACCGACAGATCGCAGACGAACGCTTATGGTGCCAGTAAGTTCAGAGATTTGGACCGTATTCTATTCTGCGATGCCTCGCTTGTCTTTGAATAGATCTTATGTTCTGAGACTTGACAGCTGGAATATGTATTTTAACACGTAGTGTGTGAAGTAGGGTATAGTTTTTTCTTTTCTTTAATATTAATCATTCTTACAGTTCATGCGGATTAATTTAATTTTATTAGAGATTATATGCAGTGATGATAGTTTTGCATTTTTTAATTGAGGCATTTCATCGTTTAAGGGATTGAATCATGATGCTCTAAATCGTTAAAACAGTCACTGCAAGGTATCATAATGACACTCCGCGAGTGAGTGATTGAAATTTCATGCCATCAAAATGCTTTTAATTTTTTTTTTTGAGTGTGCAAAAACATTTCCCCCACAGAATTTATTTTGTGGGATCTCCTAATTTTAAGATGCATAAAAGATATCCGAGCACTTTATTTGATGCTCAGTGTTTCATATATAAATCATTTTCAATGAGATAATCACTTTTCTGTACATGCATGATATAATAAGTTCAGTTGTTTAGCTATAATTAGGTATGTTCTCTGTTATAAAGGGACTTTTGATTACTTTCTTGGGAACATTAGTTGCAGAGCTGGCATCAGTTGAATGCATTATCAGTCCTAAAATCTGGACAGTAAATGAACTTTGAATAATTCTCTTTCATGTGCCACAGTCTGTTGTTTCTAGAGGTTGTCTTGTCTGCCATATGTTTTAGTACTTGTGAAATTTTGTCTCAAATTTCTGTACCAGTAATTTTGAGGTTTAATCAGTTTTCAATGGTTTTACACAGCTTTGGCATTTTATTTATTGCCTGTTTTATTATTTACATTTTCATTGACCTAATTTGGCCTTGCTTATCGCTTCGTACTTTAGGAAAGCAGTATGTCTTTAATCTTTGAAATGATGTTTATACGTCTTAAGTGGATGTATATCTTGAAGATAAAGAAAAGGATGAAGTGAGTGTAGCGAATAATTTTTTTGAGCTCAAGCTGTTTATTTATGAACAATCACGTTCTTATCAGAGCCAATTCTTTCAAAATGATATTTCATCTAATAATCTATTAAACGAATACTCTTGTTTTAACTCTTGTTAATTTTTATTTTTATTTTTGTTGTGCAGTTGTGCGTAACCCAGTGTACAGTGACATATTTAGTATTAAGTGGAAAAGAGCAGGTTGAGGTTTTGGTAGATGCTCAGGTGTAAGTGTCGCCTATAGTTCTGTCTTGTATTGGAGGGGTTAGAACAGTGCCAGCAGAATCCTAATGATAAACAACACTGGAGGTAAACAACAGCAGGCCTGGTAAAGGTAAGCAGCACGCCAGCCGTAGGGGAGGAATGCATGAGGAGGAAATGTGGCAGCACATGTTGTGACATCTGTCTTTATAAGTGTTAGCTAATTTGCTGTGGAATATTTCAACAATGATCAAAACCGATGGCAACATGTTTATTAGAAGGCTTTTTTCCCCTTTTGTGGCAGAATCTCTCAAGTTTCTGGAATGTGTTATTGAAGCTCTGCTGCACTTTTAATTATAGTAAGTTTTGGCTACTAATTAGCGAAATAAGGAAGACACTAAGGTGGCGTTTTCTTGTGGATGATATTCAGATCTTGAATGGCTGTACATAAAGCATGAATTTCTTTTTGCAACTGCTTATTATTATACACATGCTGATGTTTAAGTGCATGCAGTGGGTTTTCTCGCGGCCGTCCACTGCGCTCCTGCAGAATGATAGATCCATTGTCATCAAGGAAGATGGCACGCTGACAGCTGCTCGAGATCCCCAGGGCTTCCAGTATCTTCTATGATTTAAAGATTTACATAGGCAGGAATGCTGACCCTGGACGCACCGAAATGAAATCAAAGCTGTAACAATCAAATGACAGATAGTAAATAAATAGATATGTAGTCTTGCGAAGACCTTTAACATTAGGACTTAAGTATTTCTTTCCTCCTGAGCAAGTATAAATTATCCAACCTATACTTATCTGCGGCTTAACAACACGCCCAAATTGCAGTCTTGCTTCTGAAAAAAAAAGATAGTGAAGCTATAGCTTAGGAGGCCTTGTGAAATGCCAATACAGATGGCCATGTCTTTCAGCGACAGTCTACACACTGAAAAGGCCTTTTTTCCCCTACAACGTTTTGTTTTTTGCCCTTTTGCAACCTCAGGACTAGATGTTATAATCGCACAAGGATAAAAAATTAAAGACGTCTTTGATGTCTTGGACACTCTTTGTAAACGAAGGCCGCGCTTTTTTGCCCTCCACTGAAAACGCATGTTCACCTACGGCCTGATGCTGCACAATGAACTGGAGAGATAGATGCTTTTCACTCCAAAATATTACTAAATGCTTTCTTTTCCTCGCAGCATTTACCTGATAACAGGATGTGCTAGCACAATAATAGAGCTGCTCTTTGAATGTGTTCCAGCAATACACACTATTGCTTAAATCAAAATGTCCCGAACTTAGTGTTGCATGACACATAAAGGCTTCAGTTCTTTTGAAATTATAGGTGCATGACAAATATGCCTTCTATATTATCAAATATTTTCCTATCGTTCTCTCTCCTAGCTCTTTTATAAGCACACATGAATATGTAGATTTAATGCTACGGATCTCTGGGACTGTGAGGTTGTTGACACTGGCTTTATTGGTGGTTATAAGCAGCATTATCAGGTCTAGGCTCTGGTGTAGCATATTGTTTTTTTTTTTTCAAATCAGAAGAAGATTTCTGCTGTGCAGAGGAAGATTCTGAGTCCATTTCCATTTCAAAGGGGTTTGCTGTGCTTGCTGGCAGTAATTAAAATGCAGTGGTTTGGAGCCTGTATACACACACGCGCTCTGGGGTGGAGGGTTTGCTGGGAGAGAGTGAGCGTAGGGAACCGTGTGCAGGCGGTTGACTCCTGCATGCGTCTCCAAATGCACTTATAATTTTGTACAAATGTTTATGCCAATCCGTGCTCTTTTGTGGAGAGCTTGTCTCCTGGCCAAAACCATTTCAAGACAAAGTTAGTTTGCTTTTTCCTTAACCTTCTTGTTGTGGCCGCTCTCTCCCTCTCGCTCACTACAGCTGCTCTCTGACACACAGGCTTTGGCACATGCTTAACCTTTAATTGGTGCATGAATAAATAATAAAAATAAATCTGTTGATATGGACTCTGTGTTTAGGACTAGTCCTTTGCTGTTCGCAATTGTCCTTGCATTTTTTTACTTCACCTCTTTCATCCTCCATTTATAAGTAATTATCATTAATATATAATGTAATTTATAAAAGTAGTAAATATTGCTGATTGGTAGATGTTGTGTTTTATCTTTTTAGACTTTGTGTCACTTTTTTTATTGAAAAAAGTCTGCAGATGCTGTACTGTTATAGGCATCAAGAATTTAACTGGAAAGTACTATAATTTTGCATAGGCTTCTTGTTCATTTTTTTTTACTATTTATAAAAGGTACTCTATGCTTTATTGTGGTAGGAATGATGTGTATTGAGTTTAATATCTCAGATATCACTATATATAATAAGCATTACATTTTTGAAACTTATTCCCTCTTACATGCCTGAAACTAAACAACACATTTAGTGGCTTTTTATTCTAGTATTTATCACTTTCACAATGTGAATTTCATATTACATCATCTTATGGTGAAAGTGTGCTGTGTTTGCTAAATCATTGTCAAACACAGATTAAGGGAATCAGGATAGTGTTGGGAGCTAGGCACTTTTTAGTACGAGATTTGTGATAATCCTGGCCTTTCGTGGTAGAGAATAATTGATCATTATCCTAAGATGCTATGTGTTCCATTACAAAGGGATCTGGCAGCCCCCGGCAGAAGACTCCGCCCACTCTGAATGCTCTGCTATTAGATCAAATGTGAGCCAGTAAGATCAAGCTGGCAGATTGCCCTCTACCTAACTCTCATAGTATGCATGCGATTAAGCAGGTCAATATGTGATGCTCCAGATTCCTATAAGTCTGTCTTATGTGATAAATCACAAACCACAGTAAGACGGTACACATGATGTCCATAATATAATGTTTAAAATGTTTGATATACATATTTTAACATGTTTTATATATACATATAGTTGATGTACTTCAATCAGTTGTTCATTCTACACTGTAAAACAATATTTTCATGATTTATTATCACAACTTTTTATCTTTTGTCAAATCAACTTCGATAACTAATGTGTGAAGATAACATACTATTTTGAGTTTCTGTTTATTAAACCATTCTTCTTCATTGTATTAACTAAAATTTTTAATTACAACTAACTCAAGATTTTAAGGAAACAAGGTAACTTGCTTTTTTAAGTTAAACCAACATTTTTTTTTACAGTGTAGCATGTTCGGGATAGAGGGCATGATTTAGCACTCACAACATAAAAAACTATTTTTGTTAAGAACTGTGTCAAAGAAATATCCACCCTGAAGTTGAGTTCCTCTTAAGACAAAAGGGCCTTTGAATTCCCCGGGACTGTTCTGTTTTGTGAAAGAAAGCCTGTTGCTGTCTTCTTAAACCGTATTGTAATGAATTAGACTCTGTTTTTTTGTGTTAATGAGAATCTTCTAGAATGAAGAAATGCTGAAGCTTGGAGCTAATTTCAGGCATGTTTTTTGATAGGACATCTAAAAGTCTGGAAATTTTTATGGAAAAAACAGGAGATTTGATGCCAAAATCACATCACCCACAGTTTCTCTGTGTGTGTGTATGTGTGGAAACTCAGGATGCAAAATGCCAGAAGCAAATTAAAGTGACAAAGGAGGTTGGTAAGGAGAAGGGAGGAATGCTGTGGCTGTGTGTCTGACAGTAGTTCAACTGAAGTATTTTTGAAACCAGCCCCTTTTGTTTCCTATTCTGCGATTATGTGCACTCGCTTGCAGTTTTAAAGGCTTTCTGCCGTCGGTGTACATGTGCGTCACAAGAAAATGGCTTCAGCAGACCAAACCACAAGTGTTCTCTCTCTTTCTCTCTTTCTCCCTCCCTCACACTTATCTCCATCTCTCTTTTCTTTCTTTCTGAATAAGTAAAAGGCTCTGCTACCTGATTGTCACTGTAATAAGATGTAGTGCAGCAGCAAACAGACAGATTGAGAGAAAGCCCTTGACTATCATTATGGATGTGTCCATGAACAGCTTTTGATGATGGGTCAAGTGGTGACAGCAGCTGATGTGATGAGTGTGTGTGTGTTAGCTTGATCTGCCATTCTAGCCTTCACAGTTTAGAGAGCGGCTTGTCTAAATGGTCTCTACGTGAAGAGACTCAGCAGTTAATGATGTTGGTCTTAATTCAGAGCTGCAGAGCTGGGAGCAACTGTATGGATGGAGTGAAGAAGGTTCCAGAAGATCCCATAGGGATCATTCATCATTCCTGGGGTCATGGCAAGATAGTGGACATGAAAACTCTAAAGGTGCGGTCAATTCACCGTTGTTTGGTGAATTTTCATGTGCGAAATCCAAACACATAATCAGGAATTTCGCTTGAGGGTGAAACATTTTCCTACACAGATTTCGTTATAGTTCACATCACTTCTTGGTTTGAAAGTGACTTCTATGGGGGCAGTGCTTCACACATTGCTACTCAATTGTCAATAGACAATGGACCTTTTTTTGCCTGTGAAATTTAATGAACATTCGTTAATGTGACTAAACCTCAATGGCAAAATCTTTTCCAGTTTGAATTCAGTCCCACTATAGATATCCCACTCAATTCACATCCATACATATGCAAGCAAAGACATCTCGTCTTCTTGAGAATTCACATTTAAAGTATGGACACACTTAAAAGCTGCAAATTTTGTGGTGTTGTTGAGGAAATTTATTATACGTTGAAACTTAGTGTGACTGCAGTTTAGTCCTGCAATATATTCAAAGTGAAGTCTTTCCTCTTCCGCTCTCTCTCTTTTTGGCTTTGCCAGGATGTATTAACCACACCAAAGTGAAAACACCAGGCTGGAAAAAGTGAATGTTTTCTTTCAGAGGAAAACAAATTGAAATTGAATAAAAAAAATTACCCCCTTTTTCATTAGTTTGTCATGTTAAATCTTTGGGCAGGAAGGTCTACGAACATAATTTAAGCCCTAATTTATCTTATGAGTAGTTGTGGTGTCAAAAGGGCTGTAATGTAGTGATCTTTTTTTTTCATAGGATGGCAGAAATCTGTTGAAATAATGGAGAAAATATTGCGGTTTTGCCTCCCCTACATATCTTTGGAGCCTCTTTGACATCTATCAACATACCCACACTAGCACTCAAAAAATCAACCTGAATCACTCATCGAGTTTAGGAACATACGAACTCCACAAAAAGAGAGGGAAGCTGGAATAAAGCGAAGATCCTGGCAGGTTTACAGCCCCACCAGCCTTTTTCCACCGGCGGGCATGTCTTCCTGCGGCGCTCCGTCATGGGCCTGCAGCTGAAAAAAGCTCACTCATTGCACACACTGTTTCTCTAGCAGGAAAGAAACCGAAACTATGACACAGGGCTAAACTAAACCCCCGAGACCTGCCAGGATGCAAATAAGACATTTTGCTCCACAACACTGGTCGTCCCAGAGCCAGGCCTTTTTCGCCTTGTTGCAGTTGGTACTGGAGCCGGGAGCTGCTCCTGCTGTTACCTTGAAAACACTTCTATCCTCCTGGACCATTTTTAGCAGCTTCTTCTACTATTAGAGTGTTACTTAAAACTTTATTTAAGCATTGTATTGATATTTCAGAGTGCCACATATTGGTAATTGGGGAGCGTTGAGGTGCATGCACACTTAGGGGATGCAAGCTTGAGCGATGATGGCGCATGAACGACTTGCGGTGTGGTGTCAGAGGGGAAGAATGCTTTCTGTCTCTTATTGGAGGTGGTACTTAGATGACAAGAAAGAGAAGTTGTGAAGGGGGAGGGAGCGGTGGAAGAAAGGAGCAAAAGATGGCCCTACTCTTCTTCACTGTTGCTAAATTTATTCCATCTGCAGGGTGGAGGAGTTTGGGCTGACTCCAGACCAGAGAGAGGCTTCTAATTAAATCGTCATCATTATCAACTTGTGGTCAACGATCATCCTAGAACGCTCGCTCTTCCAAGATGAACATGGAACCAGAGAGGCTTTTCCTTCAAGCCTTGTGTTGGACTGAATTAGAAAGCGAAAAGCAGGATAGGAAAGTGCTACACAGGCCTGTTTTTTTTTTTTGGCGTAGGGTGAAAAAAGGCACTCATCCACTTCCACTCAGGGTTAAACAATTACTGCACATGAGAGGGAGGTAGAGGAATCTTAGCTGAGTCTGCTAGACTTGCTCGATTTCAGGGGGAACATTAGCTGTAGCGTTAGCATGTTCAAACCTGTAATAATTTCAATTAGAGCTGATGGGCGTGTTTGCCATATTTGGATCAGCACTGTTTGGGAAGTGCTCCCCTTAAGGGCTGACAGCTCTTAATACGGTATTCCAAGCATAGATATGTGAGTGACACTGAAGAGTGCGTTAAAATGCTTTATCAAATCATAATTACAGCCCCAGTGATTAAAGGGGAAGTGACTCTGATTAGAAGAGTTTCTGGGGACGTGGAAACGGGATGAATATTCAAATGGGAAAGGCAAGGAGAAATATTATTTAGAGTTTTGTTTTTTCTTCTCTCTCTCTAGAGTGAGGTATGTGTCTGCCAGACTGCTGTGCAACCACAATGCTATGATATCATCTTTACCACACAGATTTCATCTGGGCCCTTTCAGCTCTAGCTATTGGGCAGAAAATGTGCATACAGATATCGGCCCATTAATGTTCCGCTTCTCTCTCTCTCTCTCTCTCTCTCTTAACCCTCTGATGTATGGCATTGTCTATAGTAGATGTTTAGAAGCAATTTTAAATCATTTAAACTACTGTGTTCCAGACCACTTTGAGTGATTACGTTCGAGCCTTTCACATAATTCTACTTTTCGGAGAACCTCTAGGCACCCTAAGTACATTACAGGATATTTGAGGCACTCTCATGAGGTAGAGATTCTCCAGAAGGTTCTGGCAATATTCATTTAATATATTTTTGAAAATATATAATTTGAAGCTAAAAGAACATTAGGACATTTATTTATTCATGTATATCAAGTGTTTTTTTTTTAACCGCTTTGAAGACATATTTAGAACTTTTTATTAATTTAATCCAGTGTTTCCTCTAGGATTTTTTCCAGCT
This sequence comes from Phoxinus phoxinus, assembly GCF_949152265.1. Lineage (NCBI taxonomy): Eukaryota > Metazoa > Chordata > Actinopteri > Cypriniformes > Leuciscidae > Phoxinus > Phoxinus phoxinus. The sequence continues at coordinate 37,977,115 of NC_136877.1, read as the reverse complement.
GTGGTGGCAGGCCCATTTCCCCAGGGGGAGGGGGCGTCGCCCATGCGTGATATTCCCATGGGCCACGCCCCCTTGCCCCAGGTATTTAAACCTCCCCTAAGTATTATAATTAGGGATGGGTATCGATTCAGATGTTCCGATTCGATTTCAATTCGCAAGCTCTCAATTCGATTCAATTTCGATTCTCGATTCCACTCAATGAATATACTGTAGATTTAACACAAAACCTATATTTATAAAAAAGAACCGTGAACATAAGTTTACGAGTGGTTAATTAATAAAAAGAAATTAAGAGCCAGTATATTAAACTCTTATTATTTTAGGTACACTTGGGTACATTAAAACAGCATATATCAAATGCATACAATGAATAGACAGGATTTTGATGCAAGATGAAAAATTGATTATTGAAAAAGTCAGAACAGTCTCATGCCTTGATCAAACAGGATCAGGTTATTTTATGTTTAAGATAAAACAAACATAAAATCTCACTGCATTAGAATAACATGGAGGCTGTAAGCCTATGAAGTGTAGGAAAACTAATACTGGCTTTTGGGTGATATATAAATAAATATGGGGAAAAAAAATCGATTCATAGCCTTTGAGAATCGATATTGAATTAACCACAATTTAAAAAACGATTAATCGAAAAATAGTTTTTCTAGTTATAATATGAAAGGTTCCAATTTACAGCGGCAATGCGATTATGCGCATCCCGTGCGCCGAATGATGCACTTGAAGCAACTCGAAGTCACAGCGTGCAGCGCGTCGCATTGAAAAGTGTTAGCAGAGTACACAGACAACACACGAAATACTGTTTCACAACTACCAGTCTCTCTGACTGGCACACTTTATTTAAAAGCACAAAGCGAAGAGATATTTGATGCTTACTGTATTATATCTATGCAACAGTTTATTTAGCCTTTTCTTTTAACAGTTTTACATTTCACTTACTTACTTATTTTCGCATGAAGAACAATTCGAATTCAGAGCGCTCAGTGCTGTAATCTAACGTTAACAGAACTAACGCAATAAACTCCAGTAACAGTAAGATAAAGTAATTTTATGCAAACCATAGACCTGTATCTACAAATAAAGTATAATAATGTGAACATTGATCTTGGAGAGTGTCATCGTGTTACTCGTAACCGAAGGTGACGCGATGTTTGAGTTCTGAATGGAGAATGACTGAGGAGAGATGAGTTTTCATTAACTTTAACTTAACGACTTCAATATTATTTTAATTTTTACCTCACATTATGCTATCGAATGACTTTAGAAGTCTTGGAATATAGTGCACGAAAACTTTATGGTGCTTTACAATGTTTTTTATGCCTTTAGTGGGGCTTAACAATAACACAATAGTATGCACAATATCGGACGGACCTCATTGAGAAGCTGCAGCCGTGGCGGGAGGATTTTTGGTGTGGCGGCCCACCACGGCTGAATGAATGTAGCGGAAACACTGTAATCATTCTTGCAGAGGGTTAACCATGCTCATTGGGAATATATTGAGTGATTTTTTCCCCTTCTATTTTGTAGAGTCTTATTAAGTTCTGTATGGCCAATGTATGATGGCTGCCAATTATAATCAGGGAAAACAAGGGTAGGATGGACGGCATTTGACTGTTGTTTTTGTATTCTATCAGCTTGGCATGCGGGCTTAATGCAGAGGACTTTCAGAGCAAATTGGACTTGAATCTGTGAGGAATGTGAAGGGGAAAATGTCTCTCTCTCTCTCTCTCTCTCTCTCTCTCTCTCTCTCTCTCTCTCTCTCTTTATTGCTCGCTCTTTCTTGCTCCCTCTCTCCCTCTCTCCACTCTGTTGCGCTTGGAGAGCTCGATGAGAATCACACGTTTTTGTGAACTTCAAGGTATGCACTGTTTAAGCAAAGGAGATAAAGGAGCGTATTATTAGTAGCCGTCTTCAGCAGGCAGATTAGGATTGCTTGAGCCTTTTCTCGCCTCACCTTTGTGAGCCTCAAACACTGACTGCCATGTGATAGCCTCTTTTTATGAATAATTTCAGAGAGCGTTCATAAAATGTAGGCTGTGAAATAGACAGCGAGAGCCTTACAATTTTACAATTTCACAACCGACTTCCCTCTTAGAATGACAGTGGCTAACCTGACTATTACCGCTTTTGATTTCAGCAGGGCATGGTTTTGCGCTCGGCGAGCTATACATAAAAAAGCTTAGCGCCGACTCTGAATTTATGGCTAAATGCTGCTTATCTGGCAGCCTTTTCAAACACTTTAGAAAAGAGTTGTATTTTCAGCTCACTTCAAAAAATTCCCGCCTGTGTTGTTGTGTACTTGAGCCTCGGCTCTGTTGTGAGCCGCACAAAATAGAAGTAGTGCAGCATCGATATTTTATACAGATGGGATTCTTTCAGCATGCACACACAGATATGGCATGTAAACAGCAGTGATGTGCAGATGTTTCAGGTGAAGGCACATTTTTATGTTCTATTCATATACATTTCTTTGAGTTCTTCGGAAGGTGCAGGACTCGATTGTGTTTAGTTTGTGTCGTGTTGTATTCACATCACACCCAGCTCTTAAACACTTTCCCACATGCCTCCTCAAATTCCCACATTTATTTATTTACGTTTCGGGTTCCCTCCAAATCTACCCTTCGAAGCCCAGTAGGCAGGGGAAATTTACATTGCTACATAATCTAAGATACATTTGAAAATAGTGTGTGGCGAACAGTAGTGGTGGTGGAAGCCTCCTGATATTTTCATTGGAGCGTTGTCAGCTTTTCTAGAGAATAATATGAACCATGTGTCCCGTTTGCAAGAGAAAATTAGAGACCTTTCATGTGACCCACCTGTCGTGCTTTCAGCGGTGATAATGTTAACCTCATGTCACCATCAACGGCCACTAGAGCTATAGAGCATGTGCGTGTCGACACCAGGGGAGCTTCTCATCTCGCTAGAGTCCCTGCATTTGACACACATTCACGGACCTCGCAGGGAAAGACTGTTTCTCGTAAGAGAAACAGATCTCACAAACACACATGGTTCATGGTGGTAGGTTTTCCGTCTTTATTTTCTTCTCAGTTTTCCTTTTTTCCCCCTCTGTTTTTGTTAGCTTCTCAACTGTTGTGTAGTTTTGAGCATTGGGGTTCCTCATGGTTCCTCAAGGTTCCTCGGGTTTCATGTGGCCTGTGCCATGCTGTAATAGGTTCCTTGGGCATGATTGGTATATAATAACTGTTTTACAGTGTTTCTTTTACCCCCCTATGTGCTGAGAAAATGCTAAACGTTCACGAGCACCACAGGGCATATGGTTGGACCTGTGATGTCAGTTGTTATTGCTGGATGCGTAGGATAGGAAAAGTTGGATTATTTTCCAAAAATCCACTGTGCGAGGAGCATTATGTCACAAAGGCGACATTGTAGCCAGTTGGGTGTGTTGCAGTGTGGGTCCGTGTATGTGTGTTTTGTGTGCCTCCCAGCTCGCTTTCTTATTCTATACATTGTCCAACTGCCCTCAAGTACACGCTTGACGTGCGTCAGTGCAGAAATCAATGGAAACTGTTCCATACAGTATATCAGCTTCATAATGGAAAAAACATTATATTATGCCTGTCCATTTTTAAACCCCAGTCACTATATGGAAACATATAAGACATTTTCATTTTTGAGTGAACTATACCTTTTAAGACACACTCAAAAATGAAAATTTCTTCTGCAGAAAACAAAGTTGTTGTGTTTTTTTTTTTTTTAGGTCCATCCAAGGAAAGTTCATAGAATACAAAACAAAATTTTTCAAAAGATCTTTTTTTTTTCAAAAAGAGAAAAAGGGTCATACAGGACTTGTATTGTCCTGCGTCAGACATTTAATTGATTGCATAATTTTAATTTTGGGTGAACTATCCCTTTAACGGCAGTTTCAGCATTGTTATTTAGATCGTGGCTTTCTAACAATATTAGGCTTGGTAGATTATAGCTATTTGGCTTTTTGCGAGAGGGCATAGAAAGACCAACAATAATCTCACCCTCCGACTTGCCTGCAATGGTCATGTGACTGTAATTTGGCCAAGACTCCCACGTTCGCTGGGACGGACTGGATTTCTTTAAAGCTGTCCTCCATCAGCGGTGTACTCCAGCCTGATTGCCTTGTGCAAAATGAGAGCATCATGGGAAAGGACGTGCATTTAATAGCTAACTGAAGAACCACGCATCTCTTGTTTTTCACTAATTGAATTCTGCACTAAAATATGCTGGCAGGAGCCCTTACCTTGTTTGACTTATTTATTGCCTGACTGGAGAGGTAATTTGACCTCCTCATTTCAAAGACTCTTTTTTTCCTGCAGAAAAGGAGTGTTAAACTCAATTACACCACCGATCAGTGACTCAAACACTACATTTGTTTTCTCTGAGGGGGGAAGAAGGGAAGCACAGAGAAGAGAAGAGCTCTCTCTCGTACAGTCAGAGGAGCTGTAGTATATATGGGAGAGTGTGTGACTCCTAGTTATGTCAATTGAGATTTGTGTCCATCGTTTAAATCATTTTCCTCTCTAGAAAATTAAGAACGAATAAGAATTCTCAAGCCAACATTTTTTTTTCACTCTTATTAATGGGTTCGTTTGCATATGCTGAGTGATTGTGTATTTTGAGGTGGGGTTTTTTTAAATAAAAGAGAAAGTGATTGTTTCAATGGTTAAGATTTACATCTGTGCTGGCATTGTTGCTGTGAGACTTTTTAAAAAGAGTTTTAGAGAGAATATTTGCAAAAATGAAAAACGTTATGAATTATTTAATCATCTTCATAGCACAAATCCTCCGGAACTGTATCAAACACAGTGAAAACAGGAATTTGAGAATGCTGTTGAACTTTAAAAAGAAATTTGTAAGAAAAACAGATTTTTTTCCTTTATTTTTGCTCTAACCTTTGCTCTGCCTGAGAAAAACACGGCAGAATGCTTCTGGATTTTCATAAAGCCACTAGTCAAAACCCTAGAGCACAATGTGCTCCTCCCTGCTTTGCTGGTAAAAGAATTAAAAGTGAACTTGTGCAGGAAGAATGCAAGTACCAATGAGTCGTAACCTCTTTTTTTTGTTATTCCATCATTCATATCGAGACCTGAAATATTTTTCAGATTTTACATACCACAAAACCCATCCTTGGGGAACCAAGGCCTCTCCTGGCATACTTAATTGAGGTTTCTTCTATATTCATCTAATGGAGAATACTGCACACAACTCCTTTTTCTTCTTCTGTGTTCTTGACCACGTCTCTTCATTTAAATTGTCTCTGTTCATTCATAGAGAATGTGAACCATGACGATTTCAATTCAATTGCAAATGTAATATTTGAAAAATGGGACTTTGCCATACACACGCTCCTGCGTCTGAACAAGAACAAGACAAATAATTTGTGTGCAACCGCCGGGCCTGGATGTAACCTGATCTTTTCTGGATCGATTGATTCCATTCTGGTGTAATTCACCATATGATTGACTTTCAGCACGGCTTACCGTTGGAAAAATATCCCTGTACAGGCTGCGGCCTTAAATAGCGCAGTAATTTGAATACAGATGCTTGCTGCTTAGACCTTGTCACTGGAAATGACTCTGAGTCAGGAGACAATTGCAGGTTGATTATGTTGCCACTGACAGAAGTTGCAGGTTCTTTGTGCATCAGACATATTTGCATTTAAATGCTTATTGTAGGCAGCCGAAGCATATCCACTCTGATTGTCTGCACGACCTGTCTTTTTATATTTGTCTGAAAAACAAAATCAAATGAATTGCAATAAGGGATAATCTGTATGGGAATAATTTTTCCCAATGGTAGAAGGCACATCAATCAATTTTTTTAACTTGTTTTCAGGCTTTAGTTATCAGTCACATAATGACTTTCATCTCCTTATCTTTTATGAATACGATTTGATCGGCATCTGTGTCATTTATCTTAATATTTGCTGTGTCTTCAAAATTATTGTATATCATTTCTATAATGAAATACCTATTTTATTTGGGTAAACTGTGCAAAGTTCTGAATCTCACAAATGAACCGGATATAATAAATAAAAGCTTTTTATGACAATATTTTTTTTTTTTGGCAGCATATCTCAATTTAGTGTTTATCAGGCATTTCCATCTAAGACATGCAAGAGTCACAACTTTAACTGCTGAAAAAATTGTGGTGTCAATTGAAAAAGTCTGACAAAACAGAAGATGGAATCTTGTTTATTTTTTTATTCATTTTGCAGCCCATACAGTAAAACAAGTAATATTCTCTGAAATGATTCGCGTGAGTGAGTGAATGTTCAAACGTTCAGCAATCATTTGTTGTGTTATCCCACATACTTGACCTGTTTGTGCATGTCCTTGGCTTTATCCACATATATGTTTCTCATGTCCATTGTGTGCGTATTATACCATAAAAATGTGTGTGTGTGTGTGCAAGGCAGGTGTGTGTATCTGTGCTCCTGCTGCTTCAGGCTCTGGGTTCTTTGTCCTGTAGCACTCAGCATGTCTGCCTCCTCAGGAGAGCCAGGGCTCTCTCTCGTCTGGCCACACAAAGGCACAGCCTTTCTTTGAGGTGTTAAAAACTTCCATTTATGCATTCCCTGGACAAAAAGCTCCCGGACCCATTTTCGAGGCCATTGGCAACACAGGCAGACATTGTGGCCACGCTTCTTCGCCACTCATTTCACAGATTCTAAAACCGGTATGTGGTGAACAGGATTTCAGCAGCTAAAATGCCCCGTGAGAGCACGGGCGATAAGAGAGCGAGAGAGAGAGAGAGAGGGAGAGCGGCCGGCAGCCCCGTAAACTAGAAGATGAGACCAGGAGAATAAACACATTACCTGGGAAAGAGAGAGAGAGAGAGAGGGAAGCAGGTTTGTTTCCATAACCCAACTCAATGGTAGGGACGGATAAATAGGGGGGTGGGAAAGTGCTTTGTGTCATGGCTAGGGAATAAACTCCATCGACTGATGCCAAATCAATGATAAAAAAGACAAGGACCTGCTTTCTCGCTTTTGCTGGAATTGCATTCTAATCATTTACTGAAGTGTGTGTGTTTCACAGAGAAACCGGTATGACTGTATTTTACCAGCTGGGAGTCGAATTCCTCTCGGGGTGGATTTGAGGCCCGTGGTCGCCGGTCAACCCTTTCTTCCCCTAATACGGACTTTCGTTGTTGTTATTTCACAGCAGAGTAAATCACATGAAATGTATCTCCACTGTCAGACATGAAAGTCTGGCTTGGTTGCGGTGCTGTCTGCAAGCCCAAGGAGAGGAGATGTTTGATTTAAAAACAGCGCAACCTCCCCCATCCACGTTGGGAGTTGTGAAATACGCTTTATAAACACCCTCGGCTGTAAGCAGGCCCTCTTAAACTAAGCATGTGCACATTCAAAGAGGAAGATCAATGAAATGGGACGTGTCTTATTTTATTTCAGTGAAAGAAAGTTGATCTTTTTGGATCCACTGCTCTTTCTGACATGAATCCCACTTATTGGGTCTTTATTGGTCTTTGGAGACAATTCAGATTGAAGAATTTTCTCCCTTTGAGTGCGCGAGTTTGAATTGAAATGGAACACATAACACAATTACAAGACTGAATTACAATTCAAATAATTTCAATGCAGGTAATGCATTTTGGGATGTTAAATTAATTTATTAAATTCTAAAAAAAAAAAAATTTAAACATAAATTTAATCGTATACACATTTCTATAGGTGGCATTTCATATCAGTTTTTTTTCTCGCTCTCTCTAGCATTTGTTGCTCTATAAACCTTAACTTCAAAGCTTTTAAAATGTTTCTTTAAAATTGAAATTTTAAACAGTCAAGTTAAAAATGACAGTTAAATTATTCTTTTTTAATTCACTTTCATTTTTCTACTTTATTTAAATAAAAAATTCAGGAATTGAATTGAAATTAAAAAGGCATTATCAATTCAGTCTTGAATGGCGCACTCCCCTTACAACTGTACTGGTATCGTGCTTTACACACACAGATATGTCAGCTGTGGATGCGCACTAGTTTATTTTTGTCAATAGGAATATTGGATCTGACAAAAACACCACTTTACCTCTTTTGCTCTTCCGGCCACTGCTGGGTGTGAGTGGCCCGTCTTTCGGCTCAGTTCTGCCTTATTTTCACCCACCCCCGCCTCTTCTCCCATCCTCCAGACCCTGTCAGTGGCCCTGCTGTTAGTACAGAGATAACCTGTCCTCCACCAAGTAAGAGACCGTCCTGCTGATGGGGGATATTGCCTCTTTTGTCCCAATAACTACTTCCCCTAAATCCCCTCTTAACATGTTCTGGACTGGGGGAAATAGGACATTTAAAGTGATTTTATTTTTTGCAGGTTGCTGGATCAGAAGAAAGCCAAGGCAAAGTTGATGCAAATTAAAATGTTCCCTCCTTAGGAGAGTGCAGCATGTCCATGGTCAGAAAGATGAAGGATTTCATCTATATTTGACCCATCTGAACCACTTTGCCTTACAGTTCAGCCTCTTAAAGCTCTCTTATCAGTACACATTTACAACGCATTATGTAAAGCACGCTACTGTATTTCTCCCACTTTTGCAAGTATATTTAAAACAAGCTTCCTGCGCATGCCGTGCGAAAGCATGGCTGCTAATGTGAGGTTAGTCACTGATTCCCAATCGTCATATGATGGTCAAAGACACAGCGCTGTTATGTAGAGGATTGATTTAATCAGCTGAACCTACTGTAGATGAACACATGCTTGGGATTTGAAGGCTCATTGGGTTTCTGAAAGGACTTTTCTTTTGATTCTGAATTCTTGTTCTTGAGTGAAATGTAAAGAATGTACAGTTTATCACTGGCTAAGGAAAAGACGACTTCCCCACTTTTATTTTATACTGGCTATGAACTTGAAAATAATTTAATGTAGGAGAACGGAGGCTTTTTGGAGAATCAGTTACTCGTGTCTCTCTCTCTCTCTCTCTCTCTCTCTCTCTCTCTCTCTCTCTCTCTCTCTCTCTCTCTCTGTGTGTGTGTGTGTGTGTATCCATTGGCTTGTGCTCCTGGAGTCAGTTTGTGGTAGTGTGTTTGTTGGAGGGGCTAGCTGGAGTCACTGTCATGGTCGATGGATTAGCCTCACCAACATGAGTTTAAGCACCCTACTTAACCCTTTAAGTGTCACGCCCCTTTTTTTGAATATACATGAAAATGCACTTTCCGAACTTAAATGTTTGTAACTCAAGAATGCTTTGGAATATGGATGTAAGATTGGTCTTGTTTTTAAGAAGAAAATTGGCAGATTTTTGTAGAAGTGAAATAAATTAAGAAAGTGTAACAGAAAAAAAGTTATAGAAGTTTGAGTTTATGAAAATATAAAATAAAATAAAAAAATGATTCATATTTTATATAAAATATATTTTTTCAAAACCTGGGTAACTCTAAAACTGCACAAAAATCAAAGCCAAAAATCTGAACAAGTTGTGTTTTAAATTTTAGGTTGATATCTCAAAAAATGAGCTTTCAGTAAGATTTTGTTTGGGCGCAGTACCACACTTTTTCACTAGTTGACATTACTGCCCATATAAGGGCGCCTCCATTTCCATATATGGTTTTTCTTTATTTCTAAAACATTTTCAGACCTTTTTTTCTAAAATAATTGAACAAATGCTATCTTTTGAACTCTTGGCATGAAAACAAACTGAGGTTTCTACCATTTTTTTCATGATTTTTCATGTTCATCACTATTTCAAAATAAAGGACTGAACACCTTAGGAGTATGAAAATATTATTGTTGCAAATTGATAAATTACAGCTCCTCTGTAATTTATTTTGAAAATCAGTCACCAAATATGAAAACTAGAGATTGTAAGCTTTCAAATGATATATAGTTTGTCAATATTACTTAAGGTTTTTACTAAGATATTATTGTTTTAAAAATATACTGGCAAACGTCCCACCTGTGGGACGGTGACAGTCAAAGGGTTAACCCCTATGAAATATTCAGCACATTTAAAAAATAAAATCTGTTTTCATTTAAACTGGTCAATTCCTCATCTGATGCAATGTGGCGTAAAGGTTATTTCACAGGAAACCCTATCATTAATTTTTGGGTGCCCCCTAGTCTGTCCTCATGGGGTTTAATGGGCTTTAGCTTTTCGTCTAGCAATTTGCCAAGACGCTCGGCCACTCAAACAGTTCTTCCTTTCTTCATCTCTCTTTATTTCATCTCCCATTTGTACAACCGCAGCTACTTCATCACTGCAGTCATTGTCAGTAAGAGAGAAAACAGAGCTCAACATGTTAGAAAGCCGCAGCGGTAATTGCGGACGCAATGAATCGGTAATAAAACTGTTGGGTGACTAATAAAAACAGGCTGGTGCTGATTGGAACTCTCTTTAATGAATTCATGATCACCCAATTAGAAAGTCCCGTTTAATCCAGCTCTTCTTAGCACTACAGTGGCCTGCCACAGTCATTTATATAGTAGGTCAGGGCTTATTGCGTTAGTTTATTTATTTCTAATATCATTGTCATCTTATTTACAATAACAAAAAAAATCCTATCTAAACAAAATTATTAGCTTAAAAAAACATGAATATAATTGTTTTACTTCCATCGTTTTTCCTCACATAGCATCAAATTACAATTTCAAATTCCTTTTTATTTTTTGGTCCCCTGCTAATAAAACAGCTCTGTTTTTATTAAAGCCCAACAGGAATTGGTCAGATGTTGTATCGCTCACAAAGAGAAAAGCGTTTATAGAATTACCACCGCTGACAAGTGTGTGTGGCACGAAAGAGAGCTGGGCCTAACTCTGTGAGAGATGCATGAGCGCATGCACACAGATACACACTGTGTGTGTGTGCGCGGTGTGAACTGGGAGGCAGTCAGGCCTGTGGCATGGTCTTTTGAGAACGTGGAATAGACTGTCAGCTCAGAGGTGCTATTAAGATGACAACAGCTTTCCATTCACACGAGGGTCAGACCTCCTGCATCTTTTCTCCCATTGTCACTTTCAGCCTCAAGGTTGCCACATTCAGATCCATTGGAGACCAAAGATCTCGCAGTTTATTCTATTAACCCACCCTCCCACACAGCCATTTACTTAGTCTGTGCGTTGACTTAGTTCTTTAGCGCTCGTACGGGAGGACGGGAGGGCAGATCTCGGTGCCGAGATGGCGCAAATTGCAGGCGGATCAATTAGCTGTGACCTCAAACCCCTGTGTCCTTGTTTAATTGGTGATGCTGAGGCAGGCTAATTGTATAAATCAACTGGTAATGAGATTCCTGCTTGTTGTGAAAAACAGAATAATGTGGTGAAATGAACATCAGTGAGGTTTGTGCAGCACTATTTCGCTCTCTCTCTTTTTCTACTGTCACGTAAAAGGGAAATGTAACACTACACATATGGTCGGATCATGTTGAAAACGGGGTGTTGTTGGTGGTTTGGGTGCACCGTCTGTTTGTTTGTGTTGCCTTGGTTGTGCCGGCCCGGCATTGCTGGAGGACCTCAGAAGACCTGCTAGAACTAGCAGAGCGTGTAACTAAATAAATCATTAGTGCTCTGCAGAGAGAGGAATTAGAGAAAACAAGTACTTTGTATGAAAGCCATTTATTAGTTGAATCAAACAGTGCAGGGACAGATTAATGAGGTATTAGAGAAGTGGACTCTAAACATTGTCTAGGATTGAGTCCCTCAGGGAGAGAGCTGAGTAACTGGAGGCTCTGCGGCGCAACGACTGTTTAACTTCATCTGCTGGGACTCGGACCGCCTGCCTGCACTTCACTCGTCTGACATCCACTCTCACAGTTTTCTGTTCTTCTGCTTTGTTGTTACTCTTGATAACAAACAAATACGTAGCACAATTGTTTTCAGCATTGATAATAACAAGAAATATCTCTTAAGCACAAAATCAGAATATTAGATTTCTGGAAGATCATGTGACACTGCAGACTGGAGTAATGATGCTGAAAAAATATTAACATTTTTTAATATGTAATACTAATTCACAATATTACTGCATTTTTTTTAATCAAATAAATTCAGCCTCGGCGAGCATAGAGACTTCTTTGAAAAACATTTTAAAATCTTACAGAATCCAAACTTTTGAATGGTGTTTTATATGTATTTAGTTCCTGAATTTTAATTGAATTGCTGTAGTAAACAAGGTGCAGAATTCCATTTCAAATTTGAGTGCAATAATTAAATAGTTTTAGAAAAAGCCAATTTTGAATTTTGCCCAACACTGATATATACACATTTAAAGCAAGCTGTGCAAACTTAACCATGTTGTTGTTTTTGTTTTTTGTTCTGTTGTAGGTAATTTTCATGAATTCAAAATCAACTCACCAGTGATCTTTGGGAGCTGGGGATAAAGTCTTTCTGTTTATGTAAGTACAAACAGTATATTTTGGTTTATGTGTCTTGTCCAACATTACTTGTGTATCACTGCTCCATTAACACTTGTCCTATGGTTGCTGTTGTCTTATCCTTTTGCGTCTGTCTGTCTGATTTTTAAACCGCTGTACATGCTTCATCAACACAGGAAATGGTGGCCTTACACAAATGATTACAATGATGAGTGTGTTGTTCTGTTCTGTGTCACTTTCCTAGAACTAAGTTTGCTTGAAAAACAGCACAAGGGACTTCCATAAAAGGCTATATATTAACATTTAGATGCAGATTATAGCCTTTTTTGTTACTTTAAAAGGTATAAAGTAGTCATTTAAAAAACTGGTTTGCTTTTTAGCACCTACCTCCACTTTCCGCTCAAACACACACTTCCATCGGTGCATATAGAGCGAATCTATTCTCTATGCTAATACCAACTATGTTATTGGTACTTTCAGGCTGCCAGTCGCCCTCAATAAGAGCATTCACAGCAATGAAGAAAGAGCCCCTTTTAAAGAAACACAGACAGGGTCTTAGTAAACAGTCAATATACGGCTGCAGTTTTCTGCCACAATATGTCTTAAATGGGAGTTTTCTCTTTCCAGCATAGTAATAAAGATCATATCTGGCAAAGTGTTGCTCTTGGTAATGTTGAGCAAACAAGCTTTCTGAAAGTTAAGTTCATATTAATCTTTTTTCAAATGTCACTTCGATATGAGGTGCAGGACAGAGTTATATTAGTGTGCAGAAAGCCCCACTGTTGGCCCTGCATAATTAGGCCACCTAGAATGGCATATTCCAGCTCAAAGTTCAAGGCCGCACACTAAATCAGAAGCTTTATCCCCGTGATTTCAATTCAAACAGCGTCTTCGGCTCAGATCAATACGCTCTATTACAGGCGCTTTTTTGTTTAAGCTGTGGTTGTGGTGTGTGTGTCGATGGCGTTTTAAGTCCGCACTGTATGGATGTCAGAGGAAAGAGAGGCAGATCAGTGAACGGAGAGTTATAAGAAAGGGGCCGGAAGTGATTGCAGGTTTTGTCTGCCCGAATTGTAACTCTGGAAGAGAGAGTTTTAATATTTTCCTGTGAGCCTGAAGTGGAGAAAGATCATGCGTTATCATTATTATTGGATTTTTTTTTATTTTTAGATTGACCTCTGCTCAGTGGGCGTGTTGTTCTCTTTGAGCAAGAGTAGGTGTTTGAGATGTTTAAAACATCAGTTTTAGTAACAGCAGAACTTTCTGGAGTGCCACGGGTGGTAGTCTTACCATTCGGGATGAGGTTACATGTTCTGTGTTACCACTACAGAACAGCTACGGCCTGTCTCGTTCTAGGTCCTGTGAACACAGATATTAACATTGATATGTCACAGGGTCAGGTCTCTATTTAGGGAATGAAACGCTGATTGTTAAGCTGAATGAAAGTGAAAGAACCACTTGAGTTAGAACAGTAAACATCAGACCTATGCTCTGGCCCAGCTCCAGCACTGAGGGTAACAGTGTAAGCCTTGTACTGTACATCAGGTTGGCATTGTGTCAGCATTTAGACCAGTGCGAGTGTGTGTATGTGGGTGGGTGGGTGAGAGTGAATGCTTAAATTTGATTTTTCTCGTATTGAAAACTTAATTGATTTGACTTAATTTTGGTAATAATAGACATTTGAAGTACAGCGATTTAAGGTTAGTCCTGACCTAAATCTTAAAAATAAATAAATAAATAGTAATTTTAAGCAAACTATGTACACCAACTATCTGAAATAAAAAATATATATATATTTCAAGACATGTGTCAGTCATTTAAATGCAATTGAAATAAAGGCCAAGCTTTCAGAGAGAGATAAAGCTATATTAAAGCTGTCAGTATGGATTGAAAATTTGTATCTATGTCCAGTGTCTTTTTCATTTCAGTTTTCACACTGTTTAAATATGAGGAAGAGAAGAAATGTACCCGTCCATCGTTCCTCCCCTAAAGCTGGGATTCTTACCGGACCTATAACACATTTATTAATCTAAATTCCTTTGCAACTTTAATCTGCATGTTTAATTAATCACAAAATGAGGCAGTAAGTAATTTGGGCGAACGCGTGGCTTGCATGCGCCCGGCATTTAATCACTCCTGCGCGAAGTCATTTGGAAACACCTGAGGAAGAGGCGACGGCATCTGTTTGAACAGGCAGAATACACTCTTTGTCAGTGTGTGCCATTCATCTAATAAAGCTGCCGGAGCCTTCCTTCATTTTGCATTTAGCGTGTCTCGCTGTTGATGTCTCTGTGGGGCCAGTGTCTTCAGGAATGATTTTCTGTATATTTTTTTTAAAATAAACAGCTCTCCTGGGCCCCTAATGAAAATGAATAACCTTTGGGTGGTTATTTCCTCATCTATTAACAGTCTCTCCCCAGCTACAGTTCTTTACTGACCCTCTTTGTGATTGTTGTCAGAGTGGCTGTTCAATAGGATCGGCATTTTAATTTCATCAGCCCGATTGAAAAAAAAAAAAAAACCTTCGTTCTCTTCTTTCCACCCGAAAGGCCCAATGGAACATAAAATTTCATCAGTGTGAATTTAGAATAAGATTTAATTATTGTCATGAAAGGAAGTCCTAAGGTCTTGAGACATCTGCGATGGTTGAGATCCTCGCTGAAGTATTTAGGGCACAGTATCCATTCGTTTTCTTATTAGTTCTCATGAGGTTTAGTTCTGTGACGCCAAGAGCATCATATTCTGGCTCTGCACCTTCTGCACGCATACTGGTGTGCCCTCTCAATCCACAGGGTCGTATGGGATACGTTTTTCAAATGAAATACACTCCATTTATTTGTACTACATTCGGCTGGTATAGTCTAGCAGACCAGACTGGCTTCGTCTGAGAATTGACCATTGATCATCTTGAGCAAGACTATTTTCAATAGTCTTCAATCACCCCGCTATGACCTAACATCCCAACAACACGCTGTCATGGCTGGGGCAGAGACTTCGGCTAAGGTTTATTCAATATATCGTCCTTTTGATGGCTTGATGTGCTTTATCTAATTTTCAGAAGAATTATACATAATAGAAACTTGGCAGTCTTCCCTTGTTTCAAGGTAAAGGCAGTAACCAAGGTAAAAAGGCGTTCTCTTATTGACTATATATAGACATACTGAGGAACATGACATTAATCTCCTGGCTTCCACAGCTGGGCATAATGCATAACTAAAAGTCCTGTAAAATGAATTAATGTTTCCAACCATGAACTTTTCTCCCAAAATGCCATGAATCCTCCAGAGCTGATAATGTGCTCTGACCCTGGGGTGTGAAATCCTTGTTATGTTGAGAGTTGCCAGTTAATTGATTTGCAAATTATTTAAAGTTTGTGGGGCCCAAGGGAGCACTTGGCTCTAATGATGGCCATTCCCATAGTTTGCTTCTCTCTGTATTACACTTTCTCAGCATGATTGTTAAGGTAATACCCACATAAAAGATTCAAAGCGCATTTTCCCCAATAGAAAAAGCAGAAATGTTGAAGTCTTGTAGCTTGAATGAGAAGGACATTTTGACAATAATTTATCATTTAGCACCGAAACTCTAAATACAGTATATAAATCCAGATTTTTTTATACAAATGTTTCCAAATATTAAGAAAGAAATGTAATTGTAGTTTTCATATTTTATGATTAATTAATTGCATTTTATTATATATGATTTACTTTTTTTTTGCATTAATATAACAAAATGCAATAAATAAATTTGCATATAAATCAATTTATTGTCAGTATCAATATAATTGATATTTATGAAAAATATATAGATTTTTACTAATGTATATTTATTTAACTTGCTGTATATATGCACAGAAATCATTAATAGTTATAATAAAAGCAAGATTGAACTAAATAAACTTGTATTGTTTATAATCTTGACTATAGATGAAGTTATTAATACTCAAAAGTATGCATTATATGATGTATTTTTAGCTGCATTTCAAAACGATCCACACTCACTTTTCTTTTTACATATTTTCTGCTAATTATATTGAATGTATAAAGGCAAAGTAGTGCTATTTTTTTTTATATATGTGCCAGCCACCTGCATTAACCAATAACCATATCTGAAAAGACGGCTTGTTCTGTTGATTTGGACTCGCAGCAACTTCTCAAACTTTATTAGAGACAGAGCGTATATCATTGTTGGCTTTATCTCATTTACGTATCTTGACTTATCTTTTTTTTTGTGGATCACCACAGCACAAATAAGTCTCCCAGTAATAAGGAGAATATTTTTAGGTGGGAATAGTTGAATAGTTGGGAATGTGACTTGTTAAAGAAATCTGTTTATTTTAGCCCATGTAGATTTTAAAGGCATTCAGTGCTGAGGTCATCCGCACACATTAAACATGCCCATTAATCTGAGGCTATCTGATTACCACTTGACTCGTATGAATATAATTAGCACTTCTGCTCCTCTGCTGCATATAATGGGGTAGATTCTCCCACATGCTTTCATTCATAAGTGCACTGCCCACCCGAACGCTTAGTGAGTCACTGAGATGAAAATATTAGGCACCTTGAGTCACTCCTGTCGTTATTTTGGAGTTTTTTACATTTCATTAATGAATGCAGGTTGTCTATTTTTTCTTCTGCAAAAAGTATTTTTCTAAACGGTCTTTACATAATCTAACGTCTCGCATGCAATGAATGAACAGCGATCTTGAAAGTAGTTTAACATTGTTACGTTTTAAACTTGTTTAACTTTGTTCTGTCTCCTTCAACTAGCCCAAACGGCAAATGAAGCGTAAAGCGCTGAGGGGAAGAAAACCCCTGTGAAATGAGGAACCGCTTCTGAGATCTAATTGATTTGTTGCGCAGATGTAAGTTAAGAGAGACCTCACCTTTTGCAGGGCTTGTAAGTTTGTAAGCACACGGTAATGTGTCCATTAGGGGAGTCAGATGCTCAGCTGGTTGAGTTGTAGAGGAAAGGTGCATGCTGTCTAACCCACTAAGTGGCTGTTTCTCTTTGCTAATATAAAAGAGACCCTGAGCCCTCATTAGCAAGCGCTGTCATTCAGACACAGAGTGTCGGCCTGATTTAAATAAAATGAAATGAAGATAGTTCTTTCTGGTCCCCTGGCTTCACTCATTGCCATAAACATATGCTCTGTGCCCTGCTTCTTTCCATCTTATTTATGACTTTAATTTGTTGTGTGGGCTGCGCTGGAAATCAAATTTAATACAATCCTCCCAGGGACCCTGTCATATAATAACATGGTAATTTCTGTGTATCCTTTTGAAAAATGAGGAAATTAATTCTTCCTGACATGTTCTAATTATTCCAGTGTGAACAGGCAAATCCAGTTTTTCTCTCTCTCTCTCTGATAAGTGTCAGAGGCAGGCGCGCAGCCTCGACGGGCATCTAGGTGCTAATGCTGACCAGCAGTGCGTTTAATTTGAAACATGAGCAGACACCTTTCAACACACCTTCCTAATGTTGGGTTGCTCTGCACAAATTAATTCACTACTCATCAGGGTGGGTGAGCAAGGGGGGTTGAGACTAAGGGATGGGACACCGGTGCTGTAAGCGAGAGTGTATTTAACCGGTGGGCTATGGTGGAGGGGAGGAAGCCCCTCACTGTCACGTCGTCTTTTGTGATGCCGTTTGGAGATGTGTACACTCGTGTGACAGGAGGACACCCGTGAGACGTGTTTGGATCTGTGGACAGAGGGATTTTTTTTTCTCCTGTTCCCAGCACTGTCAAAACCTTTTCACACCTTTAGCGGCTAGGATGAGAAGGGGATGAAATGCTAATTTAATTAGACTGTCATCAGTCACTTCAATATATACGGTAGTGCTTTGGCTTTGCTATGGAATCTGTTTCTGCCTTTTTTTTTTAAAACTTATGTTTCTTCTCTGTAGTGTATTAATGCATTTAGCAGAAGCCTTTATCCAAATAGACTTACAGTAGAAGGTATACAGGGGTACATAACTATTTTTTGGGTTCCCTGGGAAGTAAAACCACAATTTCAATGTTGCTAAATCTACCAGTTGAGCTACAAAAAGTGCTCTGAGATACATTTTTATATTTTTGAACGGAAGACATCCATACTAGTAAAATAATTGTATTATGGACCAGGCTGAGTATTTGTGTGTGACACAAAAGCGTAAACTCCCTATTACATCCTCAATTAAACCTTCTGTATTGCGTTTCACCCAAGCACAGTGTGCTTTCACTGAGCAATCGGCTGTAGGCCAGTCAGCACTGTGAGATCACATGACACCGTGGGCCCTTAATATTGCCACATGTCAACATTTCATTTTGCCGTTTTTGCCAGGGCACAGTTGTGTCACAGTAGCTTCTGATTAGTATTACTGTGTTACCAGTCAAGGAACAGTTGATTGAATGAGTCAAAACACAGAGTGTGTTTTACGTCACGTGCTGTCCTCTAATACCTGTCAGCGAGCGGCACTCTGGGGAAAAATATCCCTAGCCCCCTTTCCCCCCCACTCTAATTATGAACAGTGTTTAAGGCTCTGTGACGGGAAAAATAAACAAACAAAAATCGAGTGAACCTTTGGGTCGGGTTAAATCCACAAAGGCCTAATTGATTTGATGTGTGTCCTCTGTGTGAGCCGGGTTGAGTCAGTGCCATCTTGACATGCTGGAGGAAGACGTGGTCATCTTCATCATGGAATAAATTATTAGTTTTGGGAACTTTAGTTCTCTAAGACTTTAGCCGTTAATCTGGTTTGTGGCCTTTTCTTGTGTATTGAAGATGTAGCGAGATGTCTTTACTGTCGAAAATGAATTTGTCTGGCTCTCCGTTCCCCTTCTGCTGTCTGTAGAACGTCTATAGAGGAGATTTGTTGTAGTATGCAGAGTAAGTTTAGTCATGGAATCGCTGGGATCTCCATCTCTGGCCCTAGCCCACCCACTTTCTATGGCACTACATTAATTCAGCCAGTCAATTTGACTGAAAGTTTGAAATGTGCACTGCGTTAGCGAGGGAGGCCGTACAGAAGCCGTGTTAATAGCGAGGGCTTGTTGTCCATATGGTACTGTTTTAATGGAGCACATTTGTTGCAGATGGTGGGAGACTTCGCTTGGGCAGAAGCGGTTCTTGGCAGGTCTTTGGAGAAAAAGGCGCATGGAGCTTGACTTTTAACGCTGATGTTGATCTCTGCTGTTTTTCATTCAACAATCCGTTGTCCTTGAAACACGGCCTGTTCTAAATTTAAGCCTCGCTTTACTCTGTTTATTTATTTATTTTCGTTATGCTGAGACAATACTGTGTGGCTCAGTCACTTTTTCCTCAGCTCGGCCTGTAAACCGCAGCAAAATCCTCACACACAGGGATCGTAGTTGTCTCAATTTCTACAGTGAGTTTTTTTCAGCTGTAAGAGAGAGCTGAGGTAACGCAGCAGCCAGAGGGTAAGAAAATTGAGGGGGACACATAAACGAATCACTTGAACGCTACTGTTGCAGTGAGGAACTCTTACACTGTATAAAAGAAGAGGTATTGCTGAGTGGTCTTCAAGTCGAATCTCATGAAACCTGCTGAAAAACATCTCCTAGTCGTATTGTTCTTTTATAATTATTATTGTCCATTATTCTATTTAAATTATAATAACAATTGTTATTATTATTTTATTAAATTTAATAATAATAATAATAATAATCATTTTAGCATTTATATTTTTCAAATTTTCATTATAACTTCCAGTTTGCTTAAAGACAATGAGGCCCGTTTTAGAATATTTAAGGCATTTTTTGAATTGACAGCTAAGCACTAGCCTATACTCAGAGTAAACACAAAAATACAGTATTTTAAAAAAATGGCATAAATTAGATTCACTATTGATAATTGCAGAACAATCTGTGGAAAAAAACTAAAAAACAAACAAACAGATGCTATGAGATTCACCCATTAAGTGTAGAATAAAAACTAAATGGAAAATACCCTAATTTCCTAAAGTGCTTTAGGCCTTTACCGTGTAGGCCTGTTATTCCAGATCTCACTTTGTTATTCTAACTAGACAATCTAGATACATGTTTCATATCCCTTACTCTGTTTTATTAAAATATTTTTAGGCAGAATAAACAGACCTGATAATCAAAACACGCTTAAATCTAACCGTTACTGATGACTATGAGCACGTTCTCCAAAAGAGACAGACGCTGTCAGAATGCTTGTGTTTTTGCTGTCTTCTTGCTGCCCCCAACAGATAGAGAGAGAGATAGAGTGTTAGAGGAGGGGTGTGTGAGAGTGTGTGTGTGTTTTTAACACTTCCTTTGGAATAGTGAGGAGACACGCTTGATTGCCTCTGTTGCGTTTTTACTGTTTTCTCGCGTTGTCACTGCTGTGGCAGCACTTGGGTATTATGTGAGCAGAGCGCCCATGGCCGAAAACACTCCTTTCCCATCCTCCCCAACACCCCCAGACACCTGACTGTGAGAAAAGTCTCGGCGGGTCTTACGGGTCCTCTGGCCTGCTAAGTGCTGGCCGGCCTGAAAGGCGCAGTGTCCTTGGGGTTCTCTGATCTCACTCTTTCCATTCTCTCAGTGGCTTTGTCTCTACCCATCCACAGCAGCACAACTCACCACTGAGAGAGAGAGAGAGAGAGAGGGGGGGGGGGGATGAAGGGAGGGGAGAGGCATGGGGCAAATTACACCCATGTCACTGAAAGCGAAAGCATTTAGGAGGCAGAAGACTGAATGTCTTTTGACTCTGATGTGTCTCTTATTTATGATGATGATGATGTGAGAGAGGGAGTGGGGTGTTAGAGCATGAGAGAAATTGCTAATTAGTTTCAGCACTTGATGAATTCCGGTTCTGCAGTATTGCATTTTTTTAAAAACAGCTCTGGAAATGCATCATCTCTCGTCGTTGCTCCAGGAGGGACCAAAGTGGACTGATGCAGAGTGTGAACTTATATTGTGAAGCTTCACTATTTTTAGTTATATATAATTCATATTTTATTTATTTAACTAAAAATGTATAGATATATTTTTTAAATAATTGTATTATAATTTGTATTGTTTTATCTTTCTGCCTTAGGCCACATTGCACTCTTTACATTTTCTTTTGCATAACAGTTTATTTAACTATACAAACAGACACTTGATCTTTATAAGTCATATGTGAATGTATGTCTTTGGAAAGACCAAAAACTGAGACTAATAGAAACCCTTTGGAGACAATTTCCAAACATGTGCCCCCAAATTTGCGGCATTAGACTTTTAGAACAGCGTCTGTGCGTAGTGATATCATGACCACATCATCCCGCCTCCCTGTGGTTGCGCGGCCCAGCTTTGGCTCAGAGTTGGGCCCGTGTGGGCCCCTGTGGTCCAGCTTCTAGAAGCCGCCACGGCCCCGCCACACATGGTCCACAGCTGGACCACCACACGCTGCTTTGGGAGGAGCAGCGCCCAGGAACCACTGTCATACGATAACATATCATCAAAAATGGGACTGGAAAACCATGTACACTAATGACAAATGTCTGTTTCTCTGAAAATACGAATGAAAAGCTATTAGTGGAGCTGTGGGGAGTGTTACATCTTTGTCCTTGCGTTTGGTTTGGAAGATAAAAATGTTTCAGGGACAGTCGAGGATGTGTTGGTGGTTTTGTCTGTTTTCTCCCCTCTGTTACTGTTTTAAAGTTGCCATGCTAACTTGTGCTCGCTCAGTTACAATGGCTCTCTGTGTATTTCTCCTGCTACAGAAACCAAATGCTGAACATGGAGGGCTTTCTGCGTAGCAGCTTTTTACTGAGGTTAGTTGCTTTAGTTTTTCTGTTGTTGCCACAGGGGTTTCCAGCGGGCTGAATTCATCTGTCCTTTCACAGCTCCGATATCACACCACCTACTATTAGCCAACTTGTGGGATGATGTGTTGTCTCAGTCTGTGTTTGTGTATGTGTGCAAGTTTTAGCTCAGAAGTGTAACTCATTCACACTCCCTCCCTGTAGATAATCAGACCTAAAGCATTACACCCTGTGCCACCCACCCCAGACCCTGTCAGTCAGTGAATGCATGCACATGTCTGTCACCTTCCCCTCTGCCCCGGCTCACTGATTGGTCAGATTGGGAGTGGGGCAGAGCTTAATCTGTGATTCTCACCATTTCCTGTTTTGTGTGTTTGTGTTATAACCGCAGTCAAAACGAGTAAGGACGCCATTACCCCTTCCCCTTCCTGTGATTCTAATTAAGAATTTGTGCTGTGTGTCTGTGTGTCACTGCGCAGAGGAAGTAAAAAACAGCGAGTGTGTTAGCCATTGGCTGTTCTCTCTCTGTGCAAAGCACCTTCCCCACACTTGAATAGCTAGCAACCCTAATTAGTGATCTCTCATTAAAAACAGCAGCAGCAACATCTGCCTTTCAAAGCTGCTGTCAGCCAAACTTTGCTAAAGCTAATGAATCCCCTTTGATTTCTTTTTTCAAAAGGTCATTTAGTTGATTAAATTAATAGCATTTTTTATTCTCTTTCCAAGATGTCAGAATCCACAAAAACGAATAGATGTTATTCAGTAATTAATGATATATTTATATATATATATTCTTTTAATAGCTATTCAATTATTTTAATTTCAGATTTAAAAAAAAGTTAAAGTAAAAAAAAAAAAAATTCTCTCCCCAAAATCCACATGAAATACTTAAATATATATATATATATATTTTTTCCCCACAGAAATGCAGTGAATTGGGTTGTGTTGTGCCTTTTTATATGCCTTTTTGAAGCCACTGTCTTTTTTTCCCATTTCTATTGAACTGTTTTACACCAATATTTTTTTGAATACTAGCAGAGAAGTATTAGGTAGAGACACCACTATAGTGATTAGTTGAACGTTTGAGGATTACTGAGACTGATTTGCACTCACTGACCCTGAAGGAGAAGAATAGACGCTAGGATCTCTGATCTCTTCTGCATATCCACATGGAAGACGGCTGCAGGCTTTGACCTGAGACACGAGTCTTTCCGGTGTGTTTGTGAATAATCACATGATTTTAGGACAGTCTGTGGCAAAAAATGAATGCATACTTTGATTTGCTCGAGGTAGATAATCTGTAAAGTAACATCAGTTTGGAAGTTCAAATTCACCTATTGTAATAGTTTTAGGTTGTCATTCAGGCATTCTTCCAGCTGATGAATTTGTTGGCATACATGTGACCCACTTAGATCGCCGTTGGCGGGATCTGTTTGAGCGCGCTGGATTATTGTCAGCTTGATGCTTTTATCTGCCCGCCTTCTTCCTTTAATGCTACAGAATGGAGGATTGTGTTTGACTTCAGCCACCTGTTGCAGGAGGATAACCATATACCTTGCTGGCAGGGCTAGAGGGGAGGGACGGGGCAGTAGGTTGAGAGAGGACAGTCAGTGACACCTTATCGCTTCCTCACTAATCCTTCAAGATGTTCAAACCCTTACCATGAAGCACCCAATTTTAGTTCATCCTAAAGATTACATTTTCCCTTCATTCTTTTTCTAAGTAATCATGTGATTAAACTGAAGTAAATGCATAATTGTATGCTCCCAATGCACTTCCTGCTACATTGGAAGATAATGTGTGATTGGTGGAGAGATATTTTGCAAATGAGCAGCAGGATACAAGGATGCCAATGTAGATAAGAAATGACTCAAAAACTTTGTATGTCATAGCATGAAATCTGACAACAGAAAATGACTTTCTAGTAATGGTTTCTAGTTTGTAATCATTCGTGTACTGTACGAATAGTATGGTTAGTCAGAGCCAGACTCTCCCAACCAATCCGGTTTCAAACGTGTTCAATATAGTCATCTTGAAATTTCAAATGAATTCCATCAGGTGCTGAGAATCTGTTTCTGAGCAATACTCACACACACATAATATTTTATTTAAAAGTTATTTGCATTTTTTCATTGACAGTGAAAACAGAGAAACGTGAAGGCCCTGTTTTCGTTTAATTTTTAAAAGAAGCAGAATGGAATTATTTATTTTTCATTGACATGCATAATGGACAGTGACATTTTTTTCTTTGATCACGTCAAATAATTGATAGCTGGGAAGTTTTGCCTACGGGTGGAAATGAGTGAGTGAGAAAGAAATAGAGTGAGGAAAAGTGTAAGAGAGAGAGAGAGATGTCTCCAGGCTAATCCCAGAGGAGAGGACCTCCTCCTCCATCTCTGCCATTATTTGATGTAATGAAAGGAGAAAGTGTGTAACAGCTAGATTGTTAATTAATTTACTCTAACAAGATGAAGATAAATGAAGCACACTGAAGGTTGACTAGGCAAAGGGGGCCCACTTAGCATTCCCTCTCCCCTCAGCCTCTGCTCGCGCAAACAAAGATCCGTTCTCACACTAGTCAGCACATGAGGATTCAAATGACTAACTGCCTTCATCACTCTCAAAAACTCATTTCAGATTTTACTCAAACTTTCAGGCCTATATTGACCTAGATTTGAAAGACGAAAAAAAAAAAAGAAGAAGCTGAAAATAAAATCTCTTAAGTTTTTAATGTGCTGTGATTTAATCGGATTCCAGCACTTCTGGACTGTCGCTCATTTGCCATGCATGCTGATGATTAATTGATATTATTCTCTATGGTTAGTTATTTTGTTTATAGCTATCAGTCACTTCTATGACATGTTTGAGTTTGGCTGGAAAGGTTGAACCTAGGCCCATGTATTGCTTTATTGTAGAATAGATCAGAATGGCAGGGTCATTTTTTATTGAAAATAAGATACACAGAGATAATTCTGTGTAAACATGGGCTCAGATCTTCATGGTTCTAGCACAAGGAGACAACCTAAGCCCCCTTTGCCCAAAAGATGTTCTTCAGTGGCCCAGCCCCATTCAATAAATGAATAGTGGTGGTCTAATGCGGATTGGTGGTTATTTAAGCGGTGAGAGAAAGAGGCCCAGACACACAAAAAAAGAGAAAAGCCAGACAGTTGTCTTCATCCAAGCCTTTTTTCCAGTGTTCTATCAAGGACCTTCTTTGCCAGACAATTCAGCATGGGCCCCGCATGGCAGAGCAGACCAATCACCGTGGCACCCATTCTCTGCTCCTTTATTTTTCAAGTCGCCAACAATAGCTTGTTGATTGTGTGGACAACACCAGCACAATTACATTCTCTGTTATGGTGACCGGATGGCGTTTTAAAGTCCGCTCTTCCATAATAGAATCATTATTGTTATTCTTATAGCAGGGCCTCAGGAAAAGGAATAGCTGCTCCCGGTATGTCATTATTTTGCAAATGTTCGATTAGCTCAACATGAACTGTGCGGCAAGAATCACAGCTAATTAGACAGAGGGAGCTTCGCCGCTGGCCCCTCCAGCTCCTGAGTTAAAAGGTACCACTTGATGGGCCAATAATATAAAGAAAGGTGGTAAAAAGAGGGATTAGAGCTGTTGCCGTAGTAACTCCAACTTCCATCTGCGCGACGAACAATGAACTTGTGTTCCTCCGCCACCTTTGATTGAAAAATAGAAGTGAAAGAGCTAGCGCTCTGAAAGGACAAGACCCATTTCAACAACAAAGTGGAATTCTGGCCTAATAGGCTCTTTGGTAAAAGTAGTTTGGTAAGACTAGGGAAGGCTAGAGGAGACGAGAGGTCGTCATGTAATCCAAGGACAGCAAAGGTCGGTGTCTCCCCGAACAATAGCAGTTTGTTTTGGGTGTTACGTTCGTTCGGCGCCGTCATGGGTGCGGGACCTGCTGATTGGCTCCTTTCTACACTTCTTGAAAGGAGATGGAGAGGGAGGAACAGAGGGAAGCGATGCAGTTTAGCAAGCAGGAACAAAAGTGCTGCACGGCCAAAACCTACTTGTTCCTAACTGACTCTGAATAAACATCGACTAGATTTACGCCTAAAATCTGGAAGAAAATAACTTCTCCAATTAGAAGGAGCAGTCAGATGTTGTTTGGACGTCCTCCAGTCATTCCCATCATTATTCCCAGTGCAGTGGTGTGGAGGGGAGGGGAGGGGGGCAGAGGAGAGAACAGGTTTCTGCATGGCTCTGTGTGATCCTGACACTTTGTTCGCCTGATAAAACCGTGGCCTTAGCAGTTTTCCTGCCTGCACGTAACTTATTCCCTCCTCTTTCTATATTTACAGTAACTGTCCAACATAAGTAGGGGAGTATCTACAAATACTATTTTTCTGACATCCCACATTTGTACTAGTTTATCAGAATTTGAATGCAGTCATATCATCCCACATTTTCGAGTTTGACTTATACTAAAGTAAATTTATACAAATATATATACAGTATATATATATTAATATTACATTATTTGTACATTAATCTTTCCAGACTGTTTGTCCGTCCTTCAAAAAACATTTGTCATGCAAGCAAACAAAGAACCATTATAGCTTTTTGTCAGGGACAATATGTTTATGATCTACAATCTCTGTCCCTCTGTGTCCCTCTTTCATTTTATATCCCCTATTAGCAGTGGAATATGTCTGCTCACATTAACCTAATATATGGTTAGGGCCACTGTAACAGCAGCACAGGTTAATGAATTTGGCATTACTGAGTAACTGTTATTGAGGGCTGAGGAGGAGCCCAGCAGATGGGAGAGATTGTAAAGCTCTCTGCTTTGCATGACGACGGTTGAAAGATGGATAGGAAAGGAAATGATGTGAACACATGATGAACCCCACCACCCACCTGCACAATGGTGGGCACCTCTTGTTTTCTGCCTGGACGTTTCTGACTCATCAGAATACAAATCATACAAATCATAATTTGTAAATCATGTACTGAGCCTGACTCAGCTAAATTCTAAATGGAATTTTTATATGATTACCTTTCATTTGAGGGAATCAGTTTGGCATGTAAAACAGTTCTTAGTTAAGCCACCCTAGAATACAAGTGCCTTGACAATAGACTTTAATAGACAAATCTCCTTTTTCATCATACTTTTTTTTTTATCTAATGCCTTTTTAACACATACATCAAATCCTTTCTTTAACACTCACATCAAAATCAATATAAATATAAACTATATTGAAATCTTAAAAATGTATATTTTATGGTACACTATATATTTATTAGATTTTTTTTCTAACACACGGTTTCAGCCTCCATTTAATTCGTTTTTTTTTTTCGAGGGGATGGTAACATTTTATTTTTACTTAACCTAGTATTGTGCACTGACATTAATATACATCTTCTAAAGTGGACATCCTTGAGTGTGAGTTTGCCTCATGTTTTTGGCTCACAATAATATTTTGTGACATGCCAAATGGTTCATGATTGTCCTTTACATCGATCAACACAATGATTCTTAACAACCCCCCCCTCCTCCTCCTCTCTCTTTCTTTCTTTCCCTCCATCATATTCCTCTCCTCTGCTTTCAAGGCACAAGTACTTCCGCCCATTCTGCCTCAACACAGTTGTGCATGGCTCACCAACCCTTTCAATTTAGATTTCAATTATCATGTTAGTTTTGTGATTAGATTGTGTCCTCCAGGAATCAAACCTCTCTCTCTCTCTCTCTCTCTCTCTCTCTCTCTCTCTCTCTCTCTCTCTCTCTCTCTCTCTCTCTCTCTCTCTCTCTCTCTCTCTCTCTCTCTCTCTCTCTCTCTCTCTCTCTCTCTCTCTCTCTCTCTCTCTCTCTCTCTCTCTCTCTCTCTCTTCCCCTCTCTCTCTCTCTCTTCCCCTCTGCAATCAGATTGGATCTGATGAATTGCAGCTGTAATTACGGAAGTTATTGAATATGCAGATCGCTGATGACTAGCAGTGTATCTGTTCATAGTGCATTAACTCTAACTGTATCAAACGAGAGGCTTGTTCAAGACCCACTCAAGTAATGAGAGAGGGCCAGTGGATGCCATTAGCCGGAAATAATAGCACGCTTGAAAGGGGCGAACTCAATTAAGACCTATGCGATCCCATTATGGTGCCTTTGTTTTATTCCCTGAGTGTATGCCTGTGTGTGTGTGTGCTATAAGATGGAGTTTTCTGGCTCAGTTTCAGGCCAGGTCAGCTGATGAAGCATTGTGACCAGCGGTTTTACTGTAAACACACAATGAGGTCTCTGCTGGGAGGTTATAAATTGCTCAGCATGAGTATTTTCCCCAGCTCGCTCTGACCGGCCTTTTTAAAGGGACCATGATGCAAACTCTGAGACTGATAGTTGGATGGGGAAGGGTGTCACGGTTTTAAAAGAGAAAGAGAGAGAGTGAGAGAGAGAGAGAGAGGATAAAGTAAGTGCTTGAACATTGTTGAAGCTGCTCTCTGTCTCCAAACCTTGGCCTCTGGGTCCACTACATAATCACTCACACACACAAACACACCTCCTCTCGCCCTGCGTATGTCAAGCTGCTCTCCCAACAGTTTAATAGCAAGGGTGCTACAGAGCGCTGTAATCTACACTTGACTCCTGAGCTCATAATGTGACATACCACATTACACAGAGACTCAGAGACAGACAGATGCTCACTAACTGGCCAAGAGATACTCAGTGTTAAAAGTAGACGGCCCAGTGAAGTGGTAGCATTAAATTACCTAACCTGTCAGTCACAAACTTTTTTCAAACTTTTTTTTCCTTAAGCCAAGAACAGTTAGAGCTGCTGAAGGGATAGTTCACCCAAAATGTTCAATTCAGTCATTTACTCGCTCTCATTTAGTTCTAAACCTGTATGATTTTCTTTTTTTTAATCATAAATTAAACAGTTTTTCTTAAGTTCATGAAGATTTTCAGTGAATAACAACCCCAACATGTTGATTGGTTCCTTACTATTGTTAAGTTTGATAAAAAATAAATACAGTAATATTGTGAAATATTATTACAATTTAAAATATTAATTTTAAGTTTTAATGTTTTAAAATATAATTTATTTCTGTAATGGCAGAACTGATTTTTCAGCTAGTCCAGTCTTTGGTCATCCGGTGTCACATGATCCTTTAGAAATCATTCTAATATATTGATTTGCTGCAACCCAAAACTCTTCTTATCAATGTTAGAAAACAGTTTTTTTTGAAACACTGAAAACAGCCGCACAGGGAGTGGTTACATCAAGAAGCAGTTATAGTGCTTTGAATACATGTATGCCTCTAGCACTACAACATTATAGTAAAATAAGCTAAACCAGCACTCACACTCACACTAAAATGTAAGAATACAGTGTGTGAGCCGTCTATACAGTACTCCCCATAAATGACTGGGAAGTACACATACACACACTCCCTGCATTCTTAAATTGTATGTAGCTAAATGGCCCACTGTTAAATATTTACCCTAAAACTGTCTCCATTTGCTGTGGAGGTGACATCAGAACAAAACAGAAGGAGCATCTGCCGGCATTATGCTTTCATAACGCTGCATAAAATGTGTTGTTTGTCGCCTTTAAAATGCAGCACTTTTATGAATAATGCAGCTCTCGATTTCAAGAGGAAACACTTAGAAGATGGATTCATAAAAAATAAATCCCCAAGTTATTTTTTTCCTCTGTGATCATAAGAGGAACAGTTAGAAAGTTAAGTGCCGCCACAGTAAATGAAACGAGCTCATCAACACAATGCTAAATTGTTAGCTGCAGCACTAGTGAGATAAAAGGCTCTCTCTCTCTGTTTCTTTGTAACTGCTGAATTATGGGGTCTATTTAAGCTCTAATTAGTGTTCATTTCAGGAGTTTCCAGTCTTAAATGTGTATTAATGTAATGACAGAGGACGTGTTTGTTTTTAGGCGTCTAAGTGGAGAGGCTTAATACAGGCTAGCTAAATTAGCACATCCATTCTGACAAGTACTCTAATAACCGCTGCGGATTAACTTATGACCCTGTTTGGGAGTACAAAGCTCATGTCCACTGTTGCTCCGGTGGACCGAACTCGCTGTAGTTAAGACTCCAAGAGGCTTTAGCGCCTGAACTGCTGGCCGCTGCCGCCTGGTTCCGTGTATATTATTAGGTTAATAGGATTTCACTTGTTTACACCAACTGTTAGCTTAACTCGAGGTCAAAGAGGTGGCTTAAACTTGTGTAATTGGCTTATTAAGAAGGATCAAGTAGCATTGTAGTGAGGGGTTAAAACACACACACAGACACAGTCAGGGTGCCATGCGACGTGCGTTGAGCACAGACTAGCTGCGTGCTCGCTGTTTTTTTAGTCTCTGATAACGCGTGGATTGCGAAAGATGACCTTTGTCAGTGGCTAGCTATTGTTTGCCGATTGGTTGCACACTCCGCAGCCTGTGAAAGACACATCTGCTGCCTCGCACGCAGAAACTGAGAGGGATAAAGGGGAGGAGGAGGGGAGGGAAGACCTGTGCCACACGTCCCACACTGCCACAATACCTATCCGCTTATCAAATATTTGTCTGGCCTTCGCTACCTATTTACTTTCCCTCTGTTTGCTTTGCTTATTCAAGTCTTTCTGTGCCAGATACAATGTTACCAAAGACTAGATGCTACAGTCTCTTTTTTTTTGTCCTGGGTCATTCACCTCATTGCTGTCAGAGGGCACATGGACATTTTCTTTTGTTTCCTTTCAATTTTCTCTTTCTCTCAGCCTTTTTCTGACTGAAAAGCGCATCATACACCACCACACTCTCGTTCATAAATACGTTTGCTCTTTGCTTCGATGACAAACAGAAGTGGTGTTAATTTGCTCACTGCTCATTGACTCTTCCCACAAACCCTCTGCTGAATGGCCTAGCTCAAAATGTGTATTTGTTTAATGTTTTTGATTGATTCAGGGATGATGATCCATACAGTCATTATTGAGAACACACACACATTCTGGTGCACAAAAGGCCTCTTTGTGCTGCTGGCAGGCAGGGCTTGTGAATTCGGGGAGTGGGGTTGAGATTACTCGATTATTTAATACGGGGGCCCAGGCAAAAAACGGAGCCCGGTCCCCGCCGCACAGAGTGGGATGACTGTGGCGACGACGAACCACAACAGAGGCCGAGCCCGAACCCAAAAGCGGTGGACAGCAGCCAGAGACAGATACAACCCACCCCGTCACACACTTGCGGTTTTTTAAAAGAAAGCAATTTAGTTAATGATTTCATTCTGAAAGCCTGTCATGATGCATGTGTCTTCCCCTGCCAGGAAAAGGAGAGCAGGCTGGAAAGAAAGAGAGACGAAGGTGTTAGTCAACATGACTACACTTAAGTTCTAACTGCTTGCGGCTGCTGCACGGATCGTGTTACAGAATTGAGCAGACCGATGTAATGCTACTTACAACTTGCTGAGGAAGCCCGTCACAGACCGTAGAGGTTTTTTTTTTTTTTTAGCTAGACTCCAGTCAGATATTTTTCCAGCTTGTTGAGAACATTTTTAAGACACTACTGTGCTGTTTCATCTGAAACGGGAACGTGTGAGTTGGTCAGACTTACGGTTTAATAGTAGACGGGTGAGACATTTTCTGTATCAGTCAGCGGCTAATCCAGTAATGTGCCTGCTTTCTGGCCTGGGTACAAATCTACTGCACATTTTTCTGTTCAACCATGCTTGTCAGCTCCCGGTTTTATTAGTCCGTGGTGCAGCATGTTTCGTATTCACTTTACCGCTTTTTCCCTGTGCCGCTCCATCTTAGCATTGCTAAAACATCAACCCTTCATGTACTCTCTGACTCAGATTTTCATGGCAATTACACAGATCGATGGACGGACTCTCCCTCTCACCCTCTCTGTTCTCTCTCTCTCTCTTTTTGTATCGGCTGTCAGTCATGTTGGGAACTTCTAACCACCTCCTGACAGACATGAGTGCCAACCGTTCGTTTAGCAGGGGTTTTTATTCAGCCGCCTTCGTCCGACCTGTCACCGTGGCCACACACTGTTGCCCATGCTTTCATTTGAACAGGGGCGACTGAATTAGTTTCAGAGGTTTAAATCGGCAATCAATGTCACTTGCCCCAACATAATAAGGCTTAATCATAGATCTTCAAGATGTGTCCTGGCTGACCCTTGCGATTCGTCAGTCGTCTTTTACATGGCCTCATCTGGGTGGAGCGAACAAACTGCCCCTGTTTTGATTCTCCGAATGACGCGTCACATGAATTGTGCCTGATTTGGCATCTCCTCCCGGTACTCCCTAATCTAGTCCTCCTCCTTTACATGTTTAATGTCAGAGAAAAATACATTTCATATATATCATATATATTTATTATATATATGATCATTCAGGAGAGAGACCATTCGAAAGCATAAGAAACGAGGGCAAATTTTAAATAAATAAATAAATCATGCGGAAGAGGTAGGGATGGGACTAGCGATAATTAAGGAGCTGTTGTCCACCCTGAATAGCACAGCATCGAAGGTAATTTCCTTAGTTTTCTTGCTCCACAGAAATCCCATTTATGAGATGAGAATGAAAGGGAACAAAACTGCTATTCTTTTCATTAGACGCTGCAAATTTTCCAATTTGGTTGACTAGCGACTGGTGCAAAAAAAAAAAAAAAAATCCTATTTTTGGAAAAGAAAGGAATTAGGGGGACAGTGGCTGGAAAAAGCAGGGCACTGTGTGCCGGCATTCCAGATGTCCAAACGGCAGTTGTACCAGCCCAAGTTTTTCTGGGCACGGGGTGCCAATGATGACCTCATGCGCTCCAGGCTGAAGACTGTAGGCATACAGTTCTCGCTTGACATGGGCTTGAATAGCCCTCAGCCTTTCATGCGTCCATTCATTCTCTCCAGTCCTCTGGCGGCAAAATTACTCCCTCATAATTAGCCATTGTCCCCGTTTTTTGGCTAGTCTGGAAAAAAGTTTTTTTTGGCTAGTCACTTTTGTGTATCCCCTGTTTTGTCCTTTTCCCCCCAGTCTATTACCCTCCATCTTGTTTAATTTGTTTATTGTGCAACCGAGCAATATAAGGCCCCTTTCCTCTGTCTATCTTTAGCATTATCACTTCATTCGGTCTCTGTCTTCTGTCCTCGTCACAGTGGACTGTTGGAGATTTTACACTCGATTTGTTGACTCCTTTGCTATAAAGTCAGCCGCTCTGAAGAAAAGTATCTTTATAAATGACAGAGAGGACCTGTCTTTGAATGGTGCTTTGTTTACTGTTTTTCCAAAAAGGGGCCCCCACTATATTTCATCTGTCAGAGTTGCTTTTCTTTCCCCCAACAATGCTTGATTGTTTCCACAAAAAAAGAGAGGGACAGAGAGAGAGGAAAAAAGAGAGAGAGAGACAAACAGAAAGAATGAAAAAAAAAACAGGTTCAAAAGACAGGAGAATTCTGTATTATATTTTCCTGCCAAATTCCGATCTCTGTTTTCCTTCCCCTGCACTCACAAAGGGCTCATAACTTACTGTCAACTGTGAGGGAAACCACAAAGCTCCACTGTTGCTCAGCAAATAGGCTGTGTTGCTTGATGGCTTCAGTGGCTGTAAAGTTTGCTTAACTGCAGCACTGACACCAGGCACTTTGGGAACTGCCGCCCCGTAAGGCCCCGAGCGAGGGACGAAGAGAGACAGAAAAGACGGCGAGCTGCTTTTCTTGTGTCTCGGAATCGTCTCCGGCCGTGCAGGGACTTAAAGAGACACGCGTGCGAGTGAGACTGTGTGTGTGTGTGTGTGTGTGTGTGTGTGTGTGTGTGTGTGAGCGGAGGAGCTTAACAGCTGCTCTGCCGGTGGCTCCGTTCATGTGCGAGAGCGTACTCCGTTCAGCGTGCCGTCGGATGTGTTCTGACAAGACGTGCCGTGGCTGGGACGAACGGCCTGTCTGTGCTCGAGTGTTTTTGTGTGTGTTTGTGTGTGCCAGAATTTGAGGAAGTGTTATGCCATCCAGCTCTGAAGTGGTGTGTGAAGAACAGAGAAGGACAGGAGCGGCCAAACAGGCTGAGGGAGACAGTATGTGAGTGTACACACCTGATGCACGCTCATTCACACACATATCTCACTTTCACAGTGACGACTGTGAGAGGGTGCTTGAGCTAATTATCAAAGAATATTTTTCCTCACAATTCTCTTACTTTTTGTTGAATAATTATTACACAGGCTATGCTTAATATACAGAGTGCACTTTTAGAAAATACTTACTTGGTACTCACCCCTTGTAAATTGAAGTGTGTTGTATTTTAAGTTTTGGATATGGAGCAACAGTGTAAAGGCAGTAAAGGAGTGAGTGATGTGTGGTGAAGGAGCTGTCATAGTTGACTTTAAAGGGTTGTAAGGTTAACATTTATGGGGTACATAAAAAAAAAAATCAGCTTTTAAAAGTGAAGGTATTTTTCCAATTATTAGAGGCGTCTTAGTTTCACTACTATATCCATAAGTGTGTTACACTCCCATCCGGTAAATAAAATGTATAGTTTATTTCTTCAATAATAATAATAATTATTATTAAATATTATATTATTCATAAATAAATATTTGAAATGTATTTTTATGTCATTATTATATTTGTATTTTTATTCATGTGTATGTATATATATATATATATATATATATATATATATATATGTATATATTTTGTTTTTACAAATAATTATTTATTTGTTTACATGTTTGATGGTGATTTTATTCTTATTCAATGATAATTATAACAATAAATACTAGTAATAAAACAATTCTAAATAATACTTATATATAATAATTCTAAATAATACTTCTATTTAATTAGCTGTTTGTTTACTTATAAATCAATAAATAAAGCCATACGAGGAGCTATCAAAATAGATTAAGAATAAATGCTTGTTTTCTATTGATATTTCTACTCAGTAGCATTTTCTGTTTAGAAGCCCTTGTTCAGAGAAGCAACGTTCTTTCCTTCTGTCCTGATGATTGTTCATGGATCGGTAGACTGCTCAGGTACAATGGAAGGTGATAATTTGAAGGTGCTAAACAGCTACAGCAGGGATGATAATTTTCCAGCCCAGGTTTCACAGGTGACAGAGGGATGATTACAGGAGGTGAGGACCTTGAGAGTCTGTGCCGTCACCTGTGTGATCTGCTGTCAGAGAGACACTCACACAAAGACACATATGCAAACTCATGCCACTGTATGTCTCGCACTCCCTGTGGGAAACCAGTTCATGTGTGCGCATTCGTGACAGAAATCTCTGCAGTCATTTTTAGTATTAATGAGCGAGAGTATTATCTTCATTTTATGTATACTAAGTAACTAAGTATCGATGACTTGGTAATTGAACCCACACCGGCCTTTATGGCTGCAGCAGCTGCTGTTGTTAAAAAAAAAAAGAGATAAACGTAAATCAGTATTACTCAGAAATTGTTTTGTCGGTGTATTTACCAGTGCAAAGTTTTTTTTTTTTTTCCTTTTCTTTTTACTTGTTTTGTCGGTGTTGTCTGATAATTTACTACTAACTGTTTACACTCAAGAGACCAACACAATTATCATAAAAGCGTATTATTATAATCCTCACTGCAGGAATACTACACAGTTGCTCATTTCTATTTTTTTTTTTTTTTTACTATTTCCTTTCAGATGCAAACACTTACCTATTACACTTTGCATAATTGCATTGGAGTGTTCTGTTTTAGATTTCTGTTTAGCCTTAAGTAAGTAAAGTTTTTTTTTTAAAGGCACCATTTTACATTCCTGTAACTTTCTCCGCCCTACCTTTACATTTCTTATTAGCCTGTGTTTTGCAAGCGTGTGTGCGACGCGTATGCTCAAGCATGAACGTACACACGTGTGCTCGGTCAAGTGTGTGTGTGTGTGTCGTTACCCGTGGAAACTTGAAGCCCTGTCATAAAGCAGCTTTTGCCATTTTTCTGCTCACCCATCGTTAGTTTCTTCAACAATGGCCCTCTTGTTTTACCCCCTTTTATTTGATTATTTCTCTTCATATAGGTCTGGGTGGTGGTGCCGGAGCGAAAAGCGGCCTTCTAATATTTCCTTTCAGGAGTGGCTGGTGATTTAGGGGGTCTGCTAAGGCCTGTGGTTTTGAGGGGGTGTGGGATGTCCGAGGGGAAGGGGGCAGCAGTGACACCATAGCTCAGGAGTTACTTATCGCCATTGTCTATAAAAGGGCAACAGAAAGACACGGCAGAGACAGAAGAGCGGGGGGCTTCTAACGATTGAGAGGGGCGAAAGCGGATATCCCAAAACACATGGCCCCCAGTCATGAGACCCCCTGATGAACACCAGCGCAGGGTGTCTTCTAATGCCACTAACCAATTAAACAGAGGTCAGTGCGTGATGATACGTTAGCAGCGGCAACAATTCATGAGTCGAAGCATTCCAGGCTACATGAGAACTCATGCCGAGAACTTAACTCCTAATCCTCATAAACGTATCGCAATATTGTCAGCTATATATGGGGCCTTTCTCTCTCCCTCGGACTGCGAAAAGACAAGCTGTGCTGCCCTATACTTATTGATTGGTTTGGTTTGTTAGCTGTCCATTGTTATTGTGTAATCAGGCCTGAGAGGGAGAGGGCTGACAGGAATTCATATGAGGCCACTCTGGCTTAGCTGATATATTCTCTGCTTAATATGCACAAAGGCCAACGGATCGGACTTATTTACTGAAGAAACAGATTGAATTATTAATAAGAATAAAGGGAAGCGCTGCGGTGGCTCGCAGGACTGTTCCATGGGTGTTTTTCTCAACGTAAAACACCATTTAATTTGATGAAATACGATGGCGTCAGGGCTATTTTCCCTCCTCGGTCATACACCACATACTGATTTTTGTTTTATGGGTCGTAGGGAGAAATTAAATGATTTTGAAGTGCGCTTAAAGGAAAAACCCTTCTAGGATTCAGGCCTTTATTCCAGCTAAATGGCGGCCACATTGTTCCATTCTCAGCCGTGGGTGCAGATTAGCCGTGTGGATGTGAGTGGGGTGGGGGGTGTTATGGTTGGGAGGGAATGGGGGGCAAAACTCATGAACCCCGGCACTCACTGGCTGAGCTGCCCTCCCAGCTCTCCTAATGAATTATTAACTCCAACTGACAAATACTGTTACGGGGCCTTGGCTCAGATCTGTTGCGTTTTCGAGTAAAATTGCTGTAGACACATGTTACAGGAGGATGGAGTCAGCCTCTCTCTCTCTCTCTCTCTCTCTCTCTCTCTCTCTCTCTCTCTCTCTCTCTCTCTCTCTCTCTCTCTCTCACACTATCATGCCTCAGCAGTTTGACTGATGGCTAGAGACTGGAGGGAAAGGCCTGAGAGACTGAATATTTTAGAGGTAAAATAATACCACTTGATTTACTGTGTAATACAAAAGAAGTGCTTTGTTTCGCTCGCAGTCCATTGAAGATGAAGGTGGGGGTTGTTGTGCTGGAAGCTCCGGCTCTTTGGATCCATGAATAAAAAATCTCTCTCTCTCTCTCCCCGTCGCTTGCTCTTCCTCTAGCCGTTGCGCGCCCCTTTCGCATACCGTTCGGCGCTCTGAACTTTGCTCTTAAATTTGATTTTCAATTAACGCTCTACAATTTAAGAGATCACTTTCTGTTTGATATAATTACAGGAAACAATTTATTGGCTGATTAAAATTGAGGCCTTGGTCTTGCTAAAGAAAATAGGGGTGCGGAGCGGTCTGGGTCTCTGGTGCCTTCCTCTGCGCTAACTAACAGACTTAGCTTGTTTGCACAGCTGCGGTATCCCGCTTGATTAACTTCCATTGACTTCCATTGTCCACTTCTGTTGGCTTCCGCAGAGCTCATCCAAGACTTTGCGGATGTGTATGTATTATTTTTATATATATTTCTTTGGTAAGCATAACACAATTAATATTACTGCAGCTAGCATGAGACAATAGTAGCTTGAGGCTTTTTTTTTTTTTTTTAAGCTCACTTACCGAACTGTATTAAACAATTCATATTGAGAGTGTGAGGCTTAAGTGCTCAGCCATGTGTGCAAATTGATGGCACATCTTCAAATGAAGTAGTCATACTTTAAAGGGCCTGAGAGCAATTGGGCCTGACAGCCCGTTGCAACCCACACATCCCTCATGCGCCGGAGTGCACGGCCGCCGCACGCACATGAACAGATTAACTCACAGTTTGGTGTTAAAATAATCTCTCCCGGTGTCAAATTTGTTTTCGTCCCACGATGAGCCACATGCTGGAAAACTTGGCAGGGCTGGAGATGGAGTTCTGGAGGCACCTTGGGCTTCCTTCATTACCCAGCCTGCCTCTCTCTCATCTCTCTGCAGTCTCAGTGGGCAGTGGAAGGACATTAGCTCACCTGCAGCCCTTGACCTAGAACACCCATGCCCTTTGTCCATGCTAATGTGTCTAGCTGCAGCGCTTCCAACTTCCATAGCCTTTCGTAGACTCTGGACATTTCAGACTCAAAACAATAATGCTCATCACTGCGGTCAGCAGCAGTCGTGTGTATGTCATTGTTCATGATGGTTTCTGGCTGTCTAGTGTAACTTTCTATCTCAGAGTAGACAATTTAAAGGCCGGTAGAAAAGTTGTGCGCTGGCTAATTCTCAACTCATTAGATCAGTTGGAGTCTTTTGATTAAGTATTTAAATCAAGCGTTTAATTCAATTAGCAGTTTAAGTATTCATTTCCTTAGCAGTAGTAGAGTGATTTTATTACTTGTCATAAAAAAACAAATGACCTGTTGATTTATTTTATTTTATTCTAACATTGAAAATCAAGTTTGTGGGATTAAATAAACTTGGTTGAGTTTTATGCTATATGACATAATGACTTTTGTTTGAAACAAATGCATTTACCAACCCTATTTTGTGAAATAGGAAATTTGCTATAAATCTTTAAAGTTACCTCCCATCTGCCACAGCAGCCTACTTGCATTAATTCCTAAGTACAATTGCAAAAGCAGAATAGCACAATTACAACAAAATGAAGGAAAATGGCACATTAATAGACTCAATATGAATGTAATGACCAAATTCCCGTTAAGTGTCAGCGTCTCAGCGTCACCGCTCTTTTTGTGGTTGGTGGCAGGGTTAGAGCTTTAATGAGAGCGTGTTATATGGTATGGTAACCCTCTTAGTGAGGTAATCAGCCATGGGGCGGGGGGATCGGGCCTGCCTCAGGCAGCTCTCCAGCCGTAGCTCAGCACGTCCATTTACATTAAACAAAGGATTAAGAGGGACCCCAGTGCATGCCGTATTCCCCGCACCAAGCTCAGAGCCAGTGATAGGATCTCCCCAGCTCTGATACCGGTTCAATCGTGGGGTTAGATGTGGCATGGAGGCTCAGAACGTCTGCCAACGTCATATATGTGATGTGAGAGCACTCGTAGAGATTGAAAGCCGAGCTCCAGCATTTCCTGTCTGACATCTGCGAGTCTCTTTATTCGGAATTATGTTGTTGCATTGGAAGTTTGAATATGTTTTCTGACACTTTTCCTCTGCTCTTTTCTCAGCAGAATCATGTCTTCCAAGCAAGCCACTTCTCCATTTGCCTCGACCCCTGACGGAGGTGAGGATGGATTGAATCAGGAGCGCATGTCCTGGGAGAAGGAGGAGAACTCTGAGTCGCTAGTCGCCCCTCAGCTGCCCCTGCACAGTCTGCTCCACAACAAACCTCCCCTGGAGGAGCTTCAGCCAATCAGCAGCAGCGTGCCGCCCGAATCCGACTGGGAGAGCCTGATGTCGGCCCAGCAGCGCATGGTGAGTGCCACTGCCAGCGTTTCATAGCTCATTTACGTGTGCTAACACAGGCTACGTGTTTTTTTTATATTTTGTAATGAGGTGTAGATGAAAGATTGCATTATTAAAGATAGTTGGCAGGATTCAAAGAGTGACAACCGTCTGGTCGAGGTTATTCGTCTAGAACTCTCTGGATATTTTCCGTTTACGGCACAATCTTACAACATTAACACAACATCAATGTCATGGAGTAAACCTCCAGATGTATCCCACATCTATTCTCTCAAAACAAACACACACACACACACACACACCCTCTGTACTCCTGCAGAGAGGAATCCTCAACCCAAGGACACCGCTAGAAGGGAGCAGGCCTCTCTGGAACACTTGAATGAAGACTTAAGACTTTGCGATTTGCCAAGGACTCGGCTTTGAAGTCTAAGTCCCCCACAAGCGCCTGGAGATCCCTCACATTGTAAAAGTGCAGGAGAACCACGTATTGAATTGCATTTCATGTCAGAGCGATTTTATGAATCTATAAATAGAGAGACAATGAGAAAGCGGATGAGGAGTGGGAATTTGAGGGAGTTGAGGGAGCCCCCCCTTCCTCCGTGGTGGTCTCTCTAGACCAAGAGGCATAGAGCCCAGACGTGAGACTGACAGCCACTTATTGTTCGATGCTTGTAAAAGGGAATTCTCTATAAACCTTCCCTCTGCTGCGGCTGCTTGCCCAGAGCTAGGATGACTCTGACCAGCCCCCTGGGTCTGGACTCCCCTGGCCCATCAGCATCCAGACGCCAAACCCCACTTTAATTAGCCTAAAAATTCAGCTGTCATGAGAGGACTTTTGCATTTTTCTTTAGCTAAAGTTTGCATTCCATTGGTGGCAACACCACAGCATATAGTGTGACATCAAATGTATGGTAGGGACAACATGATGCACGTTTGCACTCATAGGAAAGAAAAATGAGAAATGAGATCCCTTTTTTAACTCCAATATTTCTCCCTAGAAAGTGATGA
Organism: Phoxinus phoxinus; assembly: GCF_949152265.1. Lineage (NCBI taxonomy): Eukaryota > Metazoa > Chordata > Actinopteri > Cypriniformes > Leuciscidae > Phoxinus > Phoxinus phoxinus. The sequence continues at coordinate 37,936,293 of NC_136877.1, read as the reverse complement.
GATTAAATAGAGGTCAAATGGAGACTTTTCTTATCTGAACAGCTTTTCAGATTTTTCTCATGAAAAGAATTGCATCTCTCTCCTGTAGAAGTTCAGAAGAGACCTCCACACTGTCTCAATATATGCTCAGATGTGGCAAAATATCAAAAGTAAAAAATTTCAATATGAACTTGAACATTTCTAATCAATCTAATTATATCTAATCAAATGTCTCATCTCTGTCTCCTTTTTGTCTAAAGGAAAGAATAATATAATATAATAATAATATAATAATGGTTGTCTTCAGCCCTTCATCACATGTAAATCCAGAAGACTTCAACACTGCTCAGGTGGTGCTGTTTCCTAATTGGATTACAGAGAGCTTTTGTGATTGGTGTAATTAGAAGAGCATTTCAAAGAATTGTTACCGCACTGCTGTGGTTGGATATGCACGGGATGATCTCTCAGTTTCCTCTTGATATAATGAGGGAAAGCATATGAAAAGTTAATTGTGCTCATTTGATGTTCAAGTGCAGCTGCTTGTGTTTGATTTGCAGTGAGCGGTGCACTTGCGCTCGCTTGTCTTCACATGAGCAGGACGTCCTGTTGTTGAGTGAGTTTTTTCTTCTTCAGTGGGGTTGTAGTTTGTTTTAACTCTGACCTGATAAAAACTTCACTGTACTGTGGATAAAATAATCTGTAAAATGTAAATGTAATGTGAAGTATGTATGTGCAAACTCTTCCTGTATACATTTGACATTATTGTGAATAGTGAAGTGCGTTATGCCTTTAGATCTATTATGTCAGTATAAGTGTAGAGAATGGCATTGAATAAAAGATAAAAAGGGTAAAGATGTACAAACATAGACATAAGAATGCCAGCACTGATAATGAGTTATCGAGGTTGGCAGTAAATAAATACTGCACCAGAGAATAAAATGAAAGACTTTTTTAAATAATTATATATAAAAAAATATATAAAAAATAATGTTTATTAAAATTATATTATTGTTAAATTATCACAATTTCAAAGAACTGGTTTTTATTTTAATGTATTGTTTAATATATTTGATGTAATTTATTCCTGTGATGGAAAAGCTGAATTTTCAGCATCATTACTCCAGTCTTCAGTGTCACATGATCCTTCAGAAATCATTCTAATATGCAGATTTGGTGCTCAAGAAACATCTCTTATTATTATCAATATCGAAAACAGTTGTGCTGCTTAATATTGTGGAAAATAAACCGTTACATTTTCAGGATAAATTGATGAATAGAAAGTTCAAAAGAGCAGCATTTTTGCTTAAAATGTTTGGTGTCACTTTTGATCGATTTAATGCATCCTAGCTGAATAAAATAAAATCACTTATTTCACTACATATCTTAACTAAAAAAAAAAGAAAAAAATAATTATATATATATATATATATATATATGAGTTCACATTGGTATCGCTGACTTTTGACTGTTAATATAAAAAGTCTCCATTTAATCTTGTTGTCTTGTACAAAACATTGAGATCTTCTATATGGCATCTGTAACTTTGACTTCATGTGTGTTAGCAGAACCCTCAGTCTGTGCCAGCTGATTTGTGTGATCTCATTCGTGTACCACTGCCACATAATCACACTGCCTTAATGCCCGTCTGTGCCCTGCTCTCCAAACATACACCTGCCAGTTTTCCTCTCATTGATGGAACACTCCTATGCCCAAATTCTTCTCTCAGGACTCCCTCTCCACTCACTAATGTGCTTTTGCACTTGATTTTTTACAATCACTCAGTAGTGTTTAGGAGTTAGGATCAGACAAACAGATCGCTTCTCCCTTTCGCTCTGTTTTCCCTCTCTGTGTTCTCGCTCGGGGAACACTGAACTATCAGCTGCAGACAGAAGCTCAGTTAACCACTAAACCACACACAGGTGGGACCGCAAAACAACAGCAGTTTGAGACGGGGCCCAGATTTACGATGGCCTGGAGGGTTCCGTGCGGAACAGTCGCCTGCTCGAGAACCAACAAATTACACTGTGCTCGAGCTCGGATCAAACACACTCCAAACCTTCGCAAAGGAATTACAGCGATGACTATTGTGTAGAGAAAAGAGTTGTTAAACACTGTTAATCTACACTAATCTTTAATCTAATTTAAGCAAATGCACTACTTAAAAAGTCATTGCTGTCTTAGAAAAGCATCAAAGACAGAATGAAGTTTTTGCCAGAATATGGGAAGTTGTGTGTGGAGTGATAAATCACAATGAATCACGAGTTGTGTGGTGATGCTCTAGAGTGGTGCCTTCGAAAATATGGTGTAAAATATAATAATAAATGCATCACTACCACAGTGAAGCATTATTTACCTGATGGACTTCAGGCTTAAGTTTTGCCCTGGTCAGAGTCCAGATTTGAACCCTATAATGAATATTTGGTCTCACAATAAACTCAATTGAACTTGGAGACATTTTTCAACTGCTCATGACCTATTTGAAGCCATTAACATGGATTAAAACAACAATGACAAGTTGGGGAAGGCTCTTCCATGCTAAGTTACTTTATCTTCACTATTTGTGCAATTCTTGCTAATTTCCTGAGCAGTGATTTTTGATTAAAATGATTAATACCAGTAAAAGACCACTGAATATTCTGCCATTTTAGGTTTGCCCCCCCCCCCCCCCCTTTTTTTTTTGTCAAGTAGGGTACCCTTCTTCATATCATATTGCTATCTTTTTTGTACTTTGACATTTAATGTCTGTTTTGGCATACAGTAAAAAAATCTTCTCTCAAACTCTTTTGTTTTTTTTCCTGCAGGAATCGGACAGCAATAAAGTATGTTCCTTATACTCCTTCCGGAATAACTCTACCTCTCCACACAAGCCAGAGGAGGGGGCCAGGGAGCGCGGCGACCTGCTGAGCAGCTCAGCCTTCGGAACGCCAGAGCGCCGCAAAGGAAGCCTGGCCGATGTGGTGGACACACTGAAACAGAAGAAACTAGAGGAGATGACAAAGACAGAGCATGACGGTACAGAAGGTTTCAGCTTGTTTGTGTGTTTGGATTTAGAAATATACGTGTATGTGAGCAAATGTTTTTTTCCTCTTAGCGAGAAGCGTTTTTTGGCGTGCATCGATCTCCTCTGTCACTGTTTTCCTCGTTCGCCTGTCCTCCTGTATGCTATACTCTTTCTCATTCAACATAATCTGTCTCTTTTCTTCCGCTGTACACGCACACACACACACACACACACACCGTCGTTTAATCAGGGAGGACTGACGTGGCTATGTTTTCCAGTTTGTTCTGAACTGAGTCCAGTGTGACAAAGAGTGGGTGGCACTACCCCTCAGCTTAAGTGTGGTCTCCGGGCGATGCCAAACCAAACTCTCAGACCATAAAACACACGCCACGACCTGACGCCAGGAACATTACCTTTTTATTCTTCAGTACAGACGACAGCATTCATGCCGCAAAATTCATCCACAGACCAAATCAAATAGCTCCAACAAAACTTTTTTTCTTCCATGTGTTTAGGGCCCAGAAGTATCCACGGATTTGGCAATTAAATTTGAAAGATATAAAATACACATGCATTGTGTAATAATTTTATTATATGAAGGATTTATGCAGTTGGGTAGGTATAAGTTGTAGCTTCTGCAGCAAGTTGTTCAGTAAAAGTCCAAATCCAGTCCTATGACTAAAAGGAGAATCAAGTTAATTGATAAAAGTTATTTTTATTGTATTTTATTTATTTTTTAAATTAATGAATAATTTGAAGCAGATACCGCAGTGGAATCCCAGTGGTCCTTTGGGAATAAAACCGAAAAGCAAATACTGGAAAGAGTTGCTGAAACGGTTCCTCTCCTCATAATTAGTGTAAAGCAGAAACCTATACAATCAAATCACACACACACACACACACACACACACACACACACACACACACACACACACACACACACACACACACACACACACACACACACACACACACACACACACACACACACACACACACACACACACAGTATTGCTCCTTGGGGAGATTCTAGTCTCATTTAAGCATCTGGGGAACTCTTAGCCCGAACACTTGATCAGAGGAATAAATTAGGCCATAATTCAGTTAAAAGTACTTTTTTTCCTCACATATTTTTTTTTCTCCCTTTCTGTGAAGGTCTTCATATTAATTTAATCGTATTTGTTTATGGTCGGTTTCATTATCGCCAAGGGTTAGAAAAATATTTTGAATAAGAAAATAGGACAAATTAAATAAATCTGAGTGAGAGGCTGTCAGTCATGAATATTTTCATATTCATAATTGATATAGAAAATTATGACAAGCCATCCATTATCATAAAGGGGCTTCATTTTTGTGGGGTGGTGCAATAAAATAATTTAACAGCAATCTAAATTTATGTGAACTGATTTAAGATTTTTTTTTTTCTCTAAAAATATTTCCACCTATAATTTGCCTGTCTGTCAATTAAGGTGCCGTATTAAACAAAACGCAGTTTTGGAAATAGTATTTAAAGTGACTTGCTGTATAACCTGTATAATCTTTTGATGCATTTTTTTCTCACCTCTCCTGCATCTCCAGCTTAATGGTATCCAGAGGAAGTGTGAAGGGCTGGTGTTCTCATAGGTTGCTCCTGTTTTTTTCTAGTAAGGTATTTTTAAGATGCGCTCTCAGCCCTCTGTGTTCTAGGGTGCTATGCTAATGAGCCCCAGCTGGTATGGCCGGTTGCTGCTGTAATTTAAATGGTCAAGTGCAGCTCGTAATCCTGAAGGCCCGTATGTTTAGTGCAGGCAGGAGAGGGTGCTTCACTTCTAGTGTACAGCTGTGTTAATCTGCCCTTAATAATGGAGACAGAGCCGACCTCATGCCTCCACACCTCACGCCACAATCTCCCCCTTTGCACAGAAATTTTTTTTTCAAGAGCTTGAGAGACACAAGAGGCATGCAGAGTTCAACACGTTAGTGCTGAGATGCTGAAATGGAGCGGTTCTGCGTCCTTGAGGACGTCTCAGTTTGGTGCAGCTGTAAGGGGAATCTTCATGCCCGCAGAACCTCAAATGTCAGGATTAACCCCTTGCGTGACTCCAAAAGCAATTTAGAGAGACATGTGTTGTCTTAACGACAAAGCATGTCGTTATGTTATGTGAGGCAAAGAATGGACAAGCTAAAAATATTGCTCATCTCAGCCTGTTATTAAGGGAACAACTGTAACCTTTCATTAGCTTACCCTGCTTAAGGTGCGGTCACACTAGAACTGTGTCTGCGAATCGTGTACTGCGTTTGATAGACAATTGATATAGTAAGTCATCCGATTATTGTTCTCCTACTATACTATTCTCAATACTGCACATTTGGACATATTACCCATTTGATGTAGTGCCTTTTGCATAATATATAGTAGTGGGGTAGGTTTTAACCTCGCTACGAATGTGCAACAGGAAATGATGAAACGTTTTTTTTTCTAAATAAAACCATAAATTATCAATAACAAGTAATAAAAAGTAAACAAGTCATCTCCTTTAGTGTAACATTACCTCCCAAGCTATCTTAAATTTGCAGGTCAAAGTTTGCAAACTTGCAGTAGCAGAAAATAAAACTACCGATGTTTCCATTCTTTTGAACACTGTTAAATCACTGCCATTGCCAAGCTAAAATTATCACCATCTCCTTCCATTATATATAAAAAAAACCTTGGCTCTCATGATCGCTTTTGGTCTTAAGCTTTTCTTCTTTGAGAATGGCATTGTTTAGGCAGCAAAAAACAGTGCCTTTTGATTTCAGTCAAGGAGAGATAGATTCAGACATACTTGAAAGGTTGCATTTCATATAGACGCACACCGTACTTCATACCCGTCTTTACACACACTTAATTGAATGTGCACCAGGGCCCTAAAAGTCAACCGCTCTCAAATTCAATCAGACCTATTAGAACCATACCGCAAGTCAGTGAAACCGGACTGTCATCTCCATCTCTCCTCTCACTAACAATCCTTAAAGTGCCTTAAGTGCTTGTGACCGCTCTAATGAATGAAAATATCCTGCCTAGAGGACTGCATTAAGCTGAATAGTCACCTTCGCTGTAAAAACGCCACATGAACCTCCTCATCCACAGAGGTCTTAGGAATTTCTGTAATTGGTATTGTAAAACATTATTTATAGAGAGCTCTTGGATGGTGCTTTTTCATTGTTTATAATGCCTAAAGAAGAAGAAAATCTAAATATAAAGAAAGAAAAATAAACTGGACAAGAGGAAAAGTGTCCATTATGAATATTCAAGGTGACCTTGTCTGAGATTCACAAGCAATTAAGGCCCTTTTTATGAAATGTACTTAAGTAATGATCGTTGATATATGAATCGTCTGCTGTAGGTTGCTTTCATTGTTGCTGTTATGTGGCATTTTTTTTCCGACAGCTTTATGAACACTCCTTTTTTAGTGGAGTGATTCTTCAACCTCCATTTCAATGAACTGCTCTTACCCTTATTCAACCTTGAATTGATTTGTTTGCAGTTTAACGCTCCAAATATCAGATTTTTAGCAGCATGTTTAGACGCTGCCCATTCTCTCTCTCACCGACTTAATTTATCTTTCTTACTTAATCTTGTTTTTATTTTATTTTATTTATTTTATTTTGATAATATCCATGTAATCGGCCATGACAAAAATAATTCTTGGCCTAGTGGACAGTATTTTAATATCGGCACATTCTAAGTTTTCTTTTTACCTTAACATTCCCACATCACTTTGTAGCAGACAGAAGCACCCACACCTAGTCAAGAAGGCATTCTGCCTACTGCTCTAGTTTGGGCACCAGTGAACCACTGGCTCTGCCAACTTAGTCAGCAGTCTTGTATTGGCAGGATTGGCCATGGCTGCTGGTAATAGCTTGTTTGCTGCTAATCCACGCTTAGAGCCCTGTTCATCTGAATGCCAGAATTACATTTTGCAGGCAGTTTAGTGGCAGGAGTTCAGATTGGTGTCTGAAAAATAGACAATCCATGCAGCCTGTCATTCCTTAGACATCCAGTCAGTGTGCACCACTTCTGCTGAAGACCACACACGCTGTTATGCAGTTCGCAATCTGTTACAAAATTGTTAAAGTATGAGTTTTACCTTGTTTAAAAATAAAAAAATAAAACGCTTTTTTGCCAGGATTTGTTATATAATACTCATAATCCTCATAGATTGGTTAAAAAAAAAATCATAAAAAGTGTTTCTTGTGTCCCTGCACAGTTGCTCAAACTTATGCACCCTTGCACTCTTTCCCCTTGTAAAAGTGAAAAGGCAAGGTTGTTAGCCATGTTCAGAAATATGTCAGAGCCAACAGGTGTAGAAGTGGCACTTTCTGAAAAGGAGTGATTTACACCCTCAGGAGTGACCCGGGTGACAACAGGAACAGTTGCTAATGTGGCATGGATGAGTACTTTCTCTTGGCTGGTAACCCTGAGCCCTCTGAGGGGCCAGAGGAGAGTCGAGGTTAGAGAACGACTCAATACACCTGGAACTTTGTGTATTGAGTTAATGAGTTTAGCAGGGGTGGGGGGTGGGGTGGGGGGCAGATTCTTCTGTGCCTCCATCCCACGTAAAGCCTGATCTCTAGGGCAGAGGGATATTTCTAGAGGCCCCCCACCCCCCTGCAGACCTCAGCCATTTCAGCAGCAGGTGAGCACCGGTGTGCATTTAAATAACAGCTGTGTGTGTGTGTGTGTGTGTGTGTGTGTGTGTGTGTGTGTGTGCGCGTGTGTGTGTGCGTTACCTTCCTGATCTGCTCTATGGGGGCTATCTGTCCTCAAAATCTCCTTCGAGGCACTTGTTTTTCTGTTGAAGTATGTTTGCGAAGGCATTTTTAGGAACCTATCACCCTCCCCTGTATTTATACATTTCTAACTGAAATCTGTCCTTTTTTTTTTTCTTTCCTTCAACATCCAGCCCAATATCTCCAGGCAGCATGTGCCTTTTCCCCATCGAGATCGAGAGATTGATGGGTTTGGGCAGCGGGAGAATTGAGTGCAGAAAGCTGTTTTACCGCATGCCATTTCGGTTGCATTTTTATGACCCTCTTGAAAGGGTTCCTGTTGAAATAGCAGAGGGGCTAGCTTTGCTCTCCCGGCTGCCCACTTCTGATTTCTATTCCTCCTAATTAATAATCTTTGTTATAATGATGTATGGCACCGGCCCTAGATTTGATGCATATACAATGAGGTCGATCTTTTAAATTTCTTGGCTAGTTTTCGGTCCGAACCTGAGATCTGGAAGCGTACTTCAAACACAACGTTCCATCACTCTGTTATGTCAGTCCACCGATCCCTCGGGCAGAGTACACTGGGCCAAACATCAGTCGTTGGAAGTTTTCTCGCCTCTTGCACTCTGTCGTCTATCTTCGACCAAGCTGCTTGTCTGAATGAAAGCCTATATATGGGTTTGATTAATCCAAGTGTGCTTGTACACATGCCTAAATATGTTAGTTAATCTTCAGGGTTATGTGTGGGTCTCGAGAGTTGGCAGGTAAGCAAGTGTGCGGGTGAGTTGGTAGCTCAGTAAAGAGCAAGATCTGGCCCATCACTTTTGTTTGAATAGATAATGTAATTCTACTGGGGTTGAGCTGACATGAGCTGGAATGGCTTGTTAGGACACATGATCAAAAGCTTGTCTTCCTGCTCCCTCTGCTCCTCGCCAGTCATCTCTCTTGTCACCCTGCAAGGCAGACATTAAATAGATTTTTTTTTTTTTTTACATTGCGGACATTCTGCCACTCTGTGGACAAAAATGATAGCACCTACTCCTCCTGTCTTTCCCCTTAGAGAGAGAGAGAGAGAGAGAGAGAGCCTTCAGAGAGCCTACTGACAAGCCTTCAGCACCAAAAAAAGGAAGATAGACTGATACAAACAGATTCTGGCAGCTCTGTTCAATCCATATCAAAACCCTCCGCAGCCTGTATGCTTCATATCAAACATCCATAATACAAACACACTTCCCAGAGGAGCGTGTGTCAGGAGAGACAAATCGTTCCCCTCCTGACTGCCTAGTGTGGACCTCCAAAACTCTGTCCCTGCTCCAAATAGAGTGCTCCTCTTTCAGATGACAAAACAAGCAGCTGCTTCTGCCTCACTGTGCCATTCTCTGCGTCCATATCACCTTCCCTCTTCTCAGATTCCCATTAGTCAACAGTAGCAACTGCTGCAGAGCATTCCAGGAGCCATCTTCTCGCTCGAGCTCAGCTGTTGACTCTGTCCCTCTTGTGTGGGATCAAGCACAACGCTTCCATTGTGCTGGTCTCTGTCATTGAGCTGAGGCTCTCCTGATAGGAGGAAACGGGTGTTTCAGGGAGACAAATCACAGCCAGGACTCCTGAACAGAGCTCCATTTGTCCCCCCTCTCTCTCTATAGGTACGTTCCCCTCAGCCGTGAACGAGACTTTCTTACACAGTTTTTCATATACCTTAATGTATCCATCACATTAACATTCCCGTGACACTATTTAATTAAGTGTACACTAATGCATGTTTAAAAAAAAATGCTTACATTATTATAAATATAACACATTATGCAAATTAAAGGCATTTTTCTGATAAAAAAAAAAAGTATTTAAAGACAAGATTCAAAATACTTTTAATTAGCATGTTATGTGTTTATTTAAGCATATTTACTATAATCACTAAATATACTGTTGTCCCAAAACATATCTAGATACCTTTGGACATGAAAGTCACACTTAAAATGTCGGAATCTCACAACATTAGATAACAAATATTAATTCCATGTGGCATCTGCAAAGAAGTGACAACTGACAATTTGTTTTGTCAATTTTGTCAATTATGTTTTTTTCAATTAACCAAATAAAGACTCCTCAAGTTCAAAGCTGTCCTAGCTGAGTAACCTCAAGTGATGTCCATGACATTCACTATATGGACACGTTCCATTAACATCTGTCAGCCACAAAGTAAGTGTCCAAATACTTTTCGTCCAAATAGTTTCATCATTTAAAACCAAACAATCTTTTTTTGTGAAATGTTTGCTTAAAGTATACTTATTTATTTATATGACCCTCTTTATTTATTTTTCTCTTTTTTTTATTTTATGTAATGACATTCATACATTTTTTAAATGTCGCTGAAGTGTATGAACATTTTGGGGCCACTGCAATATGATGAGATGAAAGTTATGAGTGTTGTCCCAAGCAACAGCGTTGATGGGGCCGGCGTTGAGTCCTGCTCTTGTTTAACAGCGGTGTTGGAATAGTGGTATATGTGTAAAGCAGTTCTGGAACGAGTGGTTTTAATGAGCAAGCATCTTTATGTTCCCCTCTTGGTATTTGGATTAGCACAGTGAGAAAAGCAAAATGCTGATGCCTGAGAAAAGAGGACCACCCCATTAATTAGCCTTAAATCTGTCACTGCGCAGCCGAGCACTGCCGGTGGAAAAAGCAGGACCCTTTATGTAGATTAAAAGCGGTCAGATCGAGATGAGCTGGGCTTAACCTGTAAAGCGTGTGTTGCATTTGCGCTATATGAGTGTGAGATCACCACCACCCGCCTCGTGCTCAGTTCGCAGGCATTGACTGCACATAACTGGACAAAAGAGCTGGTGTCATCTGACTAGGATCAAAATAGTGTCAATGTAACTCACACCGTAGCCACAGACGGGCCGATGTGCCCAGCTAATGATTTCAGGCCACATAGCAAGACTTGTTTTATAAGACCCAGCTACGTCAGCTCCATCTGGTTGCTAATACCGCCACCCTTTCTGAAATTCACAGACACAACAGCTAACATACACACGTCGTTTTCCTTCTCCAAAAAGTTAAAGGGATCGTTCACCCAAAAAGGAAAATTCTGTCATCATTTATTCACCCTCACATCTTTCCAAACCTGAATGACTTCCTTTTATCTGACTTTTTTTGTCTTTATAATGAACGTCAGTGGGGTCTAGTGTTGTTTTGGACCACATTGACTTCATTTAATTTCATTGACGTCATTCGTATTTACAGTAGTAGAGGAAAATCATACAAGGTGAACTATCCCTTTAAAAAATTAACGATACACATCGACCCGAGTGCTGTACACGACAAAACCGTTTATGACTTGTCTGTCTCCTCGTGTCTTTCTCTCTCTTGCTCTCTCTTTGTTCAATAAGGTGCAAGGGGATGAGATGGGATGTCAGAAAAAACAGATAGAAACATGTTTTATTGCTCAGCGAACGTTGCGGCTCGGATCATCGTAATTATTCGCTGAACACCATCTCTCATTGGGAGTGGCCCCCATATAATTTTAAAGTCTGTGTAGGTCGAGTGGTTAATACGTTTTAGGACCCTGTCATCCATTACATGTCATGAAGTTCCAATGATAGCTTAAAGTTATGAGTTTTAATTCTAATTAATGGTTTTGCAGGGTGGGAAAAAGTTTTTTTCCCCCATAAAATTTCATCTACTTAAATTTGTGATTGGGGTAGTGAGGGACGCTTTTCTCACTCCTTTAATTTCCCAGAGTGCCCTGCCTAAAGATTCCTTCTCCACAGTGGTCCGGGTCTGGTGTTGTATGCCGTATCGCCATACCACCCCCCCCCCCCCCCACCCCCTCTCTCCGTATATATTTTTCATTGTTTCACCGTCTCACACACACTTTCTTTTTCCCATTCTTGAGAGGTGATAAAGAAATGAGCTCAGCTCCATGTGAAATGGCAGCGTTTTCCGTCCTCTCACAGCATGGTGTGGTGGATATGACCCCACAGCAGAGAGAAAAAGAAACGGGTCGATTTGAAAGAAAATACGGTGACCATTGTTGCAGAGCCACGCAGGAAACAATGTTGAGTGTGTTAGTTGTAGACCGGTAAGTAGACTTGAGAGGAATTGAAATTCTTAACCTTTTGAAGTACTATGGTTACCGGTAACTGTGCCGTGTCGTCACAGCCTCTCCTTATACTTCCTCGGATATCAACAGTCAAAAAACAACGAACTTTCAGCCACTGTTAAATTGGCAGGTACTTTTCACGGCGTCGTTCTGCTGATAATGGGAAGTACTGGTCAGATTGCGTCTGCATTGTTCAGTGGTACTCCATAGGTGGATTGTATTGCTGTGTGGGCTGAACCTGGCAGTCACTGGTGGTCTGTGATGTAGTGAGAGTGTGCAGTTACACTGTGTGTGTGTGTGTGTGTGTGTGTGTGTGTGTGTGTGTGTGTGTGTGTGTGTGTGTGTGTGTGTGTGTGTGTGTGTGTGTGTGTGTGTGTGTGTGTGTGTGTGTGTGTGTGTGTGTGTGTGTGTGTGTGTGTGTGTGTGCGCGCGCGCGCGCGTGTGTGTCTGTGTGTGTGTGTGCGAGAGAATGGAGGTCGGTGGCTAAAAATAGTGACCTTTTGGGCCCGTGTGCATGAGCACTGAACTCTGACATGCTGGTAAACAGAGTGCGCTCCACGGTACCATAAACATTTTTAATTGTTGCCTCATAAAAACGGAGAGTGGCAGTGGTGGAAAATATGCTTCCTTAATTAGTCAAGCGAGTTTTAGAAAGAACGAAGATGCCTCATTTTAAATTTCACTTTTTAATGCCCTCATGCACTCATAGAGTACTGTTTATTACTGTAGAACAGTTCACTTGTGGCTGTTAAACACCAGTTTGTTTTACCACATACCTAGTTTACTAAAGATCACCAATTTTAATTCTTTCTTTAAAATTTTTCTCATATATAAACTTAGACTTCAGGAAATAAAACACTCTGTCAATTACTTTACCCAAAGAGTGTATATAAACTGAGCTGTAGTGTTTTTATGGTTGACGTGTCTTCTATTTAAATTTTAGCATCACATTATTTTCTTGACGCCGCGTTTTAACTCGGCGTATATTGTGGGGAGAACCTCTCAAGCACGTCCAAGTTGCTCTGGCATTTAAGATGAAATAAAGTTTCAGTGACGACCCAAGACAGTTGGCTTCACAGCAAATTTTTATCTATTCATGTGGATCCTATCAGTTTCTTTTTGTCCGTAGCACCCATTAATTTACTAAATCACTCTGAGCCGAAATGATCACAGTAAGCGACATTCTTCACACATTTTTATTAATTCAACGTAGACGAATAAAAGTGAATGTTTTGAAGCATTGATTAGCGGAAGGGTTTATATCTGACAGTTAGATTGCAGGGTAGCCAGCATAAAAATGGCTCCTCTGCAAGGTACCCAGTAATTTATTTCTTGTGTGAAATTGTTATAATTTATTACAGTATGTGGGCTCTAATGATTACCGACATGAAATGGAATTTATAAATTAAGATTAAATACGCATATCTCTTCTTATTCCGTACCTTCACATGCGCTCAATCCTTTCAGCTGCATTTCAAGATAGTTTCATAAAATGCAGTTTTTTTCTTTCTTTGTGTATTTTTCTATTTTTAATTTATTTACTTTTCAAAAACAGAATGAAACATTCATTATAGTCCAGTTTATTAAATCCTAACCCCCGACAAGCATCAGAATGTTGTAGAAATGGATGAGGAATTTATTTTGCTTGGAGATTACAAAATAAATACACTTAGACTAATATAAATTAAATAAACATACAACAAAGATTTTATACAATAGACAAGGGACAAGACGGGACACAATAAGGCGACAGACTAAGTTATTAAATATTAGAGTTTATTTTTTTGTGTATATCTTGTATGAGTATATCTTGTAAGTGTATATCTTAAATAATTTTTTTTTTATTTTTCAGCCCAAAAAACTGCATATTTTTTTCAATATTTTCCAACATCATCATTATTAATATTTATTTTTATTTATTATTATACATTTTTTAAATCATGTTACAGGAGGATCCCACGAATTAGACTAAATTTGTGAGGGTTGTTTTTCCTGATAAGGAGGATAATCTTTGTTTTTTTTTTAGAGGGATGCATTTAGATTGATAATTTTAGATGTCAGATATTAAAACTCTTGAGGACATTTTATTACGTCTCGTTGTCATTCTCTACCGACTTATTCAGAAAAAGTTCATAGGCTAAATGAGTTTTTTCCCTCCGTGTTTGCTGAAGATGTTTCTTGTTGTGAGTGAACCGTAATGAGCAGCAGCAGCAGGCAGGAGCGGAGCAGTCGGGGTGGGCCGCCTCTGAGGGCTCACTCAGCCTGAGAGGAGGCTAAAGAGGACAGGGGAGAGAAAGTTCATTTTGCTATCCAAGCATTAAATGGTCCTAGTTTTCTTAAAAGTGACCTTGTGGGGAAGGCAGCGCAGCCGAGCTCCGGCGCAGCTCCTTCCAGCTGCACACATGGCATCCATCGGGGCACAATCACGTGCAGTCCCAACACCTCAGGCTCGGACATATGTTGAGTTTTATTTCATTCTTCTGACATTAATCCTATTCACCAGCTGTTCTGCCAGCTGCCACTCTCCAGCTTAAGAGGAGATTGCAGTTTTGGGGGCTCGAAGTATGGGCTTATCTTGGCTCCTGATCTCTCTACACTAAGTTCTGATTGGATTCCATCCACCCGCCACCCCCCCCCCCTTTTTTTTTCTTGTGCCCCCCCCCCCTTTCCTCCCTCCTAATATCTCCCTCCTCTTCTCAATCTGTAGGATCCTTGAGTTGTACTTCTCTCTCTAGAAATCTTGCTTTCAACTTTGCTTTAATTTCTTCTCGTTCTCCTCCTCCTGTCAGGGGATGGGAGGCTCCAGGGGTGTGTTTTAATCGCTTGCCCAAGCCTTCATTTGGACGGCTTTCCTTCGGAAGATGCTGACCCTCTGCTAGCGTCTTGCTGTCTTCACCAATATTTAATATTCAGTTTTCTTCTTATATATGCTGCCCAGAATTCCTCTCCTTCTTAAGGTGACGGTATCTGGCATGGTGTCTTCCCAGTGCAAACATGCCATGAAAATAGTTTTTATCCACAGCTTTGATTGAACTTGAACTCTTTATTTCTTCTATTTCACATATTTCAACTTTATCTCTCCATTCACGTTACTAATCAGCATGATCTATTTCCCGGTACGTCTTTCATTGTCCGATGGAATTTCTCTTGTGTCATTAGTGCTGAAGAAGTACCCTGTCGTGGAAGGCCTGGCCAGTGTGAATTGATCATCGGTGGCTGCTCACTTTAATAATTCAACCCTGATTAGTGCCGAGTCCTGCAGTAAAATGGATTGAAGGAGGAGGTCATGTGCTGCCCTGCTCAAGAGGTGAAGCCTCTTGGGAGTGGTTAATTCATGTGTGCTTGATAGACACGTGTCCTGTTTAGATGGGTCAGGAATTGTGCGATTGGCTGGGACGACGGGGTCAGCGCTGAGATTAGCACCTCAGCTCTGCCAAATAAAGACAATGACACTACAGCCATCCACTATTTTTACCATAGTCTTTTTATAGCAGAATCGGTTGCCTCGTAATTGCGATACAGCCTCCATAACACCACATATTCCAAGTAGCTTTTATTAACCAAAAAAACAATGCTCTTAAAAATAGTGAAATAATCAGTGTATTATTTAAATTTTTTATAATATTAATCTTAATGTATTTTCTAATATATGTAATATTCAAAACATTGAAACATTACAGTATTTTATATTATAATTTCGTAGTAGTTGTAAGTAAATAATACTACTAAGAGGAGTTACTAAGTTTAGTCAGTCTATTTACAGCAGCTGTCGACAGGAGGAAATGGCAGCACGGTGTTCGAGCAGCCTACAGGTGACTAGCAGAGATGCTCACTAAGTGGAATAATGAATAGTATTAGGTGTCAATTAAATCAAGCCTTCCCCGAGGTGCAGGTGCTCGACAATATACTGACACATCTCAAGGAGCTGAAGCCTCTTCACCCATGCATGCCAATGGGTGCATTTGCATATTAAAGAACCGAAATTATTTAACCGAAGCAAAAAAAGCAATGCAAAAAAGGAAAAAGGGGCTTGTGGAAATGATCGAGGTTATTAAAACTGTTGACAGGGAAAGAAGGTAATTGGCAGAAAATGAGGGAAACGCTACTGTTATACAGTGTTGTGCGTGTGCGTGCATGTTTTCTCTCTGTCGTGATTTTTTTATGTTTTTTTCAACCCGACTCTTCTTTTTAGCTGTTAGCATTGTGCGCCATCGCCTGGGTGTGTAACCTATTACGTTTAGATTGCTCCCTTGCAATTAGTGCCCTTTTTTGTCCTCACTTCAATAACGGCGTGATTATGGAGACTTCAGGAGCATTCGCCGCCGCCCCAGCTAACAGCTGTTGTCTCTGGAACTAACGACGGGAACGACAAAACATGTTTTCTTATGCCGTTTCACTTTCCTGTCTGCCTCTTGTAATTATTATACTCTTATTTTGTGTGATGATGGAGTCTTGTTTTAGTGGCTCTGTGATTAAGACATTCAGAAGATTTTCCCTCAGTGTTCTGTGCACGCTTGCGCTCGCGTGTGTGCATAGCTTGTGACTCCAGTTGTTTTTCTAAGGAGATGGAGAGAAATGGGATGAGAAAGAGTACATTTTTTGTTTTCTATTGACTGCAGCATCTCTATTGTAAGAAACGAATCCAGTGCAAGAGAAGCCTTGAGATGCTGATTTCAGAGAGGGGACAGTATTTTTTCCGGCGGGAGCCAAGGAGAATGCCTGGAATAACTTGTTTTCACCTCTAAATTGCATGAAACTCTCAATATTCTCTTGACCTTGGCTGCTTGACTACTTCTCTTTTTTGCTCAAGCCTTTTCTCTCATAACATTATTAGAAATGAGAGTGCTTCGAGTATAATTATTAACCTAACTGCGACACTTGCAATGGGAGTGCCCTTCAACCTGGGTGGCTTCAAGTGGAACCATAATACCTCACTTGGGCCTTCTTCTACTTTTCTACTCTCTCTCTCTCTCTCTCTCTCTCTCTCTCTCTCTCTCTCTCTCTCTCTCTCTCTCTCTCTCTCTCTCTCTCTCTCTCTCTCTC